>NC_080562.1:32793081-33106351 GCF_030253575.1 Rhododendron vialii | reverse complement strand
GAGGTATCTTGTTACACCGGGCAGTGTTGTTTGTGAATGAGGCAGACTGTTGTTGTATTGTCATTTCATTTTTGCATATCATTCATTTGCCATCTACTGTACAATGAGCACCATGGGCACGCCAAAGCGATATATTCAATCCCATATCCATCTCCCTTATTTGTTTTCTAAGAGTTTAGTCTTCCAAATTATATTCAAAAAATTTCCCCTTTGAAAATGTTAGGTAGAGACCGGTTTTTACCAAGCGAATGGGATGTTTTTTCAACAAAACCTTATTCATTCGTAACTTGGCTCCTGAATCCAAAATCTCAACGTTTTCGCGAGGCCAAAAGCCTTCTTTACAAATCAAACCCTCGGTTTCTCGAATCATCCATCTCAAAAATCCGGATGACGACTCTCAAGCGCGCCGGTCGGGGAGCCCACAAGATTTCATTTCAAGCATAAAGCCCATTGCTTTATATGCATTTACAAAAGAACAATGCTACTGATACCGTATTTTGACACCGTATTTTTTATTTCATAGACACAAGTGTGATGGTCTCCACACAATGACACAAACACTTGTGTGGAGAGCCCGCCACCACCATTTTGATGCATTGATATATTGATCTGCATTAAGTTATTGTTTGGATTAATCGTCTCTTTCGGCTTTCATGCAGACTATTTTATATATATATCACGACTGACGAAAAATACCGTCTCACAACATTAAAAAATTAAGAAAATGTAAATGATTTGGTAGAGGTAAGTTCGCCACAACTTTCAAGTAAAAAGAAAAAGAAAAGGTATATAATATAACTGGGTAGTGGTTAATTAGATCACAATTCAGCCTACCTAGACTTTTCTTTTGTATGCTTTTACAAATCTGGTTTGGTTTTCTTCAGTGCATTATTTTTTATGGACCCAAAATTGGACCATTTGATGCATTGCTCCCATAGTCTATCCTGCTTTTATTTTCTTGTCTGGAGTTGGTGCTAATTGGCTCTTTCCTTTGGCTTTTATGTGTTCTATGTCACACAGCACTGAAAAGATTAAAAAAAAAGGTAAATAATTGGGTAGTGGTTAGTGGATCACAGTCGAAAAAAAAGAGGAAGATGTCTTCGGGCCATTTTACATTCAGCCTAAGCTTTCCAATAAACATAATTCCATTTTTGTGACTTTGAATAGATTTCTCACTTTATGATCAATCAAGCAATCTCGATTCGAGATAGATATTATTCAGTGCTTCTGGACACCACCACACCCCATACATTCTTCAACACATATGAAGTCAATACTATCTTGGATCCCGTACTAATGTGTGGTAGGAAAGAACCAGGCCAAGGGTACTAAATAATTCTTCCCTCAAGACTAAATAGAAATACTTTCCTTTCAGTAGCCATGTTACGAAAATCTAGCTGGGCTTCTTTGCCCTTATTTTAGGAGTAATTATTCAATACTTCCGAAGTATATGAACAGTATACTTTCTTCTCTCACATAACATGTGGGTCCCACATGTGTCTCCTATATGGGCCCCACATGTTATTTGAGAGGATGGAGTATACTGTTCATATACTCCGGGATTAAATAATTTTCGTACTTTTAGTATTTTGTTCAGAATTGGTAACAGTAAAGCGAATAAAAAAAAAAAAAAACATCGGTCTTACTCGAAGGTATATACTGATCAATAATACCAATACACGTCGGTACCTCATTTACAAAATGCAAATAAAATCAACTCTCTCTCTCTCTCTCTCTCTCTCTCTCTCTCTCTCTCTCTCTCCTGGAATTGCCATATCCCACAATTTTCTTTTGAGTCCCGGCCGGCCTTCTGTTTTTTTTTTTTTTGAAATGCATTTCTGGAATTTTTGAAATGCCCGGCCGGTCTTCTAATTATCTAGCAACACCCTAGAATTGCCATATCCCGCTATTCTCTTTAATTTGATTCCCGGCTGGCCTTCTAATCATCTAGCAACACAGAGACTGGGTTTCTGGCGACATCTTCATCATTTCGCTTAGTGACGTATAAGAAAAGAGGTACGCCGTAAGCCATGATACCCGAATGATCAAAAGTACTGTTACTTTTTTTAAAAAAAATTATGTTAGTGTAATTTTTTTTTGTAAGTTTTAGTGCATTCTTTTCCTGTTATAAGCTGCAGATATTCCACTTTTGTCTCCCGTGTCATAAACATTTTTGTTTCTTTGGATTCACTGGCTGGTTTTTAGAAATACCAACCCGAAATGATAGTCCCCAACGAAAAACGTTCAATTTTCTAATAAAAAATAACTCACTTTTATACACAATATTCCAAATTTCTTCAAACCAAATGAAAGATCACGACTAGTTCTTTAATTTTTTGTAAAAAAAAAATTTTTAAATTATGAACTAAAGTGCTTTATTTTTTATTTAAAAATTACACGTATTTTTGTAGGAGAATACTAAAATGGGATGGATGGAGTAATTTTTGAATAAATTTCTGTCAAACACTTAAAATCGATCCTTGTCTATCTATTTAATTTGCATGGATATATTTAAGGTAAATAGATAAATTTTGCCTCATATTTGAATCTAGTATAGTTTTATTAGAACTTTAAGAACAATAAAGGGATCTGTATATGCATGAAATAAATCTATCTAAACGACAAAAGGGATCTGTATATGCATGAAATAAATCTATCTAAACGACAGTTGATGATAATAAAATATAATTAGGAGGAGAAATTTCATTTGACAGAGAATTTCAAATTTTTTGACTTGAAGCAACAGTGCAGGAGATGAAAACAAAGTAGACTTTTTTTGGGTTTTGCTTTTCAAAACGGGAGTATTTGGTAAGACTTTAATGACTGCTGAAATTTTTATTTTTTTAAAAAATGGCAGCTCATTTATTTAGGAATAAAAAATACGAACAAATCATCATTTATTACATTTAGGAGCAAAGTGATTTTTAGCTTTCCACGAGAGACGTTTCTGATAGGTATGATATACTACTACACATAATTCCTTCCCAAATCATGCCTCAATTTATAAGCTTCTTTTGAATATTTTCCATACTCTGAAAAATTATCACCAAATGAAGAGTTCATTAACGAAAACGATTTTTTCATTTCTTTTTTTACAATTGTATTGGCCAATCAATTCGTACCACTTGTCACATTCACGGCCTTCCTCACAAAAGTACGTCCTCCTGCTATACTAATAGCGGGGCTCGTTTGAATGGGATATTGAGAAGGGGTATTAGTTTCCCCTCTCCTAAGACCGTAGGCCCAGGTTTATCACCTAGTTTGGCAACCAAAAAACGCAGGGGTATTAGGTTTTCCCCTTCTCCTCTTGTACCGGCTACCTCTTGTACCGGCTAATACCCCTGTGGGGGGATTATTTATTGATGGATTTTGGGGTGTTATTAGTTAATACCCCTGGATAAGGCCGAAATAATACTCATTCTCCTCCATTTTAACTACAAAACAACTTTATCCCCCCATTTTTATCCTTCCCATTTTATCCTTCATCCAAACCAAGTACTATTTTATCCCTCCATTTTTAATACCTTATCCAAATCAACTACTATTTAATCCTCTCTTCATAAACATCACATCAATGTGGGTCATTCTTTATTAACCAATACCCCTTACTATTTTATTTCCCCTTCATAAATAATATTTTTCAATCCTTATCCTGCATCCAAACGAGCCCGTACTGCAACAAGGACAATCTTGTATTTTAACAAGGGGAGTTTAGGGGAGTTTTAATCAAGTTTAATTTAAGTTTAAGTGAGAAAAAGAGTAAGGATCCACTGAAGATGTTCCAAGGCTAATCTTGTATTTTAACAAGGGGCTTTTAGGGGCCGGTTTGTGTTTGAGTCCTTGTTACGCAACAAGGACACGCTCCCCTAATTTAATTTCCTCTTAAGGATTCATCCTAGCTTGTGTATTGCCAAAACACCCTCAACTTTTTCTTCTTACCGTGAACTGAGCTCCCGCTAGTGCGATGGGTGAGCTCAGGCCGGATCTGGTCGGGTTTCATGCTAATCCATCATCTGACCCGAGCAGATCGAATGACCATTCTACAGATCCAATTTCGACAAGCGTTCCTTCGAAATGGCCGCACGCGCTCTTTGGATTTATAGTCGGTTTTGTTGGTTGGTCTTCTTACTGGAAAAATCGACTAAAAAATAATGAGTTTTACTAATGAATTTTGCGATCAAATTCTGCAAGTAATTCCTACGTTTTCCTTCCCTAAGTCGGAATTGAATAAACTCTTGGGGAACATATTCGAGGACCGGAATGATCGAAGTCTGGTGTATGCGCTCGTGTAAATATTTTCGCTCATTCGTTCAGAGTAAAAATTAATGGAACTCCTACAAATTTTTACCAAGTCCATACATACAAACCAACTCTGCAGGCACCAAAAGTAATGCACTGAAAATCCAGCTCTAATCCTGCTAGTTTGGAACCTTAAATGTCCCCAAGTGCTCATGACACCGTTCAAAAGAACTGTATCATCACAAGCATGTACCGGTAACAAAGAAGATTCAAGTTTTCAAAATATATTACCATGGTCTAATTTTTTACAGTAACACATAGAGTTTATGTACAAGCCATCACATGTACTCCCACTTATCAACATCAATTAAACCAAGTGAGAGGCTCGAATATCACACTTTTCAGCAAAATTAAGCAATGGCATTTTATTCCAAAAAAAATTAGAAAATGCATGTAATTAAGGTATGCGTTACTCACCAAAAATTAGCGTCTAACTTAGAACACGGCAGTTCGCTCCACATTACTTACCCCTAAACACATAATATACTGATAATATTAGTAAAGAATCCAACTCCAAAATTAATTAAGTTAGTGCTTTGGTACCAGTTCATAGCATTTCCCTTTTCCCCTTAACCTACAGAATTCAATTATTCATCTTGTCATCCAATTTTTTGTCTCTCACCTCACACACACGACACAACCACATGCCACAACACGAATCAAGCTTTTCTAGAACAAGTCCTGAGTTCTCTTTTAAAGAAAGAAAAAAAAAATTTCCTTGGCAAAAGAATTTTATTAACCTCTGAAAAGGAAACAAAGATTAAGGGAAATAAGGGCAAACAAGAGCTACCCGAGACCCAAAAGAGACGTTGGCAAGAAGCCAACAAAAGAAAAGAAACAACCCCGACACGCCAACACCTAAAAGGAAAACGGCACCAACACAACCCCCAAAAGGAAACTAGGAAAAGAGAACACCTCCACCAACAAGCAGGAAGACAGCTTAGAAACAAAATCAAACCCAAAAAAAAACAACAAAAACTAGGCCCTGCAGAAGACAACGGAGAAGAGCACCAAGGAATCTCATAGCTTATCGTGTTGATATACTTTTTGAATCTCACAGCTCACCCATTTTTTCTCTATTTGGCTTTCCGTTCTAAGAGATGAATGAATAGAATGGGAGGGAGAGGAGAAGGGATATATAAGAGGGTGCCACTTGGAATTTTAGATTTTCTAGATAAAAGAGATTTAAGTACGTTTATATACTACCTAGAGATACAAGTTCTCATACTAATGATGCATACCCTCCTTTTTCAGCAAATTGAAGACGAGAAACTGCAAGAAAAGGAACAAAGAAAGAAGAGATCGAGATAAAATGAATGTTGTGGACCAGATTGTGGGTAAAATCACAGAAGTAGCCATCACAAAGTGTTTCCGTCACATAGGCTATCTATGTCACTACAATGATAACGTTCAAAATCTAGAAGCCGAGACCAGAGGACTTGAAGTTGTGCTGGGAAGTATCAATAATGGTGCGGAGAGAGACCTACGCAACGCACAAGTCATCAAGCCTGATGTTGTAAAGTGGCAAAAGGATGCAGAGGAGATGCTAGATGAAGTCGCCACATTTCTAGCAAACAGAGAAAGATCAAACACTAAATGTCTCAATTTTGTGTGTCCGAATCTAAAGTGGCGTTACCGTCTAGGCAAGGAGTCCGAACGGAAGACAGCTGGTGTTATTAGTCTCAAAGGCCGTGGCACCATGTTTCGGCCAGTATTGTCAATGTCATACCCGGCACCTACACCAGTGTCCCCTCTCACAAATCACGACGATTTTGATTCAAGACAAGAGATCTTTAAGAGGATATTGGAGGTGCTAAAGGATCCTACAATTAAGATGATTGGCGTGCATGGAGCAGGTGGCGTTGGCAAGACGAGAATGGTGAAAGAGGTTCGCAGTCAAGTGAAGAGAGATGGGCTTTTTGATGATGTGGCTATTGCAGTTGTCTCCCGAAATCTAGATATTAAAAAGGTTCAAGGAGAGCTTGCAGCACAATTGGGACTAAATCTGGATGACCACGGAAGAGAAGATAGACTTTGACTAGACTGCATAATGGGAAGAAGAACCTTGTCATACTGGACGACGTTTGGAATCCACTTGACTTGGAGGAAATTGGAATTCCTACCGCAACAGACCACGGAAACAAGGAGGGTTGCTGCAAAGTTCTGGTAACATCCCGGAAGAACCCTTTCCAAATGATAACACCAAAAGCATCGACCAGAGTGTTTTTAATCCCAATTTTAAAAGAGAAGGAAGCACGGACCCTATTTATGAAGACAGCAGAAATTTCAGTCAACTCTGAGGAAGAAATGTCTTCTGTAGAAAAAGCAGTGTGTGACGAATGTGCAGGCTTGCCCGTTGCTATTCTTGCCGTTGCAAAAGCATTGAAAGGTAAAGAGAGCTACGCATGGCAAGATGCACTCACGCAACTGAAAAGCTGTAATTTTAACCAGATCGTAGACATAGACCCAAATTTGTTCTCTTCCTTGAAATTCAGCTACGATCATCTAGAACCTAGGGATGCACGTTCATGCTTCCTGCTTTGCTCTCTATTTCCAGAAGATGCTGAGATTTCAATTGACGATTTGGTGAGATATAGCTCTGGGATGAGGTTGCTTGGTGCAATTCACAGTACCCCACTTGAAGACGTAAGAAACAGAGTACTTACATTGGTTACATGCCTCAAGGCATCTTGTTTGCTGTTAGACGGCGAGGATGACAACACAGTCAAAATGCATGATGTAATACGAGATGTTGCTATATCAATAGGGAAAGATGAGAAGCAATATCTAGTGCAACATGATCTCAAAATGTGGCCAGAGGGAGGCACATATGAAGGCTATTCGGTAATCTCATTGATGTCTGAATATTTTCATGAGATTCCAAGAGAGTTGGGATGTAAAGAATTCCATACGTTGGTGTTGAGAAGCAAGGATTCCTCACTTCCGGACAGCTTTTTCAATGGGATGGAGACCAATCTCGAAGTCCTCGATCTGAGCGGCACGGCTATTGAAAGCCTCCCACTCTCACTTTCAAAGTTGGTTAAGTTGCGGATGTTATTTCTCCCAAATCGAATTAGAAACATATCTCTATTGGGGGAGTTAAAGAGCCTCGAAATACTTCGCCTTGATGGGATTGACAAGCTAGCACCAGAGATTAGACAGTTAACTTGTTTGAAGTTGCTAGATTTGGGAAATAATGAGGATGTGAAACTCAGAGTAATTCCACCAAATGTCCTATCTAATTTAACAAGGATGGAGGAATATGACAGAATATGCGGAGGGATTGTTTCTTCAAAAATTAGGACACAGACACATCGGGTACTCGTCGAATGGAAAATGTATTCGTATTCTTGAGGTATTTTATGATATAAAAGTTGAAAACATTTTTTCTATCCAATCAAGAACAATACTATCAAGATACAAATAAACGGTCCATGCATTAGAGATGGCAAATGGGCAGATTTGGACGGATTGAAACGGATCGCAGGTTGAATACGGGTTAATTATATGCGGGTTGGAACGGATCGGGGTTGAATATGGGTCAAGTCATGCCCAACTCTGCCCGACCCGACCCGATTCCTCTTCTTTTTTTCTTTTTTCTTTTTTTCTTTTTCCCTATTTCACCCAGTATGGGTTGAATATTGAATATGGTCGAAGAGCATTGCTCAATATTCTCATCGATATGTTCTTCTATTTTAACTACTCAAATCGCAACAGTTTTCCAAGAGATTATTAATTGCTAATTAACAAAGTAGTTCACACCAAATCAACAACCTTCGACCTCATTTCTAATTCAACCCATCGAGTTGAAAGAATCAGCTCTTTGGGATTGTAGCTACGCAAAAAAAATAACTAAGTATTACTAGAAGGCTACTACTGCAGCGTTTTTCTACAAAATGAAAATTTTTCCTGTTTTTTTCCCTGTTTCATATTTGTACATTGTTACGTAATTAGTAGGTCCAAGTTTGTATGCATAAAAGGGTTTTAGTTGGAATGGACACGTCACGTGAAGTAAGGAGGGGGCTTTGTTGTCTGGGTCTTTTTTCATTCCAACCCATTTTTTAACCCAACTAAACCCATGTAACCATGGGTTGTGGAATATGGGCGGGTTGGGTTGAATTATAAGTGGGCGGATTTGGGTGGGTTAAAAAATATCGGTTGAGATTGTCACCTCTGGTCTCCATATAAGTCTAGATGCATATATAATCCACGAAAATTTTCACTCTCCTTGGCATGTTCTAAAAGTGTCGCCAACGTGTCCTACGAGTATCCACAATATGTAAGAGTAAAAGATATAGCAATAAAATAAATGGACAAGTATTTAGGCAATTCCGACACGTGTCCGGAGAGTGTCTTGTCTTTGTTGTGTTCGTATCCGACACAATACATGAGGCCGGTAGACGTGTCCATGTTTCTTGGATTGGATTTCATTTAATTGGGTTTTAAAGCTCAGTTTTGTTTGGTTTGGTTATATATGTTGACTTACTTTATAATGCACATTGCACACCAGTAATCCACTTTTGTAATTTTAGCTAGCTGTGCAAATTGCAATAGAATCGGAAAGCACTTCCCTTATTTTGTTGAACATCAAACTGAATGAACATGTAACAATACGGGTTAAATATAGAATTAATTAAAAGTATTTTTTCCAAGATAGACATTAATCCCAAAAAGGCAGTATTATTTCCCATGCTATTCATCTAAAATTACATTTTTAGGAGCAATAACATCATTTCTAGTTCTAAATATTTGGAACCAATCTGTTCGAGTATCAATATGGACAAATAGCTTTTATTGGTTCCTCTGCATAAATCTTGATCCATGTAGTTGCCCATATTTGCCTATAGGTGATTCAATATTGTGCTCTACCCCAACCATGTTTGTTTCGCCTCCGTGGAAGTTCATCATCAATGAAGGTTCCGTCCGATAATGTGCCAAATCATCCATTCAGTTAGTAAATGTCGAATAGTGTGTGCTCTTGTGTGTAATTAAGGCAATATGACCTGTAAAACTGTATTGATTTGCTCTGTGTTTTCTTCTGTGTGATTTTTTTTCATTTGGGTAAAACTCTTCAGTCTTCAGTGTGTATTTGTTTGTTTAATTATGCAAACACTTGTGAGTGTCCATATTTCTAAGAGTCCATTGTGCTCCCTACTGGCAGAACGGAACTCAATTAAACTTGTGTCACTATACCGTTACGGTATATGTTGGGATTCAAATACTAGATATTTCTAAGACGCCATTGTGTTACGTACTGTGTGGACAATTATCCATCCGAAATTATTACTCCACATAATTGATTGGGTGCTTGAACTGCAAAATATCAAGTGCTTGGAAACAAAAGCATACGTTTCCAAAGTTAGTTTCACTGTCGCATGTTCAAATTTCACAGATGCGAAAACATACCAAACCTTAAGGTTACTAAAGTAGTTGCCTAATTGTTCCCTTCTGGATCCCGAAATTAATCGAAATGCACGCAAGTTGAGCTAGATATCTTGTCATAAAAAAAGTATTCAGTTACTGTGTTGCACATTGAAAAGTTGCTCACGAATTTCTTATGGACTAATACAAATCAATATAGTCACTCGAATAAGGTTGATTGGAAGAAAGAGAACGAGAAAGAGAGAGAAGAGGGAGGGGGGCTGACATCCGTGAGTCTCTCCCCTCTCAGTGAGGTTTTTCTCCTATTTATTAGGATTTCTCTTGTTTTGGATTTTGTTTCCATGTTCTGTTTCCACCATACCCAATCGCGCCTCCTTCCAGCCAGATTTGCCGCCTCTTCTCCTCACCCAACCAGCTCCGCCGCCTTTATCACGCTCTCCATCTTTGCCGCCGCCCTCACGTTCCCCAAAACCAGATGCAGCCGCACCACCACCTTCACTACTCCCAGATCCGACGCCTCCATCACTTTCCCTAGATCCACTTGCTTCCGTACTCGCCCTCCCTCCGGCTCGCTGCCGCTCTGCACCTGATGTGCCGTCTCCGCCTCGCCCAGCCCCATCGCTCTTCATCGCCGCGCCGCCTGCCCGTTCTTCCTCTTTCAGCCGCCCACTCTGCCGACACCTTGGAACGCCACTCACCACCGGCCAGTCTCTGGCCTGTTAATCTTAAGCCTCTTTGCTCCTCCTCGCACAACTTCATATCTGGGCCTTTTGCCACCCTCGGAAACCTCTGGTCCGTTGGTGAGATTTGAAGTTTGTGTCCAACGTTGTTCTCGGGCTCTCTGTTGTTTTGTCAATTTTTATTGTATTAATATGTTGTGCACTGGTTTGGTGTTATTAGTTGATCCCTGTGCGGATCGTTTGTTGCCCGTTAAGGGTTTGGTTTATGTACTCGAGAGATGTCTATTTGGTCTGGTTTCCATGGATAATCCGTTTGTTGAGGTTTTTATCTAACTTAGGGCTCCAAACTCGGGTCTTGTTCAGCCTCTGCCCTTTGGGCTGTTTTCGTTTTTAATGAAAGCCTTTGAGGCTTATTTTTGGATTAAAAAACAAAAAGAAAAAAAGTTGCTTGGAAGCTTGTTTTTTTGCTTACCTAACAAGGACTTACCACCTGTATTTTCAAAGTACAAAGAGCTAAGATTGGTTATTTGTCTTGACGAGAAGAGCGTACAAAGTAAAAAATTACAACAAAAAACAAAAAAATCAGTCAATTAAGGACGAAAATATATGAAGCAGCTGTCTGTTTTTTTCTTTAGTGTTGTCCTTTATGAAGTTAGGCTCCATTTGATTGGGCGTAAAATATTTTTTGCAAAATGTTTTACCTATTTTTCTGTGTTTGGTTATGTAAAAAATTAAGAAAACATTTTTCATTAATTTGATGAAAATGGCTTATTCTTAAATCTTCCGTAAGTTATTTTTCGAAAAGAACCTATTGCCTTCTACTGCAATTCTCACTGCTCAGTTTCTTCGATCGTCAGTCCTGACCCACGTTCAATTCTAATATTCTCTGATCTCTCCACCATTTAAGCCCCCCCTCTCTCTACACTATTTTGTTTATTTCTGAAAATATTTTCAAGTGCGAATCAAACACTGAAAAATAAAAATTTGAAATTTATTTTCTGAAATTTTACATTGTAAAACATTTTATATCGAAACAAACAGAGCCTTAATTCAATTTCGATGATCTCTCAGTCCCCTCGCGGGCAAAAAAACACCCGACAGTTCAGAATTCACACCAGCTGTTGAATTACAAAACCACCCCCTACAAGATCACGTGCTAGTACTAAAATACTAAAAAAGCGAGTTCATTCACGCAGCGCGAGTGGTTTCACACCACGGTTCATTCCTTCGCGCCAAAAGCAAAAAGGCCCCCAACAAGATTTGCATCCAAGTTTCAACTTCATTTCCATTTCAGTCCCCAGCACACTTGCTTCCTGTGGCTCTGATGAGGAAATAATCAGAAAATGGGTTATTGGTGAGTCAAAAAATAAAGAAAAAAAACTAGTTCGGAAACAACTCAAACAAGTACTAATATTTAGAGGAAAAATAGTCAAAATAACTGGTATGGTTGGAGTTTTGACAAGAAAATGCCCAGCTAAAATTGTGTATTTTGAGATTTTGGCTAGTTGTTTTTGCTAGTTATTGTTGTGCTTGCCCGGGTTCACGCTATTTTTTTTTGTCTTCAGTATTTATCCATCTAAAATTTACCTTTTCGTAATTTGTCTAGCGTTTTTTTTCCCGTAATTTTTGGGATTAGTTGATCATCTTATTAAGAGGAATCAAAAAAGTATAAAATGTGAGCCAAAATTGAAAAAAAGATCATATATAAGACGACACTATAGACAAAAAAATACCAGCTATTTGGTATTTTTTTAACAGCTGGTATTTTTTTCGTACTTAGTGAACTTATTTTGCTTTTTGTCACAATTTTTTACTTTTTAAACTTCTTCCGTCGAAAAGGATGATTACCACAAAATTATATGTGAACTCAACAAAATTTCAAAAAAAGACTGACAAAAATACCAAAACAAAGAAATACCAAAATAATTAGGGTGAACTCACTAGTCACAAGTAGTAGAATGCAGGGAAGTTAAATGTGATTGAGCAGTCCCTTCGCGGAAAAACCCAGCAGTTTGGAATCAATGTTACGAATCTCATTCCATATCGGCCAGTACTTGCCGAGATGCACCGTATCGAAAGCATAACAGGACAGCATAGGTGATTCCATTTCAGGAAAAATCTTATGATTCTTTAGGCTAATCCGCTGATTTTCGAGTCATTTCGTCCATTTCCTTGCATCCCATCCAGTACGAATCTCCGTGCTAAATTGCAAATTTTCATTGCGGGCTTACAGCAAGAACTCTTATTTTCACTAAACTAAAAAGTTTTAGTACTCGACTTTTTTGTTTTGTCTTCATTCAAAAAAAAAATCGCGTTTGTTATTTCCCCGCTAAACTTTTATAAATTATTAATTCATTTCAATAGAAGGAATAAAAAAAAGTAAAAAATTATGATATTTACCAACACCTTTTTGAAAAAATTGGAGAAGCCAATTTGTTTACTTTCCCACACCACTACCCCACACCCCCCAACCACAAGATCACGTGACAGCGCGAGGTTCTCCCACGACCTCGACGGTTCATTCCCTCCCGCCAAAAAAAAACAAAATCTGCATCCCAAT
Organism: Rhododendron vialii; assembly: GCF_030253575.1. NCBI lineage: Eukaryota > Viridiplantae > Streptophyta > Magnoliopsida > Ericales > Ericaceae > Rhododendron > Rhododendron vialii. The sequence goes on along the minus strand of NC_080562.1, from coordinate 33,093,430 downwards.
TTCAACTTCATTTGATTTCCATTTCATTCCCCAACACATTTCCCCATACATAACTACTCCCACACCCCTCTCGCTCCTCAATCGCATTTCATCGCTTTCAAAACAGCCTCAAACTCACAGTTCTCTCTCTCATCGCAATGAAGGGACTGAAAACCGCCGCCATCGCCCACAAGAAACTAGACACCGAGTACTCTACGCTCCTCCTCTCTCTACTCAATTCCTTCTCGTTGTTCTTCACGCATCTGTTTCCGTTTGCTCGTTTCTCCAAGTGTTTTTTTTCTCCAGCCGGTTCGACGCTAACTGCTTTCTCTTCTCCGGTTCGACAGAGTGGTGAAGAAACGCAAGGCCGTCGCGAGCGCGAAGAAGGAGAAGCCGTCCAACAAGAAGTACAACTCCGGCGCCCCCAAGCGTCCTCCCAGCGCATTCTTCGTCTTCATGTGAGTTGAATCCAAGCTTCTACCCCTCGCGTTTTTCGTCAATCGATTTCGTCAATCTCTTTTGGTTGCTGAGAAAACGAAGGAGGAAAACGAAACGAAATTAAGTATCTACTTCGATCATACTTTAGAGTTTAGACTCCGTTGTTTTGCTAGGGTTCAGTAGATAGAGGTACAATATGGTAGAAATCAGATCTATTTTGAATTTATTGCTTAGCGACGAAATGGCAAAGTTTACTTTCAGGAATGAAAACAAACCGATGTTTGCGAGCAGCTCCAGATTCGGGTTGGCTCGTTTGTAGTGACTCGGCTTGTTAATAGACGCTAGTGTAAACAACGAACCGAGCTCGACCACCTCAGAAATTGAGAGAGCCAAGCTCAAGCTCGATTGTTTAGGCACGACTCAAGTTCGAGCCAAGCTCGAGCTAGACTATGTAGTGCTAAACCAGAGTCAAACCAAGCAAACACAAACACACAACACAGAGAAACACAAGGATTTACGTGGTTCCCCAATAATCGGGTACATCCACGGAGGGGCAGCGGATTCACTATATTTACTGGAGGAGGATTACAACAATCACTCAGACTCACACAGTATTGCCTCACAATCTACTCGTGTATCACTCTCTTCTCTCTGATTTCTGATACAAAACTTTGAGCCAAAGGGTCTCCATTTATAGGCCATTCAAAGAATGGCTGTCATGCCATTTTCAACAAAGGCTGCACCTCTCAGCAGCCCATGTGGTTCAACAAAGGCTGCACCTCTCAGCAGCCCATGTGGAGAATTGATGCCAATTGTCAACAATCTCCACCTTGACGACAATTCTCCAAAGGTCCGATGTTGCCCCCAACACACAACACTGCCCCTCTGCGCCCTTAGGCGCGCACTGCTCGAGAGATGTTGATCAAGTCCAAGCAATGTTGGAACTTGATCCCTGCAACCACTTTGGTGAGCATATCCGCAGGGTTATCTGCAGTCGGAATCTTCTGAAGAAGAACATCCCCTTCCTCTACAATCTCCCTGATGAAATGAAACCGAACATCGATATGCTTGGTGCGGGAATGGTGAACCTGGTTTTTCGCCAAACAGATGGCACTCTGACTGTCACAAAAAACCTCCACGTTTTCTTGAACAATTCCCAAGTCCTCAATCAAACCATGTACCCAAATAGCTTCCTTGAAAGCCTCTGTCACTGCCATATACTCTGCCTCTGTAGTAGACAAAGCCACCGTTGACTGTAACGTTGACCTCCAACTGATTGGCCCTCCAGCAAGTGTAAACACATACCCTGTAGTCGACCGTCGCTTATCTAGGTCACCAGCATAATCGGAATCCACGTAACCAACCAAATGCTGACCAAGTTTTCTGTTTCTCTCGTACTTCAATCCAACATCCACAGTACCCTGAAAATACCGTAGAATCCATTTCACAGCCTGCCAGTGCTCTTTCCCTGGATTGTGCATGTATCGACTGACCATGCTAACTGCATGTGAAATGTCCGGCCTCGTACAAACCATAGCATACATCAAAGCTCCCACAGCATTGGCATAAGGAACCTGAGCCATTTGCTTCCGTTCGTCTTCCTTCTGCGGCGACATCGATGCACTAAGTTTAAAATGAGCGGCCAAAGGTGTACTGACAGGTTTGGCTTTCCTGTCAATCCCAAATCTCTGCAACACTCGCTTCAGATACTGCGTCTGAGTCAAACAAACTGTGCCTTTCGCCTTGTCCCGCTGAATTTCCATGCCGAGTATTTTCTTTGCCTCCCCGAGATCCTTCATGTCAAACTCCTTACTGAGTTGAGCCTTCAGTCTGTCAATCTCCACCTTGCTCTTACATGCAATCAGCATGTCATCTACATATAAGAGCAAATAGACAAATGATCCATCCGGGAGTTTGCAGAAGTAAACACAATGGTCAAAGTGACTTCTTGTGTACCCCTGCTCCATCATAAACCGATCGAAGCGCTTGTACCACTGTCTCGGCGACTGTTTCAACCCGTATAGCGACTTCTTCAGTTTACAAGCCCAATTCTCCTTTCCTGCAATTCTGTAACCATCTGGTTGAGCCATATAGATCTCCTCATCCAGATCTCCGTGTAGAAAAGCGGTCTTGACATCGAGTTGGGCTAACTCAAGGTCAAACTGTGCTACCAATGCAAGCAAGATCCTGATCGACGAATGTTTGACGACAGGGGAGAACACCTCGTTGTAGTCGATCCCCTCTGTCTGTGCGTAACCCTTGGCTACCAATCTTGCTTTGAACCTGACTTTCTCAGATCCTGTACCTTCCTTCTTCGCATAAACCCACTTGCAGCCAATAGATTTCTTGCCCTTGGGAAGTTGAACCAAATCCCATGTCTGATTCTTGGAGAGTGAACCCATCTCCTCATCCATTGCCTCTTTCCACTTGTTACTATCTGTACACTGCACTGCCTCCCGGTAAGTGGAGGGGACATCATCGTCTGTCACTGGAAGTGCATAAGCTACTGTATCAGCATATCGAGCAGGTTTCCGGATTTCCCGCCTCGGTCTGCTGGTTGCAATGGATTCTGGCTGCTGTGGTATTTCCTGTAATGAAGCCTCCTCTTCAATAATGACATCCTGATCAACGGGTTGATCCTCAGGACGGCTGACTGTCTGAACAGTCTTGGCTGGAACAAGGGGAGTCTCAACCTCCACCTGTTCTGAATGCTCCACCTGCTGCTGGGCATTCGGCTCCACATTCTCCTTGGAAGGAACCTGCTGTAACATAGCAGATTCGTCGAAAGTAACATCCCTACTTAGAATCACCTTCCTGGACTCGGGACACCAGAGCCTGTATCCCTTAACACCTGAAGTGAAACCCAAGAAAACAGCTTTCTTGGCTCGTGGATCTAACTTGGACTCAGTTACATGATAGTAAGCAGAACAACCCCAAACATGTAATGAATCATAATCTGTAACTGGTTTCTCAAACCATACCTCCATCGGAGTTTTCCCTCCGATTGCTGCTGACGGTAAACGGTTGACAAGATGGGAGGCATATTTGAGAGCCTCACCCCAGAACGCCTTGCTAAGCCCGGCATTTGACAACATGCACCGAACTTTCTCCACCAAAGTACGATTCATGCGCTCTGCTACTCCATTCTGCTGCGGCGTCCCCGCAACTGTGAAGTGTCTGACTATCCCCTCCTCCCGACAGACTTGGAGAAAAGGATCTGACTTGTACTCGCCACCGTTATCTGACCTCAGCTTCTTGATTTTCCTTCCTGTCTGCGTCTCCATCATTTTCTTCCACTGAAGGAAGATTGGAAGGACCTCATACTTGTGCCTCATGGTATAAACCCAGACACGTCTGGAGAAATCATCAATAAATGTCACGAACCATCGTTTGCCTCCCAAAGTTACATTTTTGGTCGGCCCCCAAACATCTGAATGAACATAGTCAAGAATCCCCTCTGTGCGGTGAACTCCAGTGCCAAACTTGACTCGAGTTTGTTTGCCCAATATACAATGCTCACAGAAGCCAACTTTCCCTGTCTTGGCCCCTTTCAACAAGCCTTGCCTTACTAAACCCTGTAAGGCCTTCTCGCCAGCATGCCCTAAACGCATGTGCCATAGCTTGGATGCATCGTCTTCGTCTGAGCTAGTAGTAACGGCCACTCTCCCTGTGACTGTGCAACCGTCTAGGAAATACAAGTTTCCTTTTCGGCTACCTTTCAAGACAATGAGCGCCCCTCGAACTATCTTTAGCACTCCACCCATCATCGTAATCTTGTATCCTTTCACATCAAAGGCTCCAAGCGAAATGAGATTCTTCTTCAAGTCCGGAACATACCGAACGTCTGTTAGCACCCTAAACGTCCCATCATGCAACTTCAAACGGATTGAACCTATCCCTTGGACTTTGCAAGCGGTGTTATCGCCTAGCAAAACAACTCCTCCATCGAGATCTTGAAAACTCGAGAACCAGTCCCTGTTGGGACACATGTGGTAGGAACATCCCGAATCTAGTATCCACTCATCTGAATGGTCAGGTGATGATGAAACTAATAGTGCTGACTCTAGATCATCCTCTGTCTCCTCTGCAACATTTGCAGCTGGTTGTTTGTTCGGACAATCTTTCTTCCAGTGCCCCTTTTGACGACAAAGGGCACACTCGTCTTTCCCCAATCTTCTCTCTACAGACTTCCCCCTTGATTTTGAGCGAGACCTCCTTCGCCCTCCACCACCAGTCCTCCTAGTGTCGGTTCTGCCTCTTGTTGTCAAAGCTGATGCGGACGGGTCACGGTGAGCTTGCTGATCCCTCTTCCGTACCTCGTTATTCATCAAAGCATTTGAAACGTCATTAAACTTGATTTCTTCTTTACCGTACAATAAAGTAGTAGTCAAATGATCATAAGTATCAGGCAATGAATTTAACAACAGTAAAGCTTTATCCTCATCTTCTATGGAAACGTCTAGATTTTGCAAATCAGCCAAAATCTTATTGAAATTGTTCAAGTGTTGGTTCATAGTCGTACCTTGCACGTACTGGAACCCGTAGAGCTTCTTCTTGAGATACAACCGATTCTCAATACTCTTCGTCATGTACTTGTTTTCCAATTTCTCCCATAGCTCTTTAGCTAACGTTTCCTTCATCACGAAGTATTTCTGATCCTTCGTAAGACAAAGTCTGATGGTGCCACAAGCTTGGCGATTAAGCTTTATCCAATCCTTGTCTGAAATGTCGTCCGGCCTCTCCTCTAACGTAATATCCAACTCCTGTTGATACAGAACATCCAAAACTTCGCATTGCCACATGCCGAAGTTACTTGTTCCGTCAAATTTCTCCACCTCGAACTTAGCATTGGAAACCGTATTCCTTTGCCCATAACTGCTCGAAGTGACCTTGGGATGCTCGGTATTCTTCTCTGCAGATGAAGAAACTTCCGAGGTCTCCTTAAACTCTTCTTCCGCCATTAGAACTCCTTAAACTCCACCCACGTGAATATCCGGTGCACAAAAAACACCAAAAACGCGCTTTTTAGCCAACCAACGGACAAAACACCAATGTCGGAGCTGAGTTACGGAAAACGGAGTGCGGCGTTGGATCCGGAACGTCGAGAATAATCAGGAACGACTACTCACTTGCGCAAATCAGAGTTGAAACGGCTCCGAAATCGCAAAATAACACTTTCTGGAATATTCCTTGGATCAGAGAATATTCCCTCTGGTTAGGACTGACTGGACCTGCTGACTCAGCAATAAATGCTGACTGGGCGCTAATGACTGGGCCTTTTTGCTGACGTGGCGCACACCTAGCGCTGACGTGGAAAGACACGTGGCTGATGACGTGGCTGATGACTCAGCCCCTCTTATGATGTGGCTGGTGACGTGTCTGGTGACTGGGTGACACGTGGCGTGCTGACTGGGCGTAACCTTCTGAAGCTTCTGGATCGATGATGTCAAGCTGACATCAGCGTCTCTAGGTGAGCCAGTAGCACTGGATAATTTTTCCCTGGCTTTGACTAGTCAAAAAACCAGCACCTGGTTTTCCTCCTTACAGATATTAAAGTAAAAAAAACTCTGTTTTCTGAAAAGATAAAAAAACAGATCCGGCGAGCCGCAGCTTCTTTCACGCTCAACCGTCGAACGGAGCGTGTGACCTCGTTGTTACTCCGTTTCCGATGGGTCTTGGTGCGTTGGAATCGTCTCGCAAGGACGCACAAGACTCAGTGGTCAAACGGATTCTTGGATCAGAAAAAAACGTGGCTCTGTGACTCGGACAGAACACGGACTGAGAAGCAGAGTCGGAAACTATGGTGGTTTTTGTGTTCTTGGTTCTACACTACGTGCTCTGATACCAATTGTAGTGCTAAACCAGAGTCAAACCAAGCAAACACAAACACACAACACAGAGAAACACAAGGATTTACGTGGTTCCCCAATAATCGGGTACATCCACGGAGGGGCAGCGGATTTACTATATTTACTGGAGGAGGATTACAACAATCACTCAGACTCACACAGTATTGCCTCACAATCTACTCGTGTATCACTCTCTTCTCTCTGATTTCTGATACAAAACTTTGAGCCAAAGGGTCTCCATTTATAGGCCATTCAAAGAATGGCTGTCATGCCATTTTCAACAAAGGCTGCACCTCTCAGCAGCCCATGTGGTTCAACAAAGGCTGCACCTCTCAGCAGCCCATGTGGAGAATTGATGCCAATTGTCAACAGACTAGTTTTCAACGAGCCGGACTCGAACACTTCGAATCTCGGCTGGGCTCGGTTGTATAGAATCCGCTCGTTTTTAGAGGCTTTTGTAGTAAACAAATTGAGCTAAAACACCTCGATAATTAAACGAGCTCGAGCTCCATTATTCAGGCTCTGACTTGAGTTTGAGCCAAGCTTGAGCTAGACTAGGTTTTGCACGAGCCGGAGTCGAAAACATCAAAGTTCACCTCGGCTCGTTTGCAGTGTTCAAATTTGCAGCATTGTTTTCTTTCTATTATTGCGATTTAGTTTATGAGATCTCTGAATTTCAGGTTGGCAAAGCTGGTGGAGAGAAGTGGAAGGCCATGTCTGAATCTGTAAGCTTTCTACGCGTCTACTTTTACATCCAATCAAACGCAAAATGAAATTTCAATCAGTTTTAATAAAGACAGCAATCAATATTGCGTTTATTAGTTAGTAAAATTTCTCCAGTGGAAGTTTTGGTAATTCTGTAATGATTGACGCGTTGTTAGTATTTGTTCGTGTTTTCTGTTTAACTTTAAAGACGGATAAGGCGGTGTGTGACATCTAGGCTGTGTTTCGTGTAGGAGAAAGCTCCGTTTGTGGCGAAGGCAGTGAAGAAGAAGGCAGAGTACGTGAAAGCAAAGGAAGAGTTCGATAGGAAACTCGTAATGTCTTTGTTATTGCATTAATGAGTTCTCCTAAACTTATAAGAAAATAAGAATCATTTGCTGAAGATAATGATATTCTGCCATATGTATTTTGTGCTTATTGTGATTCTCTGTTTTTCTTTTTGGAATTAATAGCTTGGCGATGTAGCAGAGAAGCCAGAGGAGTCTGAGAAATCTTCTTCTGAGGTCCATGATGTTGCTGAGCAGGAAGCCAGCTCTTAGGTATGCTTTTACATTTTTTATTTTTTTTTTGAGAGAGAGAGATTCTTTTGGGGATCAGAATTTGGGAAACTCTAATTTGGCATAAACACATCATGTTAGATAACTACTTGATCTCTGAACATGTATGCTTACATGTGGATTGTGGACAAAAGGATAATTTTATAAATTCACTCGCAAGAGGAAAAACAGGAAGGCAATTACAAAATTGAGAGTGGAACTCAATTACCTTTCATAAATAACTTAAGCTTTGAAATCTGTAATTGCTTATCAATTTAGGGAAATGATTTTTGCGCTCCACAATATGTAAATATGTACTCTTGTGTGCTTTAAAAAGAGTGTTGTGTTTGATTGGTAGAATTGGATTAAATTAGTAAAAAAAAAAATATAGTGCAAAGATCATTCCCCATCATAATATTAGAACAAGATCATAATATAGCGCATGGCACACAATATTATACACTGTAAGGTGCCTGGTTTCGACCTTAAAATGGGCCCGATGAACTCGATTGTTAATGGGAATATGCGTAAGCTCACTTGAATAGAAATGCTATGTAATTCACTGGATGTTTATCGCTGTATCTCACGTCTGCTTGTTACATAGACATGATTGCTTCCATATTTTGAAATCTTTACATTAATATGAAACCGAGATAAAAATACATCCTGCCACGTTTTGGGTGATATATCAATTGGACATTTACATTGGTAGTATTTGATTTCTTTCCTTCATTGCTTTGTGTTTGGTTCTTTGATTGCAGATAGATCAGATGATGTAGAAAGCGGGTCAAAATTCATGGTACAGTGATGCACAGGAGAACAGTAGTGGCTTTACTCTAGTACATGGTTATAGATAGCTTGAGTGGGTCGTGTTTTGCTTCTACATCTTGCAATCGGCCGGTGGCCTGTTCCTTTTTGTGGTTGTTGTTTCCGTTGAACAGTTAGTTTTCTGATGGCAATTTGATATGCTCTGCGATGTTGATGACCTAATGACTAGTATGCTACTATCTTAGCCATGTTCAGTTTTTACTTTCTCTGCCTTAATTTGATGCATTTTTTGGCTTGAACCGTAAAAAAGTTCGTATCTCATTACCTGCTGCAAATTCTTTAGGAGACAAGCTTGTGTTAGGATACCTTGAAATCTCAGTTGGTTTCTTTCTTGTTTCAACACTGGAATTTGCAAGTTTAGGCCTCACCAAAAGAAAAGTGGCTCGATCGCTGTTGACCTTAACTTCCCGTAATCTGGATTGATGTTGGAGATATTTCATCTCTTTCGCACATTGCAACTGTTAAGTTGTATGGTCATCCAATGGATCCTGTACAGCTTTGTAATCCACGGTGCGACTCATAACTCACATTACTGTCTTTGGTAGAACTCAAAGACTGAAGAGATGAGTCAGACAACTTAAAACCAAGCAAAGGCTTTGGTGCACTGCACTAGAGCTTCTTCATATCCGTGGATATATATGGTAACAGGTCTTGCGATTACAGCTTACACTTTTGACCGATCCACCTTTCGATTTTAAGAGGGTGATAAAAACTTGACTCAACTTACATTCATTCTACTTAGTAGTTTAATTCTCAAAAAACATGCCAATCGTGTGGTTGAGTTCAAGGCTGTGTTTGTAATTCGAATTTTTGGTAAAATTTTCGAAGGGGAAGGAGAGTATAAAAGTTCACAAATCCCTTTTTGTTTACTTTCCGAATTCAAAAATCCCTTTTCTAGAAAAGCAGCAAAATAAGATTCATTTGCTTGTTAGTGCCATCGATTCGAACCTGTGAAGAGTCTGGAAAAGCTAAACAGTGTTCTCGTGGGTGTACTGATGTAGAGCACATTGCACCAAATTGTGTTTACCACAAGAGGGGGTTGAGCATGTCACACGAGCATTAACCAAAATCCCTCGTCAAGAGTAGGCATTAGATACCAGGGATGTTTGGAGTGATAAAATTACTTATTGAGTACTATTATTATATGCCCTAGTTTGAGCCTTGGAGAACTCAGTTGGGTCCGTATTTTCCAGGTAGCGGCATGAATGATGAACCTATAATTCGAGACATTCGGGTCAGTAATTCGAAACATTCGGACATTTTCGTAATTCTTTCCAAGTTAGACTCTCTTGCAGAAACATGTAGGCGGTTCCGGTACCTAAACTTCCACAACTCTTCTCAGAACAGAACAGTTCCAGCAACAAGCTGGCTCAGAGCTTTTTTCTGTGAGCAAAATTTGATTAGATTTGCAAATAGAAAGTCCAGGACATCATGGTTCATAGACGTGAAGAAACCGGATGAGTAAAATTTGAGTGCACTGGCGATACAACGTCCTCAGGCCCGCGCAGTAGTATCACGAGCGCTGATAAACTAAACGCGAAGGTGAACCCTTCTTATATGTCATTGAATCAATCACCTCAACCAACTGTCGCATCTACACAGTCTGGTTCATGAAAAGACGTCATCATGCACACATGGTAGCTTGTCGTCACTAGTTGAAGTTCTTCTCATATCAGACGAGGTGAGGACTTTCATTACAATGCGTGCGACAGGAACCATCAGTGCTCTAATGATCGTGAACTAGATTCCCCTAAGAGCATTACACAGTCACACGAGGCAAGTAGCTGTTTTTCTGAGGTGTATGCAACCAAAATGCCAGAACCAAGAAGAATATCCTCTCACTGCATAAGCACACAGGCAGCCGTAATCTTTTAAGGCCGGAAAAAATCACAATAAATTACTCAACACTCCCCAGTCTGCCCGGTGCTTTGCTATGCTGAGTTCGTAAGAGAATTTTACGGATATGACATCCAATTGGACTTGTCCAAACTGTGGACATAAAATGAGGTCATCCTGATCAAATTTCTTGCATCATATCATAGTCAATCTAAGCAAAAGACAGAATAGGAAAATCTATGAGCACACTCTCTTTTGGCACAACTAGCAAAGTTGTTCAGCAGCAGACAACAGAAAACAAAGAACCAAAAACTGAAAAGAACTTAAATCTAGCTCCGAGACAAGACTTCCAATTCTAACCTTACCCCGTCGTAAACCAAAAGGTGAGTTAATAACTATCTGTTTCCCTATTCAACGGGTATTGAGAAAGTTTATATAAGACCATCCACCATTCATAAATCTATTCAGTTTTTACAGAATCAAAAGATTAACTACCTCGAAGTCACACTTGACTTGATGATAGTAGTACAACTTCGTTTTGCATTGTTCTAATTCTAACTCAACCATAGAGTTCAGGGCCATTTAGCCCAAACAAGCTCTAAATCCTGTATTCTTTTTGTTTTTTCCATACCTTCTTCCCTTTTATTACACTCTTTCCAGTTGATACCTCCCACTAAAAAAAATGCTGATAAGTCCCGCCAAATATATAGTGTCGAAGTCACGAACATTATTTAATCAACTACAACATTAATTCTCTCTTTATCCCATCTACTTTCATTTTTTCCAATTCAATATTTGCTATACCATAAGATGAAGAATACTGATGTTTTTAGATCAGGCACTTGTCAGGGGATTTGTGGATGGAAAAGAAAATGTTAAGAATTTCCCCTCACAAATTGAATGTATGTCTATCTCACCACTTCTTTTCCCTGAACAAATCCCTCCACAAATCCTAACACAGCCTAAATAATACTCCAGAATATAGCAAATATACTACACAAAACATGAGAAAGAAGATAGAAAGATAAACTGCACTAACCATTGAATACATCAACATTAATTGTCACATCATCGTATTTGATACCGAGCAGACAAAAATTAAACAATCGCATGCACTACTTCTTCTTCCCAGCTTTGCCCTCCTTTCTTCGTATAATTTCATCATCATATCTCACACCTTTTCCTTTGTAAGGTTCTGGGGGTCTCCATTTCCTAACTGATGCAGCAAATTGACCGATGGCAGCCTTGTCATATCCACTCACTGTGATTCTGGTGCTCTCTTCCACCTTCACTTGTATCCCTTCAGGTATTTCCATCTTTACTGGATGAGAGAATCCAAGATTCAATACCAACACTTTTCCTTCTACCATTGCACGATACCCTACACCAACCAATAGCAGTTTCTTATCAAATCCTTTAGACACGCCCACCACCATGTTGTTGGTAAGAGTCCTGACAAAAAAAAAATAGACTGGAGCTAAGAGTAAAGCAAACCCTAAGGTCACATGTTGGAATATAACTTTCTTCCAATAAGGTTCGGCATCAACATGAGAGTTATTGGAAAATGATGTATGCAGCTTAATGGAATCAGAATTCTTCATCTTGTTTTTGTGGCTTAGTTCTGCTTACTATTCATGATAAAGAAACAGGCTCACGTGAACCTAAAGGCTGCCAAAAAGAGAAATGCAGCATTGCTGACAAATACTACTAATCTACTATTAACTATTAAGCAACCAAATATCGTGCCAAATCACTTCTCTTCCATTATCTTATCTAGTTATCTCTAACTTAATCATGCACTGTTGGTTAAAACATTCCATATAGTCGTAAGTCAATCCAAGACTATCCATAATTTCTCAACTCAAACTTAAAGATCCTTATCACAAGTACATGGGATCAGCCATATGTTTCTGCTTTCCTCAGTTGGCTCTCGAGTCTTAACAGAGTCATCTCTAACTGTTAGTGCAAGATATACACAATACACATACATGCTAAAAAAAGTGTACAAATTGTTGCATCAGTTAGGTTCTGTTTGGAACTTAGGGAAAGAAAAAGAAAAGAAGAGAAAATGATTAAGAGGAAAACGGGAGGGAAAGTTAAAGAGAAAAAGAGAAAACATTGAACTTGTGTTTGTAATTTTCTTTTCTCTTTCTTTAAGAACCACACAAGGGGAGGAAAAGTTTAAAAATCTTCACTTTTTTACCACTTCTTTCCACAAGTACCAATCTAACCGTCCATCTGAAAAACAGAAAAGTCATCCTTATGCTAACTAAATAATAACATCATCACTTTGTAGAAAGAAAAATGAAAGTCAGCCCCACATTGGTGCTATTCTAGCTAGGGCCTAGGGAGACTGAGAAACATAGAGAGCAGTAAAATTCTCGCATCTATCAAGTTAAGTAAAACTACTAAAGTAGATGAATGCCATAGGAATTAAGATAATCACGGAGCTGCAGGAGTCTTGATTACTATTCAACGCAGCATCAGACTCAACACTACAATAAGAAGCCTGTATCCACTGCATAGAAGTCCTAAAAGTGGTATTAGTCTATTAGAAATACAATCCCTAAAATTCTCTTTCATGGGGTGGTTGTTTCAAGTTCCCAAGCACATAGAGCATCCTAGGTTTAGCCTATACCTTTCGATACACCAGAGAAAATACTTTCCAATTCTTATACAACCCATAATTCATCGTGAACTGTTGAATATCTAGTTAAAATGTATTTCAAGGAAGATTTCATGCTTTGGTTGGCTATTGGAATACTAAGGGTTCAGGTCAGAAATGTTACACAACTACCATTGAATTCATCAATTTCTCCATAATTTGAAAATTAAAAAGGAAAAGAAAAAAGTGGTGTCCAGTTAAGAACTCAAAAGGCATCACGCTGTAAAATACGCGACAAGTTTAACAAGTAAATGAAGATGCATGATTCTCCAACAAACAAAATTCATATTTAAAGAACCAAAATCAAATGAGTTTACCTGAATAGACCATGCATTTGGTTAGCTCTTTTCGTTTCTATTGTCCTTTTGACCCACAGGATACCTGAGTCCTCCCTCTCAACCTTTACTTCCCGTGGATAAGTGATTGCAAGTTGCCCTAGAGGACCTTGTGCTTGCAACCCCTGACCTTCCAATGTGACTGTCACATTCGATGGAACTTCAATGGGCTGCTTCCCAATTCTAGATTCTTTGCACTGGATCGTTTTCCTCATAAGACGAACACGGGTGACTGGAGCACTTGGAACATAGACAGCATTTCTTTTTCCCAGAAATACAGACCTCAAGTTGCTGACACAAAAGGAATATAATCTATCTTAAAATGCATGAATAACTTTCAAAAAACAGTGTCATTTACAAAATAACCAAGATAAGAATGCGCTTTCTGCAGTCTAGTTTTAATGACCCAAGATACCGAAAAGAGACAATTCATCAAGCCACGCTCGGCTGTCAGCTTTACTAGATTAAGTAAACCAGAGAACAACAATACTACGTAGCCTATCAAAAAAACAAAACAATACTACGTCGCAAAAAAGCTGATACTTTTCTCCTCTGCACCACTATGATCTATAAATTAGGTCCAAGAAAATCAAAAGTGAGGATTTCTCAATCAATGCTGCTCTTGGTGCACTGTTACAAGTTTGGGCTGCCAATTATAAGATCCCACCAAGTTTGGGTTTGAGCATGACCACAAATGACACAAACATTAGTTCTTAATCAACCCTCCCCATACCAACACCCTCGAACAAAGGTGACCAACCACGGGAAATTTCCTCTTGGTTAAACTTGCATCTCCAAAGCTCGTGGAAAAATCCATGTAAAGTGCTCTAATATCTATACTAATGCAAGTTAAGCTAGGACATGAAGACAAAGGGGTTTGGCCAAGTGAATGAGGTGCACCATTACTAGTTGTGATGCATGATTTTCATGTCTTGCAGCTGCAAAATGAAGCTTTCCCTTCCCTCATTCCCCTCCTACTGATCAAAAAGAAAAGGTAGTCTCATGAAATGGCATACTCCCTTACAGTTACAGGATATTTGTACCATAACTACAAAGATTAAGACCCACAAATGGATTCCTTCAGCACAAGTCATTCCTTCATTAAGGCAACCAGATCCTTTTTTAACTTCCAAGAGAAGGGCAAAAGGCCATTTTTTTCAAAATCAAAATACCTAAATAAGCAATTCCTTCTTGACAATGATATATGTTGTATACGTCAATCCTATATGTCAAAATCACACATTAAGTAAACCCAAAAAGATTCAGCGGACAGAAAATCGAAATTTCAAGAACATCTTTTTGGCTCAAAACTGAAATTTATATGAATTGAACACCAGCATGAAAATTATGCCCAGATTCGGAGTTAAAAGTAAAATACCCAGCTCACATTCATCAATCAAACGCCCTAGAAATGACTACAGATTTTTTTGCATTCTAATCAAGAAGAATCATCTTGGTGATAGAGTTACAGTTTCTTTTTTTTTTTTATAAGTGCAAATTCTTATAAAGCTCAACCAAAAGAATCAGAGAGAGAGAGAGAGGATAAGAACCCTTACCCAGTTTGAAGAGAAGCAGTGACTGAAGAAGCCATAGTTAATTAGCTCCGGAGAAGTGAGCTCCACTGGGGGTGAAGAAGGTGTGCGAACCCTTGTCGATTTGTTTGGGGAATCGACTTATCCAAATCCACTGCCATCCGCTTTGGGCTTTTCCTTGTAATGACTCAATTACCCTTAAAAAATGGCCGAGCATCATCTGCACAGATTATTGTCCACCCAAGGAGCATCCACAGTGAACTAATCAAAATTGGATAATCAAAAGTTGCCACATCATCTTTTGATTATCCATTTAAGGGGTTGTTAATATTAGCAATGTAAATGTCCACAGTGTCATAATCAACATTGAATAATCAAAAATTATCACATTACCTTTTTAACCTATAAAATCTAAAAATTGTCACCATATAAAATATATTTTTTAAATAGTTTTCAAACTAATAAAAACAGGTTATTAGAAATAGAAAATATTTTTTTGAAAAAAATACTTTTTGAAAAAAGTTTTAAAAAACAGTTTTTAAAAAAATACATTTTTTTTTAAAATAAAAGTTTTTGAAAAAAAAGGACAGTTTTAAAAAAATATTTTTTTAATAAAAAACAGTTTACTATTTTTGCAAAAAAAATAAAAACTTATTAATATGAGAGAGAGAGAGAGAGAGAGAGAGAGAGTGAGTGAGTTTGGTTATTGACAAAAGGTTGGTAGTTTTGATTATCCAAGAGTCAAAATTTGATGAGTTACTAAGAGCTTGTTAAATTTGCTTATGCCACTGTGAACACTTTTTTGAAAAAATATTGCTAATTTTAACAACTCTATGATTTTGGTTATTCCACTGTAGATGCTCTAACATCCATTTCGCTACTAGTTCTCACATCGAGAGTTTGGGTTGAGTTGTGTGTGTGTTTAAGCATTAAGGGAATTGCCTAGTGGGAGTAGTAAGTGGAATTACCCTTTTATCCTCTGACAAAAAAAAAAGATCAGTCTTGACTCACCTTGTGCGGGCGGGAGCTAGATTCAGGTTGCAGACCTATGAGTCCAACATTGGGCTCTAGCCTAGGGGTCTGACATAGGGCTCCTCATAGACTGTAGTGAGACTCTTTGGGCTTGTGTCCTGAACTAACTTTCACGTCGAAAGTTTAGGTTGAGTTGTGTGTGTATTTAAGGGTCTTCATACGTTTTCCTAATCAGCAATTGTCAAGTGGGAGTAGTAAGCGGAATTACCCTTCTATCCTCTGACCAAAAAAAATCCATTTGGCACTTGAGTGAGAAACGAAAAAAGAAAAATAAAAAAGGTATGGTTTCACTAAATGAGAATTTTCACTAAAAAGAAGAGATCCTCACCATTCATTTGAATATATACAAAAATCTAAGAAAAAATTCTTTTACCTTTTCTCCTGTAAACAAAAATGACTCCTCAAAAATTCTTGACTCTCACCGACTTTCACCTCTTTTGCCATCCAAATGTGGGAAAGAGTGTATTCTTTCCCTTAGTTTTTCCTTTTTTATTGAAACCCTCCATCCAAAATGGGCTGTAATGGAGATGTGCCCAGCCCAACAATCAGATGCAAATCATATTATATTTATTTCAAAATTCAACGTGATCAGACATTTGTAATCACATGGTACAATGAAATCTTTTATCAAGTACATTTTCAAACTCATATTTGTCATTAATTTTATAAAAAATAAAGTTTCTCCGATAATGAGGATCAAAGAAAAAAAAGTTCTCTGATAACCAAATTTTTTTAACCAGTATATACATGATTTAAAAAAAAATTGTTATACTCGTCAAGTTCTACATTGTAAAATGACCTGTTATACATTGCCAACTTCCTTTCATGGTCCTTTTTTGGTTCGCTTTTGGGGCCAGGAATTTTGTTGTGGTCCAAATCATTTTGCAACCGATTGTGGTTCAGTCCATATTGGTCGAGGATGGCCCATCCATCATCATAAAGTTTTTGAGCTTGAATATCAAAATTCATGCTTTGATAACGTGGGATATCAGCCCATTTTACATTTAGAGAAGATACGCATGAATTTTTTAAAGTTTAGGCTCCGTTTAATCGATGTAAATTGTTTTACAATGTAAATATTTTTCATGTAAAATATTTTTTCAGAAAACAAACTTCTAACTTTTATTTTCCGGTGTTTGGTTGGTACTTGAAAATATTTTCAGAAATCAACAAAATAGTGTAGAGAGTGGGGAGGGGCCTTAAACGGTGGAGAGATTTGATAATATTGGAGTTGTACGCGGGTCAGGACTGACGATCGAGGAAACTGAGCAGCGATAATTGCAATAGAAGGTAGCGGATTTATTTCGGAAAATAACTTACGGAAGATTTAAGGGTAAGTCATTTTCATCCAATTAATGAAAAATATTTTTCTTATTTTTTACACAACCAAACACTGAAAAATAAGTTAAATATTTTACCGGAAAGCATTTTACGCCCAAACAAACGGAGCCTTAATGGAGTATTATTTTGCTAATGAAAAAGTTCTTATGTTCTTTGTTTTGCCAATGAAAAAGTTCTTAAATTTTAGAAGATACTCATGTTCTTTATAGGATCTCTCATATGTGGGTGCATCGAGGATAAGGAACCTTAATTTTGGACAGAGGATTGTGCTTGCAAATGAGCCGAGCCGAGCTTTGTCGAGCTTAGCATTGAGCTCGACTTATATTTACTAAATGAGCAAAATATTTGAACTCGAGCTTCGCTAAAGCCTTAACAAGCCAAATCCTTAACGAGCGGAGTTTAGTCATTTATCAAACGAGCCTCTTTAATCGAGTCATGTCTCACTTAACGAGACGAGCTTTTGGCTCGTTTACTATACGAGCCGAGTTCGCAACTACTCGATTTATTTACAGCCCTAAGTGCCTTAGTAGCTGCTAAACGACTTAAATTTGTGGCCCAGTAGTATCATAAGGTACTAGTAATATTTTACACTTCTCGTTAGGATTTGCCAGGAATAAGGCGGACATCTCAGACTCCCAAAGTATGTTAAAATTTTGGAAGCCCAAATAGGTAGAAGTTATAGATAGTATTAAAAGTCAATGATAATGTAGCAGATATGCCAACCGCCTCATTGCTGGACTTAAGTATTTTGGGTCACATGATTAGACTCATTATTGGGGCAGTTATCTACTTAAGGATTCGTTTGATTAGCAAGATAATGGTAAAAAGTATAAAATAAAATAAAAAACTATATTTTTTTGTGTTCACTTAGTAAGAATGTCCTAAAAAGCGGTCAACTCTGTAAAGCTATAGAGCTAATTGCCTTAATTTTCCTCGTAAAAAGTGCCGAGAAATTTCATTTTCTTATGAAAATCAAAAATAATTACTCTAATTTCCTTACTTTCTTGCAAAACTTTCATCGTAATCAAACGGATGCGAAAAAAATTATATTTTCTTTTTTCTTTCTTTTATTTCACTTTCTCTCATTTTTATTTTTTATTATATTTTTCGTGCTGATCAAGCGGAATCTTGTGAAATTTCGTTCACTACCTACTC
Source organism: Rhododendron vialii (assembly GCF_030253575.1). Lineage (NCBI taxonomy): Eukaryota > Viridiplantae > Streptophyta > Magnoliopsida > Ericales > Ericaceae > Rhododendron > Rhododendron vialii. The sequence continues at coordinate 33,075,181 of NC_080562.1, read as the reverse complement.
GAGTACATAACATTTTCGTAGGTCATTAATTACGTTTACTTTCCGAGCATACATTACTTGGACCAAGTCAAGGTCCACCATGGCGAACCTTCCTTAACGTTAGAAATAGTACCTTATAACAAGCAAAGGACAAAAACATCAGAGCCCACCAGTGCCCACCACTCTTTGTAGCCATTAGTAGAGCCTATAAAAATCATCGAAATAGACAAGTAGTCCTGTTTCCTCCCTTTAATACTAAAAACTGATAGGATTCATGAAACTGGATTCAGGAAACTGTTTATGAAAAAAAATTTGACGGTCCACACCAGTTACGGCTCCTCATTTACTTCAGGATACTATCTAGTGAGAAATCAAAAAACTCATACGTTGAGGTGTACTCCTAAAGTCTAAGCATCTGCCCGAACTCCTAGAGCAACTCTTGGTGTGTCCTTAGGTTCAACTTCCTTTTATGGTTCCTTTTTTGCTTCTCTTTTGGGGGCAGGAATTTTGTTGTGGTCCAAAATCATTTTGCAACCGATTTTGGGTGGTTCAGTCTATATTGGTTGAGGATGGCCGGCCCATCCATCATTATAAAGTTTTTGAGCTTAAATATCGAAATTCAGGCTTGATAACGTGGGAAATCAGCCAATTCTATATTTAGAAGATAATACGCATGACTTTTTTTTTAAATTTTTAATGGAGTTTTATTTTGCCAATGAAAGTTCTTATTTTGCTCAGAACTCTTTATGGGATCTTACATATTTGGGTACATCAAGGATAAAGAACCTTAATTTTGGACAAAGGATTGTGCCTTAGTACTAGCTGCTAAACAACTAAGTTTGAGCTCGTTCCCACCGCAGACTGAAGGTTAAAGCCGCTGTAGACACTATCATCATCGCCGCTGAACTTGTTCCGTAATATTTTCATAGGTCATTAATTACGTTTACTTTCCAAACACACATTACTTGGACCAAGTCCGCCATGGTAGCCGGCCTTTACGTTTGAACCTAGTAAAAAGGACAAAAACATCAGAGCCCAGTGCCCACCACTCTTTGTAGCCATTTTGTACTCTGGAGTCTCAAAATCATCGAGTAGAATATATAAAAAATTGGTTTAGCGTACATTATAGTATATTTGTAACTCATCAAATCCACTTCTTAAGTTTGTAACTCATCTAGTCCACTAATACTATTTTGTAAGACTTTAGATCCATTTTACTTAAAAAATAATTTTTACAAGACAAAAATGCCCTCCTAGGGTCTCTCTCTCTCTCTCTCTCCACCAACCCCTCCGTCCGACCACCATCACCGCCACCACCCCCACCACCGGTTTACACTGGTTTTGCTTTCTCTCTTCATTTGAACGGTTTGAACGTGAAACCAAAAATGGGGAATAAATGTGCCGCTCCAGCTTTCAAAATGTTTCAAAACAGAGGTATTTTAAATATTCTAGGTTCCTTCCTTCCCTAATATTAGGTTAGTGGACTAAGGGGGTTACAAACTTAATAAATGAACTAGATGGATTTGAAAAGTGCTATAATGAACATGTGGAAAATTCTCCCTAGAATATATGTTGTTGGTCCTGTTTTCTCGATGATTCGGTGAATACATGTGTTGGTCCTGTTTTCTCCCCCTTTGTTTTTGTATACTTAGGCCCTGCTTGGATGAAGGAAAAAGGAGGGAAAAAAATAAGGAGGATATGGAGAGGGACCCAGCCTTTTTCTCCCGTTTGGCATCCCAATTTGCTCCCCTATTATTTCTTATCCCTCTTCATTTTTGCCGGTTGTAGGGATTGTCCGGTCTTATTTTTGGGCTCCTCTTGAGGTCCCTAAAAATAATTTGGGTTTGGAGGGGTGTTTTTTGGACGAAAATACCCCTCGTTATCCCTTTTCTCCATCCACCATTCAACCAACTTCTACTCTTCATTTTACCCAAAATCATATTTTTCATTCAAACCTATCCTAAGACTCCTTATGTAGTTTTATGGCTTTCTTAGGGTGCTCATTGAAAGGCTTTAGAACAAAAAATTCATTATGATCATTCAAGATAAAATGATCAAAAAAATAAGATCTTCGCATCTGTTCAAATATATTGAAAATTGGAACACTTGATTTTTAACTATATTTTTTAATATATAAACGGTGTAAAAAATAAGTGTTCCAATTTTCAATCCGTTTGAACCGATACGAAGATCTTAGTTTTCTGATCATTTTATCCTAAATGGTCATAATTAAATTTCGATTCTATGGCTCTCATTGATTAACCCTAAGAGATATTTAATTATACGACTTTCTAAAGGCTAATCAACGCGAGCCTTAGAGTCAAAATTTAATTATAATCATTTAGGATAAAATGATCAGAAAATTAAAATCTTTCCACCGGTTCAAACGGATTGAAATTTGGAACACTTAATTTTTTAACCATATTTTTTAATATATAAACTGTCTAAAGAGGTTGAAAAATTAAGTGTTTCAAATTTCAATCTGTTTGAACCGGTAGAAATTTTTTATTTTTCTGATCATTTTATCCTAGATGGTTATAATTAAATTTTGATTCTATGGCTCTCGTTGATTAGCCTTAAGAGATATTTGATTATATGGCTTTCTTAGGGCTAATCAACAAGAACTCTAGAGTCAAAATTTAACTATTACCATTTAGGATAAAATGATCAGAAAACTAAAATCTTTCTACCGGTTCAAATGGATTGAAATTTGGAATACTTTTTTTTTAAAATTAAAAAAAATTTATAAAAAAAATTGTTTAATAATAATACTAAATTCGTTAATTTGTTGATAGAAATAAATATTACAGCTTAAATTGTGAAAGAATAATTAAATTTACAATTACATATAAAACGTAATACATAATTAATTTAGGGACTGTACAAGGGCAAAAGGGTTATTTGACAGCTTTTTATATCATTCACCCTTTCTTATACCCCCTATTAATCCTCCATCCAAACCATGTACTCCATCATTTAATCCCTCTCTCTAATACCTCATCAAAACAACCTACTTCCTCCGTCCCTATTTTATAGTCCAGTATTCCATTTTGGGCTGTCCCTTAATAAGTGTCCATTTTGTAAAGTTAGTGGGTAAAAGTTGGTGAATTTTCCATTTTGCCCCTAAAAGTAGATTCCATTTTGAAAAGTTAGTAAATAAAAATGTAATGATGATGGGTAAGTAGGGAAAATGGAGGAAAAAGTTGATGTGAAAGGTATAATGATGATGTCTTTTTAATAAGTTGGAGTTACGAAGCAGGACACTTAAAAAGGGACGGAGGGAGTACTATTTAATTCCCTCTTCATAAACATCACATCAATGTGGGTCATTCCTTATTAACTAATATCCCCTATTATCGTATACTCCCTTATTAATTAATACCCCATTTTTTTCCCGGCATCCAAACGGACCCTTAGGAAATTATTTTTCCCCCTTTTACACTACGAAATTGGATCCAGAAAACTTGTCAATCAAAGAAAGTTGAACGATCCAGTTTTCTTTCTTGGGCAATTTCCTGAATCCTTTTACTGCACTGTAACAGGCCTATTATTGGTGTGAGACAAGGGAAAAATTCAGCCCATTTTGGCAAAAGATAAATTGTTTTTTTAATCTTTATTCAAAAAAAATTCGAATTTGTTAGTTTTGCGCCAATTTATCGTGGATTATTGGTTTGTTCCGACGAGAGGGATTGAAAAAGTATGAAATTATGATTGAAACTCATACATAATTTTTTTAATAAAGACAAAAAGACTGATTTTTTTAGCTTACTTTCGTCTTTATTCAACAAATTATGATTTTCAATCATAATTTTTTTACTTTTTCAGTTCCTCTCATCGATACAAATTAATAATCTACAAATATTTAACGCAAAACTGACAAAAATTTGCCTTGTTCGGTTGTGGGTTTAGAAAATTTTTTGGTTTGATTTTTGGGTAATAAGTGAGGAGAGAAAATAGGGTAATAATTTGGGATATAGATAATGAGTAGAAAGAGATAAAAAGATAAATGAGATTAATGATTAGATATAGGGCTAATGAGTGGAGAGAAAAATGAAAGTAATGATTGAAAATATAGGTAATGGGTGAATTTGAGTTTGAATTTTTTTTTCCAAATCCACAACCGAACAAGTCCGTCTCCTTGAATTATTTTGCCAAAGTAGGTCGAAGTCTATTTTTGTTCTTCCTATTCCATGGAGAAAATGACTAGTGCTAACCTAGAAGTCGTGGTATATTCCACGTTGGTGCCTTGACTTGACTAGTTGATTTTGATACTCTTGGACAGTTGATTTTGGGAGAGTGGTCGATTTAGTGAGAAACAACCAAGAAATTAATAAAAAGAAAAAAAACTAATTCGCTTATGGTTGCACGTCAAGTTATTCGAGAAATGGTAACAAAATGAACAGAGAGAGAACTCTTAAATTACTATGAAATTTCTGTTTGTTCCTTACAACATAGTATATAAATAAATGATGTTTGTTCTCATATTTTTCAGCATATTCTCAATTCTGAAAATACTGACGTTGTCCATTAGGACCATTACTGCAATACAAAAATAGGATTAGATACCGGCATACCATTCATAATTTTAGACGATCTATTCATCCGGGTATGAGGAGAACGGAAATTGATTCTTTACTCCTAAAGGACCGTCAGGTGGAACTCTTGGGACCTTTTCACCACGCATCAAGCTACGGTGATTTAGGAGCTTTGATTCATCACTCGACAAAGACACAATACGTGCACATATGGAAACGAGTGGAATTAATGAGGCGCCCACCAACCCTATCAGTGGTTTAAATGTGTTTCCTACCCCATTTAGTAATGGGAATGTATTTTCTGACAGCATTTTCCTCATGGGCGTCTCAACACATAAACTAAAAAACACTTCCAATCTTCCCCCTTTTCAAATTTAGGAACCTGTTCTTTTCCTCGGGTCAGAAGCTAACACTTTCTATAAAGATTAATAAAATCGTTTTGCTGTTGCAAAAAAAAACACAAAAACAAAAAAGCTAACAATTTCGTTACATCGTATATAAGAAAGTACTGCAATGCTTTTTTCAGGTGTTGCGATTTTGGGAGACTTCTAAAGGGACGGAGTCGTGATTTTAAGTTTAACGATTTCAAACGTCTATATTTATTGGCAATGGGAAAAATGTTCATGTTGTTGTGATCTGACCTCCTACAATTGAGACCAAACTGCAAAGGCGTTGGAAAGTTACTAATTAAATGAGATTAATAGTACTATCAAGATTAGAAGTTCAAATTGTGCGATCTAGATGATCGTGTAACCATCATACGTATTTAAGATTTACAGAGTATAAAGCAAGCCCGGCCTGATTTAGTAATGACACCGAAGACTATGTTAAGCCGCAATCATGTCAAAATAGTTCAAATCGTGCAATCTAGATGATCATGTAACCATCATATATACTTAAGATTTATGGAGTATAAAGCAAGCCCGCCCTAATTTAGCAATGACATCGAGGACTATGTTAAGCCGCAATCATGTCAAAATTAAGATCATAAGTAAGCCGCGGTTCAGGCAAAAGAACCACTTTTAGAGTATTCTTGCTTCATAGTGCCGCTAAAAAAAAAACTTTGAAATTAACTGACACTAAATGGTACGGAGTATCAATTTAAACGCATGAATTACCAATATCGAACTGACAGATCTTCCTTTTTTTGACGATAAATGAGTAATAAAATATGAGACGTTATTGTTCAGAAAATAAAATCTCACATTACTTGAAAGTAAGTGAAATGGGTAATCACTTTATAACATTTGGGACCTCTCCATTCATTGTCAATTGATTTTGAGATGGACATAAAGTTTCCACATGGTATCAGAGTAGGGTCCATTCCACCCCACGTTTTAAAAAAATTTACAATCCACACTCCACAATGACAGACCAGCAGCTGCACGATAATAGGCTCCACACGTGACAGACTTCAAACACGACTGCACGATGACAGGCTCCACACGTGACAGACCTCAAACGCGGCTGCACGTGAGGGGGAATGTTAAGGAAATAAAATCCCACATTGCTTGGAAGTGAAATGGGTAATCACTTTATAACATCTGGGACCTCTCCACGCAGTTAAGTAATTATTCAAAGTCGTTTGGACAGCGATGGCCATCAGTCTTTATTTGGACTTTTAGACAAAATAAAGACCGATGAAAAGTAGGAAGAAATTTTGTATGTAAAATCTTAGAATATGGTTCAAGTGGACTTGTAATTAACCTCAATTACAATACTAAGGCCTCGTTCCAAAACTCAAAATAAGTACTTATTTTTTAAGAAGGTAATTTTAAATTCAAAAATAATATATTTACGCAAATAATTTTTTTAATAATATGGATCTTATTTGATAGATCTTATCGAGATATTTTATACGGTGTAAAAAAAACTGAAAAATTATTTTTCATTTACATTATTTTTAAGTTTGAAAATATGAAATAAGTATTTATTTCTTCAGAAGATGTTTTGGAATGGGGCCTAAGTGGAATGGTACTGTGGTAGCCTACTGGTGCACCAGGTACTCGCATGTTATTAGATAGTAGTTCAAACATCACTAGTTACAACTAATAATGTGGGCTTTCAGCTAAAAAAGAAAAAAGGAAAAGGACTTGGCGCCAATTGACAAATCGAGTGGAGTAAAAAATCTTTGGGAGATTTAGCCAAAAATTTCTCATATTTATATTTTTTGAGCTCAAAAATAAACACTTTTTGCAATCAAACATAAGGACAAATGTATCTATAAAAGTGCCTAAAACCCTAGAATACCCTATGAAAGTGCTTAAAATCCTAAGGTACCTTATGAAAGTGCATAAACCATTAAAGTCCTACAATAGGAAAGTAAACCCTAAAATCCTATGAAAATGCGTAAACATGTTTTGGCTTTATGGCTAAAAAACTCAAAAGATTGAAGAACCTTCTCTGAAAACTCTTTTGCTGGAATCATTTTCCTAAATACAAATTATTTTACGTGCTTATGGCTAATTTTCCCAAAAGCTCTTTTGGAGTTGGACCCACTTGACGGCCTTATGCTAAGGAGTCTAATTAATTTCCATGCTTGTGTTGTGGACTTGTGGTGCGTACAATTCACACTGCAGGTTACCAGGTGACTACTTAAAAAGAGAGATTAGTTTCAAAAGCATAATAATATTGCTTATCGTATTGGTGTGGAATAAGTGAATACCGTCTGGTTCGTGCTTAGAGCCTTATTTTTTTTTCTCAGCTGGTCTCAAGTCCGGATAAAGAAAGATGATTGTGCGTTAGGTAATTGACAGTTAGCACATAAAAAACCCGTCAGATCTTTATGACATGAATCCAAATATGATAACGAGAGCCCTTGACAGAACTCAATGGAAAAAAAAGATTTATGTAGCCGACCCCAATTGATTAGGACATAAGGCTCGGTTTGGTTTGATATTGGTGTGGAATAAATTTTTTTTGTGGAGTGTTCCATACTGGAGGAGGCCTTCCAGCATTGCTTGAGGAGTATTGAATGAATTTTCCTTGACAAGATTAGCCCCTGTTTCACATAGTTTTTTTGTGTGATTTTTGCCTTTTGTACTTATTAAAAAAATCACAATTGTTAGTTTTGAGTCACTTCTTTGGATTATTGATCGTCTCGACGGGAAGAATTGAAAAAATAAAAAATTATGACTTTTACCCAAATATTTTGAGAATTATCCATTATAAAGCTCAAAAATCCCAAAAATCTAAGTTTTTTGAGCTTTATCTTAGATATTTCTTAAAATATTTTGGTAAAAGTTATATACGGGTAAATCTCTAAAAGTTATGTGAAATAGGGGCTTAGGCTGCGTTATTGTAAACATATAAATTTGAAACTTATTTCGATATTTTTTATTTTTCGTAACGTTTTGTTTAGTTTTTCGTCATGATTTTTGGGGTTAATCGTTCGTCTCGACAAGACGAATCAGAAAAGTATAAAAATATGGACCGATGTGCACTTTAGACAAATAAAACAACTATTTGATATTTTTTTGTTTTTAGTGAACTTTTTTTTTTTTTTGCTTTCGGTCATAATTTTGTACCTTTTGGACTCTTCTCGTCAAGACGGGTGATTAATCCAAAAAAAATATCACTCGAATATAAGAAAAATTCTGAAAAAACAAAAAAAAAACATGCAAAATGAAGAAAATAATTAAGTTTAGAAGAATTAGGCCTCATTCGGCTAAATAGGTTTTGTCCTTATTCAATTTTTTTTTTTTTTTTGCATTTTTTAGTTTTTCGTCAATTTTTTGAGGATTATTGCTTTGTTATGACGAGAGAAATCTAAAAAGTAAAAAATTAAGACTGAAAACCATTTTTTTAATAAAAACAAAAAAAATTGACTTATTGGCTTATTTTCGTCTTTATTAAAAAAAATTCAGATTTTGATCATATTTTTTTACTTTTTAAATTTCTCTCATCATGACAAAAAAATAATTTTCAAAAAATTAAAAAAAACTAATAAATGCAAAAGAAAATTGAAAAAAAACAAAATAAATATGATTTATTTAGCGGAATGAGCCCTTCTTAGGCTCCGTTCCGGAACTCAGAAAAAGCCCTTATTTTTTAAAAAAGCAATTTCAAGCTAAAAAATTAGGAGCTTATTGAAATCTAAAAATATGCAATATGGATCTTGTTTGGAAGATCTCGATGAGATCTTTTATATGATGCAAAAAAATTTGAAAAAATATTTTTCATTTACTTTATTTTTGAGTTTGAAAATGTGAAATAAATTGTTTATTTTTTAAGAAGATTTTTGGAACGGGGCCCTTAGGCGTCGCTGTTTGAGTCTTTCAGTCGTGATTCTTTGTGTCTTCGACGTTGTCATCACGATGTCAAGTGTCAAAAATGACTAACGTCCACTGGCTACTAGAGCCGGCTTATAGCCAAGGCGAGGGATGCGAGCGCTTCTGGCCCCCGAAAAAAATTAAAAACGAGGGCCCCCAAATTTTTAGGATTCATATATATATATATATATGTATGTATATATGGTCTAAAAAAAAATTACACTAGCCTCCTTTACACAAAATAGGCCCAATTGAATTTTAAGAGCCACAAAATAAGCCCAAATTGTGGACTATACCGATTACAGTTGCATCGGGGGAAAGAAGCTTTTCGAAGTTGAAATTGATCAAAAATTATCTTCGGTCAACCATGTCTCAAGAAAGATTAAATGGATTGGTTATGTTGTCTATCGAGAAGTAATTGGAGAAGAAGTTGTATGGAGACTTCATCAGTGCGTTTGCAGCAAAAAGTGCGAGAAAAATAATTTTCAAATGATGGATTTTGAGGTATGGTAAATCTTTTGTATTGGGGTTTTTTTTATGACTCTTTGTAGACCACGTTTATATGAAAAATATAGGGTGGCCTCATTCAAGAGGTTCGCTTCCGGCCTCCAAAACTTATGAGCCGGCCTTGCTGGCTACGTTTCGGTGTCGCTCCTTTTGTCTTCTTCCATGTGGGAATGAATCCACTTTGTAACCTTGTTACGGCACTGCTCACGAGGATTTCTGTTATTGGAGTACTTGATTTGAACAACCCACGTTGTAAAGCTGGTTGGAAAGAGTATTTATTGAAAAAAAATTATTTTGTGATAGTCCATTAGTATCTTATGAGAGGGAATGAGGGATTAACTAATACCCCAGGGAAGAGTATGTATAAGCCATAGGCCCTTTGTCCAGATTATTTCACTTCTCAGTTCTCATTCAAATGGTAAAAAATAGTAACTCTCATCATCTTTATTCCATTTTAATCAAACACAATACAACTAATTCTTGTATCCATGCGATTTCAATCTATTATTCCGCGACCCCATTTTCCCTTCTTTTTTTATCTTTAATCCACTCGTATTCAATCTCTCCAAAATTAATCCTACAATCATACGTGAGCATAGGATTCTGCTAAGATGGGATTGCAGGCATAGTACCATTTTGCAGTAAAAAATGAGTTTGTTTGTAGTAAAATCATTCGTGGTAGAAATACACAAAAACCAACGTGTTTCACATGGACAGTTGGACCCGCCAAAACCATGGTGAGATTTGTCCCGACAAATAAGCATTAGTTTCTCATTCCTTCGTTGACGTGGACTAATCTCAACCATCCCTTCCCCTCTCTTTCCTTATTTGTGAGTCTTTTTTCTTTTTAAAAATTAAGATCTGGTTCTGATTTGTCCAATAGTATCAAAATATCCCACTCTCAGCCTTTACAATTCCAAAAAGCTAGGGTTGTGAACCGTGAAGTGGATATAGTAAAATATAGATATAGTAAAATATAAAGAGCTGGTTTCTCAGCAGTTGAAATGGGAACTGCACCAAAGGGAGCACTTAGCAATTTCTGGGGTCATATTTGATTTATTTGATTATTGCAATCGTTCATGTCGTACAACTCGTCGAAATGAGGGACCATGCCAAAAACGATATTAATTGAAGTCCGATATATAAGTTTATAAAAAAAATTGAACTTTGCATGCCGGACATAACTCTCTTGTTAAAAGGAATTAAAAATGAATGGATACCGATTGAAATCCAATAGGTATAATTTTCAATGGTCTCGGTAAGTTCTACAAAATGACCGATCCAGATCATGAAAATGAATCGATGATAGAGCTCGAAAATGGCCAATGCACGCTGTGAAGTTTCTTTCTCAGCTGCTGAGAAGCCAGCTTCACAATATATAAAGCAATAAAGAATGATTCTTTACTGATGGAGCAAGACTGTTCGGTCTCTTGAGCTTTCTTGCTTTTTTTTATTCCTCTGCCTATAATTGTGTTCATTCATATTTCTTGCCTATTCGTTCAGAATGGACAGACACTGTTGAAAGCTCAATCCATAAGTGGGTTTCACAGGTATAATCTTGTTTTCCACCTTCCACCCCAACTACATCTGTTGTGGATTTCCCATTTATTTATGTTTATTGCCACTTTCAAAATATTCATTTATCCATCCATGTGGGTTTCTTCGTTACAGTTGAACGGTAGTTCTTCCAACTTGTTTTCAATATCAATTTTATAATAGGTCCCCATTCTGTATGTACATAGGAGCATGGATAGTAGTACAAAACATGGCTTAAAAGATAGTAAAATATTAGGAGTATTGATTATTATAATTTTTTTTTTTGAGTACTTCCCCATGTGGGTATTTCTTGGTATCCAACCTCAGTTGCTTTAGGCCAGATCTCACATTCGTATATATAAGTATGCGTTTGACTTGCTTTCTACAGATGAATCTCCCTGTATTATTTGTTTTTGACTTGGGTTTTGAGGTTTCTAGGTCCCATTTGGTCGGGGAGTCTTGAAACCAAGTTCTGTATTGCAAGCTTCCATCTGCACTGAAGGTGTTTGAAGTTAATCTGAGCTGAAAGATCCAAGGATTACTTTCTGAGCTGCATAGAAATGGAGGCTGGTTTACTCATTAGGAAAGGATTGGTGGTGTTGATATTTTGGATGTGGGTGCCCATGGAAGTGATGGGTGAGAACGGTAATGCTGGTGTTTCTTCTTCAAGGCCAAGTGTTGTGAATGTTGGAGCCTTGTTTACCTTCAATTCAGTTATTGGGCGAGCTGTGAAGCCGGCAGTTAAAATGGCTATCGATGATGTCAATTTGGATTCAACTGTTCTTTCCGGCACGAATTTGAATCTTATTCCTCATGATACCAATTGCAGTGGGTTCCTTGGAACCATAGAAGGTAATCTCTGAAATTTTAGCAACTTGAGTTGATGGACTATCTTCATTTGAGGCTTAGATATATAAGCTACACCCCCACTTTTGTGAGCTAAGGATTGGAGCGCAAGTACGTCTACAAGCCTCACATATCAGTGTTTGTCGTGTTTCTGTGCCGGACACGCTCTGGACTTGCCCAAACATATATTTATTTTTTTAATGATTTTCTTACCGACGCAATAGAGAGACACATACCATGATACACCAGAGACATGTTAAGAGGTCACAATGCAAACTAAAAAGTTGAGATAGAATGAAAATTGTCACCATGCTTTGTTCCTGTAATAATTATTATCAACTTCATGGTGTTTTTGTGTCTTTGTAACGTTGATGTCATTGTTGTTATCTGTTCCTGATTTGAAACAAATAGTATTTGTGTTTTTCAATGTTAGTTTATGATGCATACCAGTAATAAAAATTTTCTATAGTTGATTTTTCCTCAATGTGTCCATGTCTGACGTGTTTGTGTATCTTTGTCATATCTTATCAATCTCTGGTGTCCTTATATGTGTTTATTAAGTTGGAATGGATCACCCGTGTCTGTATGAATTTGAACAATTTATGCAGTAGTTCTTTGCCTTAACATATGTGGAGAGTTAGATTATTCAAGTCAGAGGGCTTCTAAGACAGTCATATTTTTGCTGTGGGTCAAGTACTTTGTCCAATCTGCAATATCGGTGGTATGCAACTGCAATGTTTTTCTCACAACAGTTGGTTACGTTTCGCAGTCCTAATATAAATCTTAACTTCACTTAAAGCTGCTGAAGTTTTCGGACACATTGTGGTGTTTATTTATGAACGTTGCCTGCTACACGAAATATTGACAAATCAGAAGTGTTTTGATGGCTCAGATATTTTTTGTTCTTGTACTCATCACAGTAAGGTGAATCAAATGTCGGAGATAATAGTATCTCTGTTTGCTCGTTAATGAGTTTGGTATTTGTCAGTTTATAGGTTTCAGTGATAGATATTACATTTGTTTTTTTTGTTGCTTTTATTTGTCCATAATGACATGGCGTTTTGAGTTTCCATTTCTGGAATTAGTCCCTACTGCCTTGTGGTTCTTAGGTAAAACATGTAAGTTATGCTTATATTGGTATGGACTAAAAACATGTGAAATACTTGACTTATGTCAGAACTTAGAACCCTATCAAGCTTGTATTTAATTAGAGATCTCATGGTGGATGCATATATAAAAGCAAATCATTGCTCATTAGTTGTTTTGGTATTGGCAGTATGCAAATTTTTTTTTTCATGGATCACAAGTAGCAATAATTAGCATACTCACAGAAGATCAATATTATGCTCCACCTCCCTAGTTATGTCAACTGAATCAATCAGGAATGAATGAACTCTCTGTAACTAACCACCCCTTCCAGTTAGAAAGAAAGAGAAGTAAGAAAAGTTGCATCAAACTAGAAAGTGAGAAATTTTGACATGGCATATTTACTCTTGTAGCTTTGGAGCTGATGGAGAAAGATGTAGTTGCCGTAATTGGTCCACAGTCATCTGGAATAGCACATGTCATCTCCCACGTTGTTAATGAACTTCATGTACCACTCCTGTCATTTGGGGCAACAGACCCCACACTTGCGTCACTGCAGTTCCCATTCTTCATCCGCACCACACAGAGTGACCATTTCCAGATGTCTGCAATAGCCAACTTGGTTGCATATTATGGATGGAGGGAGGTAATTGCTATATTTGTGGACGACGATTATGGAAGAAATGGAATTTCCGCATTAGGTGATGCCCTTGCGAAGAATCGTGCCAAAATCTCCTACAAGGCTGCCTTCACTCCTGGAGCCTCCAGAAGTGACATCAATGCCTTGTTAGTTGGAGTAAACCTGATGGAGTCTAGGGTTTACGTTGTTCATGTAAATCCGGACTCTGGTTTGACTATTTTTAAAGTGGCAAAGTATCTTGGGATGATGAACTCAGGCTATGTTTGGATCACAACAGATTGGCTTCCTTCTGTTTTAGATTTGTCGGAATTAGCTGACCCTGACACAATGGATCACGTACAAGGGGTCATTGCTTTTCGCCACCACACCCCAGATTCTGATCTCAAGAAGAATTTTACGTCTCGGTGGAAAAGCTTAAAATCTAAGGAGACACCAAGTTTCAATTCTTACGCGCTTTATGCTTATGATTCCGTTTGGCTACTCGCACGTGCACTTGATGTTTTCTTCACTGAAGGGGGAAACTTCTCTTTCTCTGTGGACCCTAGGTTACACGACGTTAATGGAAGCACATTGCACTTGACAGCGCTACGTATTTTTGATGAAGGCCAGAAATTGCTCACGATACTTCGAGGAATGAACTTCACTGGCCTAACTGGTCAGATTAAATTTGATGCGGATAAGAATTTAATCCATCCGGCATTTGATATTCTGAACATTGGTGGGACTGGGTCTCGCACAATAGGTTACTGGTCAAACTATTCTGGTCTTTCTGTTGATGCTCCGGAAACCTTGTATTTGAAGCCCCGAAATACTTCTGCCAGTAACCAACATCTTTACAGTGTGATATGGCCTGGTGAAACTACAAACCCACCAAGGGGGTGGGTTTTCCCTAACAATGGGAAGCCTTTGCGAATTGCAGTGCCTTACCGAGTCAGTTACAAGGAATTTGTAAGCAAAGACAAAGGTCCACTGGGGGTGAAAGGGTACTGCATCGACGTCTTTGAAGCTGCTGTTAACTTGTTGCCTTATGCTGTACCCCACACATACACATTAAAAGGCGATGGTTTGAGGAACCCTTCCTACAACGACCTAGTTGACGGCGTCTCCGAAAACGTGAGTATTCCTTTTGGTTGAATTTCTGTTCACAATTACGTGGAGGTTGTTGGTGTTTCTTGTAATTGTCTTGATCTTCCTCCTACAGACATATGATGCCGCTGTTGGGGACATTACGATTACTACGAACAGGACAAAGATTGTAGATTTTACGCAACCTTTTATGGAGTCCGGGCTTGTCGTAGTTGCTCCAGTCAAAGAGACAAAAACCAGTCCTTGGGCTTTTCTCAGGCCATTCACTTGGGAAATGTGGTGCGTCACTGGTGGCTTTTTCCTCTTCGTAGGAGCCGTTGTTTGGATTCTAGAGCATCGCGAGAACCATGAGTTTCGTGGTCCACCAATCCAACAACTTAGAACAATCTTCTGGTTAGTTTGGTTTTATTTCATTGATATCTTACTCATTTACATAGAGAATTTCTCTTGTTGCCTTCTTGGCAAAGCATAATATGTTAAGAAGTATTGTACATTAGCATTGTCAGTTTTTTCTTTTTGATGTCCTCTTTTCTGTTTCTTCACAATTTAAGTTGCCTTCTAATGTGGCAGGTTCAGTTTCTCAACAATGTTTTTCTCACACAGTATGTGTTCTAATCTTTTATGTTCTTTTCCTTTATTTAGATGCAATGATAATTAATGTTTTAGTGGTTAATACATTCTTTAGCGGAATTTTAAGCTTCAAGACTCCTAAAACAGTTATGTACTTTTCTGCTTGGATACACAGGAGAGAATACTGTGAGCACCCTGGGACGTTTGGTGCTAATCTTATGGCTCTTTGTAGTGTTAATCATCAATTCAAGCTACACTGCTAGTTTGACGTCAATCCTAACAGTGCAACAGCTGACATCACAGATTGAGGGAATCGAGAGCTTGATCTCAAGTTCCGATCCGATTGGATATCAAGATGGATCATTTGCGTACAATTATATGATTGGAGAGCTCAACATAGCCCCGTCTAGGCTCAAATCGTTGAAAAGCTTGGAAGAATATGCTAGTGCCCTTCTGCTAGGTCCAAAAAGAGGTGGAGTAGCTGCAATTGTCGATGAGCTTCCTTACATTGAGCTCTTCATGTACACCACCAACTGTCAGTTCAGAACTGTGGGACAGGAGTTTACTAAAAGTGGATGGGGATTTGTAAGTTCTTTCTCAGCAATATTTGCAATGGCTTGGCAAAGCTTTGATTATATTGCTTGGATTTATTTGCAGAGAAGAAATACTATATTCTGTTGGATTCTGTCAAATGGTGGTCTGTTTAAATCGTTTTTCTGGAATTCTCGTTTGCTGGATGGATTTTGCAACTTGTTTTTTGGGACTTTTTTTAAAGAAGTAGTTTTCTAAGAAAACACCAAAAAGATGTTTCTGAATACACGAAAATCACTTCCGCTAAAAAATAAATACAATGCGAGAAGGACGAGTGTTTTTATTTTGTATAACAGTTCTTTGAATATTGTTATGGAAAACTGATCCGGATGCAGATTGTGTTTCATAGAGATTTCACTCCACATATTGTGTTGTGCAAGTACGACAAATTTGCATAAAGGCCCTAAATATGATTCTCATGTTTAAATTTCCTTCCTCAGGCTTTTCAAAGAGACTCTCCTCTTGCAGTTGACTTGTCGACTGCAATTCTACAACTCTCAGAGAACGGCGATCTCCAACGAATCCATGACAAATGGCTTTCGCTTGAAGGATGCTCTGCGAAAAGCAGCCAAGCTGATGCAACTAGGCTCTCTCTCACTAGCTTCTGGGGCCTATTCCTCATCTGTGGTATTGCAAGCTTCTTTGCCCTCTCCATATTTTTCTGTAGGGTGTGCAGGCAGTATCGGAGGTACGACCCTGAGTGCGAGGAACAGAAAATTGAGGATCAGGAACTTTCTAGGCGTAGTAAACGCCCACTGCGTGCAACTAGTTTCAAGGACTTGATGGATTTTGTTGATAAGAAAGAAGCTGAGATCAAGGGCAAACTTAAGCGAAAGAGTAATGATGGCAAACGACCACCGAGCCAAAGCTCTGATGGGCAGCCCAGTTCACCTTCTTAGCAACAAAAGAGAAAAGAAAAAAAAAACACTTTCATTAGGTATACTGTTATATTACCAAAGGTTTAGGCAGCTAGGATGGAAATGTATTGTATAGGAACTGCAGAGAAAATTTGAGGAAAAAATTGTAAACAAATGTAGGTTGAATTGTTGTTTTGTACCCTTAAGTGTGACCTGTTCAAAAGGGAGATTTTGAAGATATTCAAAGCTACTTTCAGGTTTCTATTTTAGTGGAATGGTTCTGAAATGGGACAAAAATATTTTGCCTTGGGGTGTTTTCTGCTTCTGCCTTGTTTGTTTGAGGTGCTTAAACCAGGAACTTGTTATCTGTGGAACAGAATGTGTAGTGTTGTGGTCCTGAGTTTCAGCTGGAAGAACAAAAAGGTTGCCAGGATGTTGAGGAATTATTCATGTTTGGCATTCCAAATTTCCTATTGCCAAGTGCTCATTTTAGGAGGTTGGGATTTCAAGCAATCTGAGCCTGCGAAGGGGTTTTGGAGGGAAACTGTATTCATTTATTTTCCTGATATCATTTCCCCTATTTTCTTTTTGGTCGAGTGACAATAACGGGCTTATTCTCCCAAGCTCGCAGGTCACTCTCACCACCAGCAAAAATATTTTAGACCCGCCGAAAGTTTATTTGATTGTTAACTTCAGTGCTCTGAAATTAATTGAAATGTTGAAGTACGCATAAATTGACAAGAACACAATTGTTAAAAAGAAAGCTGCTAATGTGGGCAGTTGAAAAGATTTTACAAGGCCTTATGGATTGTGGGTGAGGTAGGCAGGGTGGCAGTGATGCCATTACCAACCAATATTAAATTAGTACTCTGTCGAAGTAATACTGATGCTCATCACTGTCTCTACATTACGTCTCATCTCAACTGCAAAAATTTAATTTTCCACCCAAAGATTGGATGCTAACATTATGGCATCGAAAATGAACAATTGAAGAAGGTTGCTGATTTTGTCACTCTTTTTTGTTAACGTTATTCCCCGACAAGTGTATTTTTGGTGTAAAAATACACTTGCAGGAGAGTGACGTTAACAAAAAAAAGAGTGGCAAAATCATTTCCCTTGAAAAAGGGAGAAAATTTGTTTTTGTTTTTTTTTCTTTTACAACTCAAGTGTCCGGGCTAGTTTGTCCACCTCGATTAATTTTGGAAACCCATTCCCACCGTCCACTTGTAGGGATCCCAATTAAAGTCAGAGCAAAGCTTCTTATGGACTAGTCGCAAAGGAGTTGATAGCACTTGGGGTTTTGAACCTGAAACCTTAGGATGAGGCAAATTCCTAAGTTTCAGGCCTTCTCTACAAGGCCAACCCTTTTCGGAGGGTTTTGCAGCGAAGCTTGTTTGGTACTTAGCCATACTTGCAATAAACCACTTCCTGGTGTTCAAGGTTTGGGATTTAGAGGTTTGCTTCCTTTTAATTGCCTCAGATTCGAAACCTCCTAGGTCCTATTAACTTTTTTGGGAGCGGCCTTGCTAGTGGATGGTGCGATTGAGTCCTCGAGAAATTAGTCGAGAACACCATGAGTTATCAGAAAGAAACAAAAAAAAAAAAAAAACCAGATTGCTGTAAATTGGGGTTTCAACTCTTTATTCTGACGTCTGCTTAGTAACCATGCAACTCTTTATTCTGATTCTTATTTTCCTCGAATAAGTAGCTCATTAAGAATATTTTGTCAATTGGAAAACCTCTGGAATCACATCTTCCTAGGCACACATCTAAATTATAATGACAACAAGAAATGAAAATCAAACTTAAATCATGCATTTGAGAGGCATCTTAAGACAAATTCAATAACAAAATGCTTAACAACAAATCCTAATCACATGTCTTCATGGGGTTAGAGTTGAGCCACATTTCTCCAATGTAATCTGGTAAGAGTAGCAACCTCTCTGGCTTTATTATATTATATTATTTTAATTGTCAGTGCTACACTCATGCAAGCTTTTCAAATATATTTACCTATCAAGTTTCTCTCCTTAATGAATTAATCAAGTAGTTAGGTGGTTTTAATCTAGGCTCTACCCCTTTGGGAAATGACCTCTGTGCCCTCCAATGACCAACAACAAAGTTTGGAAGTAGGAAAAATAAGAGATAAGCAAGTACTACATTCATTGTGAATCAAGGGGACTTACAGAACAGTATTGATTTTGAAACCTATTTGCCAAGAAGGATCATAAGATACATACGTTTAAGGCCTGTAAGAAGGCCGGGGTTGGCTTGGTCGTCAAGCCTAGTACAATTGTTAGACAAAATTACCAATTTATAGCATATATTGTCGGCCGGTCTTAAAAGATTGAGTCATTAAACAGTTTAATGTTGAGCGTGTCTATATAGTATTTAATACTACATTCCCTATGTTTTAGAAAGTTGCGCCTACGTATGGTAGTGGTTAATTGGTGAGGGAAGAATTGAACATTGCTACGCATCGTGTGGGACCTACACCATGCCGCAAACCAATAGAAAAATCATATAAGCACGGAGGGAGAGGAAATATCCATTCCTTCTTGTTATATAGGTAGTAGGCACATCACGATATGTCGAATAAAAGAACAAAGGCCCACGATACTTAGGGAGGAAATTGATAGTGCCAATCAAGGGAAGAATGCAACTCAAATATTTCAGAAACAGTTTTAACATGATGGAGCAACCAACAACAATGGTAGTGAAGAAGACCAGCGATGTTGATACATGAAAATGATACATATTATTACGTGATGTAGTTGATAAGGTAGATAAGATAGTTACTTGTAAATCTATCATTTTCCTCAATGTCAATAATTAGGTTGTCCGTGTAGATGATGAAAAATACCTAATACTCCCTCCGTCCCTAATTAACTGTCCATGTTACTATTCCGGACATTTTAAAAAATCATTTATATCTTCCAAAATATAATATTTTTTATATGCAATATGGATCTTGTTTGATAGATCTCAATTGATTCTATTAGACAAAATTTTGAAAATTATGAAAAATAGTATAAATTAAAAGATATAACTCATTTTTAAAAATTTGAAAAAAGTGAAAGTGGACAGTTAATTAGGGACGGAGGGAGTAATAGTTTTAATCTTAGATAATGACTACCCATGTTTTCAACCATTAATATGTCAATGTAACAGTACATGTTGTAATAAGATTTTGTTAAATATTAATGCACTATAAGCATATATGATGATCTTTATTAAGCACTATGACGGTTCTAGTAGCAATGTAGCATTATAATATTTTTAAACCAAAGATTTGGCCGGGCACGTGAAAACAACTAAAGAGATTGCCTCTAGAGACTGCAAATTTGAATCTTACGGATGTCAAACATTCTAAATTTTGGGGTCATTGGAGAGTTTGTTTGGTCGTTAACTTTAAAACTCTAAAATTAATCGAGGTGTATATAAGTTAACTCAAATATCTTATTATAAAAATAAATTATTATAGTACTATTTCACAGAGAAACAATCAAACGAATCTAAAGTAACCGACCGAAGATTGACAGTGATTCTTAATTATTTGGAAGTTTGCCCGAGATTGTAAGATACACAAGATTCACACACGTGTATATAAAAATCCATAAATCGATGAGATCTTGTCGTCTTTCTTAGCAACAAAAAAGCTATCACTTGACGTGTTGCATTTTGCGCCAAACATACACCAACACAATCAATTACAACCACTTCTATCTATTTCTTTCAACTCAGGTATTCGAGTCAGTTTACGCTTTAGCGAATTCTGGAGTTTAATTTTACTGTCTACTTACAAGGAGCTCAATTAAAACAGGTACGAAGCTCTGTATAGATTGACGGTAAAAGAGAAGATATCAATTGAGAAGTTCTACACTTCAAATTTTAGGATGGAGTAAATCTCTAGGTCCCTGGAAGTGACGATGCTCAGGGTTTACCACGTCTAACTAAATGACTTCTTTCTCGTTAAGTTTGTGGGGGTGTTATTCAACAGTCCGAGAGTAACGTCACGTGATATTTTAAACCATTTTATAATTATAATTTTTATTATAAAATAATTCGAAATATTACGTGGCGGTACTACTAAACTATTGTATAATTTAACAAGTTTGAGAGAGAGAGAGAGAAGATTTTCCAAGTGACACATGTAAATGCTCTGAACAGCCATCAACCGAAAGGTACGTGAAACCAAAAGAGCCGGCAATTTTGACATTTATATATCGACAGACTGATCAGCACCAAAAAACGCGTCAAACTGATCCATGTAAACAAGGAGAGACATACACACCAAGGTTCTAAAAATACCCAAACATCCACAAAGACACAACGAGAGCAGAAAGAGGCCTGCCTTCCGTTTTCATGGCCACGCTCTGCCCTTTTTGAGGCAAATTCCCACATTCCCTCGCATGACTGCTAGGAAGCTCTCCCGAAAAATGTTCCGTCTGAGCGTCGGCCGCCGGCGGTTCCTCTGGCGATTCTCGATCCTCCGCCGCCGCCTCCGCTCACTCTGGAACAGAATCATCACCTTCGCCGCGGGCAAATCCACCCGGTAATATTTTGTCACGGACCTGTGGAGCCTGTGGCGACTCCACAGGTCCCGACTCTCATACCTTGTTGAGTTATTGATGATCTATTCGTCCAGCATTTTGAGCTGTTAGAGTAATGGGTAACTTTAGCGTTTCTACTGACAACAGGTACCGACAGCTGTCGTGCAACGGGATGTCATCTCCGTCTCCGGTGGGGGACGTAGAGAGGGGTTTCGACCGCGGCAACGACCCTTCGGACTTGGTTGCTCTGAAGATCAGCCTGTTGGGTGATTGTCAAATCGGGAAAACAAGCTTTCTGGTTGGTGAAGGATACATTTTCCTCTGTTTTCCGGGCAACCGAACAGGGGAGAGTTGCTCAAACTCACATTTTGTTTGTCATTATTCATTGCAGAAAAAGTACGTGGGGAGAGAAAAAGAGCAGGGAGGAATTCAGATGGCAGGGCTGCACCAGATGGACAAGACACTAAGCGTCAGAGGGGCGAGGATTGCTTATAGTATCTGGGAGGTTGGAGGTATCAATCACAGATCATATGATTTCAGTGTCTATATGCATTAGAGTATGAGCACAAGTACCTACCTAATTGGGTCGGGTCGGGCCAGTTTACGTGCATATCGACTAGTCCGGCAGCTTAGAAATTAACGACCCAACAAATCTCTCGTGGCCCACCCGACAAATCTCTCGTGGCCCAAGAGTTTTTACTTGTAGTGAGAGTCGAACCTGCAAGTTTGGGGAGTAAGCCCTTTACCTGCTATTGTGCTCCGACTTGACCAACCTCTCTGGGTTCGTAATTACGATGCACTGCATGCAGAACTGATTATTTCACAATTTTGATGGTGTAGGAGGTGAAACTTCTCAGGATCACATTCCAATTGCTTGTAAAGACTCAGTAGCCATATTAATCATGTTTGATCTGACCAGTAGATGCACTTTAAATAGGTAAGCTTCTTCTATGGATGGTTTAAGTGCTACATTTGATCAAGTGTCCTCATGAACTTCGAAATTCTGTGGATGCAGCGTAATCAGGTGGTATCAACAAGCAAGGAAGTGGAATCAGGTACCTACATAATTCACTCTCTCAAATTTTCGGGTCCTTCCGTGAGATACGGTTACGTGTTTGTGAGTTTACATTCCTGTTCTAGTTTATTTTCCCACGACAAAACCACGATCCAAACGTAGTGTTAGGTCGTATTCGTACGTGGCTTGTTCTGATGAAAATAAGTGCTTGATTGTTGTAGAATGCGATTCCGGTACTGGTAGGGACCAAGTTCGACGATTTCGTCCGACTGCCAATGGATTTGCAATGGACCATCGCAAGTCAGGTAACAAACTTCGCATCTGTATCAGCGACATTGTCTAATACTAGCTTTTCCAGAAAGACTGCGGTTGTGTTTGGGTATCTTCTAAATAACCCAGTTTTGAGTACATTTAACTGCTTCTTGATTTCGTACCTTTTTAAAGCTTTTTTTTCAGTTTTAAGTATATTTTTATTAGTATCACCAAATGATAGGAAGTTGTCGTTAAGTTAGGGAAAGCCTCATGAAACTTGATTTAGTCTTTCAGTATCAAACGTGGAAAGGATTGAAAAGGACTCGAGACATATAAGTCAACTATTCAGGAAAAAATAGAAAGCATCCTTGACCCTTACGCAGAATTATTGTAGCATAATGATTGAGTGGTTAGCACCAAACATCAACTTCGAAGAAAGCATTAGCTGCATCTCTCTCTTCCTCTCTCTCTCTCTCTCTCACACACACACAGAGTTAGCAATTCCATTCATACGAAGGTAAAAATAGATGATAAATGGTAAACTGGGGGTCTCATTTCCCATGAACAAGTGCTCATTAGCACAGCATCTAGTGTTGCCAATTCGTTGAGAAGCTAGGAGGTAGAAGTGCAGAAGAAAGCAAAAAAAAAAAAAAAATGAATGAACAAATACTGAGAAACACCAGATATATGTCGTTCAATTCGACGTGGACTATGAGTCTAAGTCCCCTGTCACGGGTCACGATCGCTGCAGTTGTTTTAAGGGGAAGAATAATGCAAATGGTAAATTGGAACGAGTTTTCCAGACACTACCATATATAGTTTGTGTCACAAGTCTACAAAAGAACTAAAAGGTACCCGATATGAACGAGGCAAGTCGCTAGGTGAATAGTATCATCAGCCTCTATGATCCATAACGAACGTACAAGCGAAAGGTCATATAACATTTTTCGGCATCCTGATTTCAACAGGCAAGAGCATATGCAAGGGCCCTGAATGCACCCCTTTTCTTTTCAAGCGCGACGTACAACATAAACGTGAACAAGATCTTCAAGTTCATCACGGCAAAGCTCTTCAACCTGCCTTGGACTCTGGAGCGAAACCTGACAATCGGAGAACCCATCATCGATTTCTAGATTTCGCTTTGGAATCACACCTTGTCAATATTTCTGACTGAGTTAGTAGAAATTGCTAGATAAGGAAAAAAGAGATCAAAGCCAACCGGTCACTGGATTTGCCAGAATTGTCTGCTGCTCCCAGTGAAAATTCGAGTTGTTTCATTTGATATGTAAAGAATAAGAGGAATGTATCTTCATTTAAGAATAAATCTGATCAATTCAATTTGTGTAGAAGGGGTTTGATAGAAACAAAGGAAGAAAAAAGAACGGATACAATCATAAACTTTTACAACGGATTGTGAACGGGAGGAGAAAACCAACGGATTGTGAACGGATACAATCAATTGCTTGAGTTGGGTGTTCAATTATTTTTGGGTTGGGTGTTCAAGACTATGATTATTTATTAGAATTAGGTATTCATTGATATTTGAGTTGGGTGTTCAAAGAGAGATTAGCCCATAATTTTTACATATATTCTAAGCAAAAAAAAATTGTTTGGGTGTTCATGTGACCATGGAATAGTGAATGTAGAGCCGCCTCTGGTGCTCGAGGTAATAAAATGGCAGAGTAGAATTGTTCGTAAATTCCGTCCGGATGGGGATTCACCCGAGTCCGGACAGGACGTCAAGTTTTGTGTGCGGATAGCTCGCTGTAAATTTCTGTCTGGACGGGCTCTTTGTAATCAGTCATCGTTCATAGTGAATTCTCTCACTCTTCGTCCGTGGAGTATACGAAAAGCTTAGCTTGATCGGAACCACTTAAACTTTTGTGTCCTTATTTTGATTGCTTGTCGTTTTTGTTTGTTCTTTACTTTGTACTTGTCATAATAGATAGGATTCATCTAATTCTAATCCACGGACACCGAGACAAGGCTAGATTTTATAGGTATTAAAGTTTGGAATGCTGATTTGCAAAACTATACAACAAAAATTTCGTTTATAAAATGGAAGCTTTACGCATAGGAACATTTCAAACAATCGTCTTAAGCAAATATCCGGCGTCCAATACATGTAAGCTCACGATTTTAGAAAACTAGAAATTACATCAACAGCAACCTGTGGATATAAACTCAAAACCAATTGGCAATGAGTGGAGAGGTCCCAGATGTTATTAAGTGATCATCCATTCCACTCCCAAGCAATGTGGGATTCTATTTCCTTAACATCCCCCTCATGTGCAACCGCATTTGAGGTCTGTCACGTGTGGCCACTTCTGGGTCCTATCATCGTGCAGTCTTTTTGCTGGTCTGTTATCGTGGGGTGTGGATTTTTAATTTTTAAAATGTAGGGTGGAACGGACCCCGCTTTGATACCATGTGGAAACTTTATATCCATCTCAAAACCAATTGGCAATGAGTGGAGAGGTCCCAGATATTAAGTGATCACTCATTCCACTCCCAAGCAATGTGAGATTCTATTTCCTTAACACAATCCAATTATTCATATCCAACTCGATTGAATGTCACGAGAAATGCGAGCTCCTTTCCAAAAATGTTGCATGATTTGTGGAGAAAGCTTTTGAGATATTTATCTGTCCCCACTCTTTGTCACAGTGGAAAGGATAGTCAAGAAGACAAGGAAATTTGAAAACAAGAACTGCAAATTCCAATGATGCATGGATTTCATAACTGTAAACTTATTAAAACCATGCATCAATTTCACAAATGCTAAAATACTCAGAAGCCAGAAGCAATTCATATCCAAGTGTCTATGGTTGATTTCGAAGACCAGAATTTGTCTTTTGAGATAGAAGTTGTTAGGACTCCTGAAGATATGGTGCAATGTGAATTCTAGTTGGTGCCATTTTACTTAGGAGCCAAATATCAATTTCCTTCAAAAAAGGAGAACAGTACATCACCGAGCGAATCGCCACACTACGATTGGCGACTCTGCTGAGGATTTGCAGCTGATTTTCTTGTCGTCCTTTTTACTCAAAAGTGCTATGTATTCTTCATAGGAAATCATTTGAGAAGGGTTTAGTTTCAAACGTTATCGGCTCACATACAAATTCCAAGCCAGAGTCTCTCACGGGATCCTCCAAATCAACCTATTTGTCGTTTCCCATTTAAGCCCGACCCTATACGGCACGCTAGATGGGCATTTTGATTGGTCATCGACAACAGAAATTAGAAATTCAAGCCCAAAATTCAACACTTCAATTTAGACTTTCTAGTGCCACTAATGTCGATGACTAGAAAAGACTTCAAATATGGTGTTGAAGTGCCAGCATTGCAAAAAGTCCTAATGGTGAAAAATCTTGGACAATTATTGAGCAAACTTTATCCGCATTTCCGTGTTTCAATTTAATGAAAGGGCCAGGATTAGGAGAAGAACTTGAATTGAAAAGGGCCAGGATTTAATGGGTTCCATTCAAAGCGTTAAGCAGACGAAGTAAAGCTTAGATGCGTACACATAACCTCATAGGAGGAACTTCAAAGCAAGGTTCTTAATACCGTACCAGCTAGAGTACCGATTTTTCTACTGGTATGGTATGTATCTGTACCAGTGATATATCGGGCACCGTTTAGGATTTATCGCTATTAGTGTTATTTTCTCACATAAAAGAATTTATAGTCCAATATACACATTTATTAAAAAGAAAAATAAAAAATAATTTGGTATTTGCCTGATACCAACCGGTATTGTCCGGTACTTGGAAGGAAAAATAAATTTAAAAGTAGTCCGATGCCATCCGGTATTTATTGGTATCGACCGGTATTTGAACCGAAACGAATTAAAAATATAGGATACTAAATTTAGACAATACCTACTAGATTCATAGCCTTGCTTCAAAGCCAACCGAGTTCATAAAGGATTTCAATCTACAGTCTACACTACCTAAATGTTACTGAAACTCTGGTACGGTTTTGGACACGACATGCGCATAGAGGTAGAGGTTGGATTCACTAATTTCCTTGATTTTCTCTAATTAATGGTACTGCTTATACCTTTTTCAGCATCACTAATTTTTTGTATATCGAATCGCTTCCATCTCGTAAAACATTTATAAAATAGTTATAGTCGGACTGATTGCTGACTGATTAATGTGCCTAAAAATGCATATATGTAAAGAAGTCATAATAATACCTTCTTTCTTTTCTTTTTCTTTTTTTTTTTTACAAAATGGAGAAGATTTAAACAATAGCCCATTGACACATACCTTACATAATGGAGTTTATTACAAATATAGAGGTAATTCCCTCCCCAGTCCGGTTAAGCCGAGACTACAAAATTCACAAGAAATTATTTTATTGCGGTATCACCCAAAGAATCTATCTATCTATGCTACATTGCTACTATATACAATAAGAATGTAGTTGCCTAAAATAAAACGAAATCTCCCATTAACTCTCTCTCTCTCTCTCTCTTACATGAAATTTTCTCATTTCCGCCTTTTATTCATTATTCTACACTTTTTACAAATTATAAAATGTATTGAGTCAGCCGCGCTATTGTTTGCTCCATATCTTCCAACAAGCTTATGATACGATTTCCCGTCGATTCTCCATCGATTGGAAAGAAAACAAGAATTTTGGTAACAACTATACGGTATAATGTGGCTACTACACTACAGCCACTCCCAATATCATGCTCAAATTGGGTCCCAAGTGTTATTTCAAAATATTGATGGGCCATCCTTCAAATTTTCACTATCTGCACATTCACAAGTCACAACCCCCTATTTTTTTTTGGGCGCCGCTATTCGCAGTCCTCTATTTACTCCCGTAGCCCACTAAATTTCGGTAAATGATTGTTGAAAATCATAAATAACATTTCGGTAAATTACTGTTGAAAACAATATTATATTTCGGTAACTACATGTCGAAAATATATTCAACTTTCGGTAAACAACTGCCGAACATGCATTTTCGGTAAATATCTGTTGAAAAAAATATTATATTTCGGTAATTGGACGCTGAAAATATATCTCAATTTCGGTAACTAACTGTCGAGTATAATTGAAAATTTTTAACGGGTTATGGGAGTAAATAGAGGGCTGCGAATAGCAGCGCCCTTTTTTTTTTTAATCTCTCTCTCTCTCTCTCAAACACTCGCTTTCTCAACAACCCCTTTGATGAGTTTCATGAGAAAAACAGAAAAAGGTTATGGTTTTTGTGAAATTCCTTATTTAGATCGAATATTTTGACGAGAAATAAAAAGAACAATGAAAACAAATTATTTATTGGTCATTTTCTTTTGTCATCGAATCTCACCAAAAAGTGAAATTTTGTAACAAATGACTATTCTTTTTGTATTACTCATTTTGTTCATTTTTAAGTGTCCTGCTTCGTAATTCTAACTTATTGAGAAGATATCATTATTACACCTTTTACATCAACTTTTATCTTCACTTTCTCTCTTTACTTTCTATGAAAAAATTATTATTATATTTTTACTCACTAATTTTTTAAAATAAAATTTACTTTTAATGATAAAATAAAAAATATACTAATTTTTATCCATTAACTTTACAAAATAGATAATTATTAAGAGACAATACAAAATAAAATACGGAACTCTCGAAAAGAGACGGACGAAGTATATTTTCACCATCCAAACAAACTCACAAAGTTTCAGGTCTCACAAAACAGTGAAACGCAAATCCCATACACACAGTGAACACTCGGTCGGACAGACAGCGCGCATCGTCCTTCCCTCAAAACACAAAAAATGGGTGTTTTCGTTAAACTGATAGACGCCCTACTCTTCTTCTTCTTCACAATCATCGCAATCTGCGCTCCGCTCATCGACTCACAGGCTTGCCTTCCGGCCCACCTGTACCCAAAAGTTATCGTCGATCTCACCACCCGGTACTCGCGCGAATTCGGCGATTACTTGATGGTGGAGAAACCCAATTTCTTCGTGGGTCTGGTCTGGCTCGAGCTCCTCTTCGCGTGGCCCCTCTCCCTCCTCAATCTCTACGCCATTTTGGGGGGCAGGTCTTGGTTCCGCACCACCTGTTTGGTCTATGGCGTCTCCACTCTCACTTCCATGGTACTTTTTTCTATTTATATCCTCTTTCCTTTTCTTTTCTTTTCTTTCTTGAATTTGTTTTGTGCTGCTGTGTTTCGGTGTATGGGGAGGTGGGGGAAAGTCTTTTGTTTGTTGTACCACCGCTCCGATCCTCCGAAAGGACCAAAATATTTGGTCCAGAAAACAAGAACTTAAAAATACTAATACCGAGAAAAAATTCAATTTTTTTTATAAATAAACAAAGTATTAATTTTTTTTTGAAATTTTCTTGAAAAAATGGAATTATTTTCAAGTCCACGTTTTGTGGATTGGACAAACATTTCGAAACGGAGGTAGTACTATGTTTTGGTTGACATTTTAGTAATCAAGGGAGATAATGGTGTTGAGAAATCGACCAATCGACCAAACCAATAAACACACGAAGCGCTCTAAAAACATTCAAGTAAAGAACTCAAACTAAAAGTACACTGAGATTGTTACGTGGCTTGAGTACAATTTACCGATCACACCAGTTTCAGTATGTATCAAGGTGGCAGTTCGAGGCAGAATCAGGCTTCAGTATGTCATGGGTATTGTTGGCTGAGATTAGCCGTGAACCTTTGTTGATTAGAGGAGAAATTAGCAGCTAAAGCAAGCAGTTGAATGCCGAGATGGGTTTCGGGTGAAACACGCACAAACTGGAAAATAGGGGGATCAGGGGAAGCTCTCTGATTTTTTTCGTTCCGCTTGGTTCTAGAAAAGTCTTTACATGCTTTATATAGAGATACAAATTTGGACCTTACTTGGTTCTACACAATTCACATATTAACCCAACTACAAACAACTTAAACATGGCCCAATTACGTACTTACATTTTATGCCCCAAAAACTAAATATTACATTTTGGCCCAAAATACAAAATTACAACAAGACATTATTTTTAACAGGTATGAGTATGGCGGGGTTTGAGAAGTACCCGTGCTTCATAGCCTAGAATAGTTAACAAAAATGCCTCTTTGGCTACAAGGGCCAAATGTCCAATGTGAGGGAGTGTGGGTGGTGCAAGTACTCAAAAAGGTGGGAAATGAAGTTCTTTTACATGATTCAGAATGTGGACTGTGGAGGTATTAATTGGGCTTTTGTCATGAAATGTCTAACAGCTTGGGTAAAATTCAGGAGCTCAAAGGAGCATTTTGGTAGATTCTACATTTCAAGTTTCATCCTGATCGAACAACTATAGGTAGATAGACAGGTCCCATTCCACATGTTTCTGTATTTAAGTTTTCAAACTCTTTAGCTTTTTTTTTTTTTTTTTGAAACTGTCAATTTTATTTCAGAGCCCAAAGGCAATACAGATTTTATCAAAAGGTACAGGAAAGAACCAAAACTACCAAGACTTCGACACAGGCATCCCTGCAAGCAGGACCGACAAAACGTCTAGATGAGGAACCAATCTAGGTCCAGGTAGTAGAGAATCCTAACGGACCCCCAGCTCAAACCTGCAGAAAACAAAGCACAACTGAAATCTGAAAAAGCAACAACAACTAAGAAACAACAAAAGAGAAAAACAGCTCTCCTGTCGGAGCGAACCAACAGTTGATTCACCCATGGCGCCTGAAGATCTGCACGCTCCTCTGTCGGATCGAGTCGCTGAAGCTGAACACACCACGAACTTATTTCACCGCCGCACACCGGCGAATCTGAGAAAGCCTCATACCGACAGTGCTTCGAGGAGACCGAACCCCGGCGATGTTATTCACCCACCTCCTCTACCCTCCAGATCCGGGGAAAACTCGAACTGGAACACAACCGAACTGGGGAAACCAGTCGGAGAAGAATCGGATACTCCGGAAGAACAGAAAAGAAAAAAACCCCCAAACCCCATAACACCTTATTATCGACCCACAACCACCGCCCGCAAAACCTGCAACCCGCCGGCCACAGCAACCAGATCAGGGAACCAAGGAGGAGCTGGAACAAAATGAGCACACAGGCCGCCAGCCGGAGACTCATCTGCCGGAGCACAACACAAGGCAGACCCAAAACGGAGAGGGTCCAAACAGGAAAACGGAGAGGAGGGGGGGGGGGGGGGGAGGAGAGGGAGAGGAGGGAAATGGGGAGGGGGGGGGTGGGAGCCGGGAGGGGGAGGAGGGGAAAGAAGGGGGCGGCGGCCCCCCTCCGCCCGGGCCAAAAAGATCGGGCTTTGGTTTTGCTCTGGAGATAAGGTAGAGAGAGAGAGAGAGATAAGGTAGATAACTCTTTAGCTCAATGCAGCCTAATTGCGTAATAAATATGGAAGAAATTATACCAGTTACTCATGTGCTTATTGGGACTAGTTTTTGGGGATGCTAAGCAAAAGATAGTCTGAATTACAGAGATGATTCGATGAAGCCATGGAGGGATGAGGCCAATAGCAGTATCAGGTGGAGATTACTTTATAGTAATTTCATTTGTAAAAATTAATTAGTAATTTTTACTGCGCCAAAAAGAAAAAGGATGTAATAAACAAAAAGAGACAGCTGCTCGAATTAGAGTAATTCATTTCAGTCAAATGATTTCATATCCTTCGTTCAACATCGGCTGAAAGCCTCTTGCGTGATTACAAATAGTGTCGTAGAGTTAGATTTTCTTACTTCTCATTTAGAGTTTCTCATTTCTGTTTAACAAGTTGGCATGCATAGATGATTGATTTGTTTAGTCCAGTTTGAGGGCTTAAAGGGCTAAATTGAAAGTATGACGGCAAAACTAAGTGCACTGAGCATTGGCTGTGTCTACTGTAAAATGAGTTTGTTGATGTGCTAAAATTTAGGCCAATGGATGCACTACTGGCATGTGCCATTCTACTGGAGGTAGTGGATGATCCTCAAATTCTGTTCTCATTATGAGGCAAATGAGTTTGCATAGAGAGGATAGACAGAGGGTGAAGTGAAATTCGGAAAAGAAACACGAGTAATTCACTCAGTTTTCTTGTTGGTGTCTTATAGTACTCTTCTTTAGGTGCACTCTTTGCAATTAAATCATACTTGTAACTTGTTGGAAAGTTCTCATTTTAACTTTTCTGTGAATTTCAGGTTGCTATATTATCAGAAATGTTGGGGTCCCAGAGGGCATCAGATAAGCTGTTGATGATGCACTACCCTTTCCTGGGTTTTGCGGTTTTAGCCATTTTGCGCGGCCTTCTACCATACCCTGGCAAGACCACTGCAGCTGGAAGACCAGGATTGACTAAGAAGAAAAGGGTTTGAGATCTTTTAGCCTTGTTTGTTTGGTTAAGTTGGGTCTTTGTTTTTTTGTTTTATCGGGATGTGTTGTGCTGTTTGTTGTGTGGGGTTGTTAGTATGGGCATGTATGTATGGACAGGCATGATGTACTAACTTATTTGATATTAATGGGATGTTATTGTTCGTTAAAAAAAAAAAAAAACCCGGGATAGGATTTTGTTTTTCTTTCTCTTTTCTTCAGAGGCTTTTGATTTGATTTTTTCTGTTTGCTGAGATACTGCTTGTACTTGTTTTTGTTGCTTATGAGTGACGTTGATTTTTCCCACTGTTAAATCAGACCAAAAAACTTCGTAAAATGCTGGTTTATCTTGACCTAATGAAGTTGACAAGCATTTGTGGACAGATATGGCTTCAATAATCATTTTAGTAAGCTCAAAAATTTATCTGTTTGCGTTTTTGTATGTCAGATCATGTTCGTGCGAGCTTGAATATGAGTATCCTGATATTTTTATATTGCAACTTTAGAAGCATAATGTCTTTCTCCTTTTGGTTAGTAGCATAATCGCTCATCGTTCATAGAGAATTCTCTCTCACTCTTCGTATGAGGAGTATACGAAAGCTTAGCTTGACCGGAATCATGTAAGTTTTTATGTCCTTATTTTGATTGCTTGTTAGTTAGTTTATTCTCTACTTCGTACTTGTCATAATAGATAGGATTCGGCTAATTCTAATCCACAGACACCGAGACAGGGCTAGATTGTAGAGGTAGTAAGTTTTGAATACTACTCCTAATTTGCAAAACTACACAACAAAAATTGCGTTTATAAAATGGAAGCCTTATGTATAGTACATTTCAAACAATTGTCTTAAGCAAATATCGGGCGTCCAACACATGTAGCTCGCGATTTTAGAAAACTACAAATAACATTGGTGTATCGCTGAACCTGCATTTTGTTATATTGTGAGACATCAACAGCAAGCAAATTATTCATCCAACTTGATTGAATGTCGCGAGAAACACGAGCTCCTTTCCAAAAATGTTGCATGATTTGTAGAGAGAGCTTTTGAAACAGTGTCTGTCCCCACTCTGTCACAGTGAAAGGATAGTCAAGAAGACAAGAAAATTTGAAAACAAGAACTGCAAATTCCAATGGTGCATGGATTTCATAACTGTAAACTTGTTAAAACCATGCATCAATTTCACAAATGCTAAAAAAACCCAGTAGCAGTTCATATCCAAGTGCTTATGTTCATTTCGAAGAAAAGAATTTGTCCTTTGAGCTACTGGAAGTATTTGGGATTCCCTGAAGATATAAATTCAGCAATGAACCCTCCAGATGTGCCTTTTACTGAGGAGGAACAAAATATTGGGTATGAAAACGGAGAACCATAAGTCCCTTCATAGAAAACCGGATTGGGAGATGTGCTTGGCAATGGTGCTGAGCGGCTGATCCGGCTGTTCATCTCGGCAATCGACAGCTTGGATCTTGACCAAGCAACGGACGGTTTGGATTTGTATGCGCTCAGATTCAATTCAAGCCGTCCGTACCGAAATGAACGGTCAGATGCCGCTCGGCAGACAAACTTGAAAATTGAAGCCCAAAATCCAACACTTGAAAATTTAGTTCCACTAATGTCGATGACTAGAAAAAACTTCGAACTATTGGTGTTGTAGTGTCAACTTTGCAAAGTCCCAAGAGCATCCACATTGGAATAAACAAAACAAAAAATTGTTAAAGTTAACAATGTTGGATAAAAAAAGTGCTCATATTGGAATAACCAAATCTAGCAACCTCTTAACAACTCATCAAATTTTAGCTCTTCAATAATCAAAGCTGGCAATATTTTGTTAATAACCAAATTTTATCTCTCAATCAAGTATACCAGCATTACACAAAAACCTTCTCTCTCTCTCTCTCTCTCTCTCTCTCTCTCTCTCTCTCTCTCTCTCACAACAATGTTTTCAGAAAATAATTTTAAAAAACTGTAACTTTCAGATTTTTTTCAGAAACTTTTTTTTTTTACAAAAAACAATTTTTGCAAAAAAATTAAATAACTATAAGTAAATAAAGTGTGTTTTTCAAAAATCTGTTTTTGAAATTTCAAAACTCTTTTATAGAAAACTGTTTTTTACACAAAATCTGTTTTTAAAAAACTGTATTTATAGTTTTTAAAAATTTCAAAACTATTTGTGTAAATATAATTCTTTCAAAATTTCTCAAAATTGTATTTACAGTTTTTAAGTGAATAAAGTGTGTTTTTTGAAAAACTATTTTTTGTTTCGAAAAACTTTTTTTTTTAACTGTTTCTAACATAAACTGTTTTTTTTCCCTTCAAAAACCGCTTTTTCAAAAAATATGTGTGAAATGAAGGAAAAAAGTTTGGAGGGCCCATTGGTTTTGATTATGGGCAAAAAATAATCAATGTGGGATTTGATATTGCTAACTTTATCAACTTCTAAATGGATAATCAAAATCTGATGTGACATGTTTTGATTATTTACATTTGCTTATTCCACTGCTGATGCTCTAATAGTGAAGAATCTTGGGCAATTAAAGCAACTTTTGAGCAAACTCTATCCGCATTTCTGTGTTCAAATTTAATGAAAGAGCCAGGACTGGGAGAAGAACTTGAATTGAAAGGGCCAGGATTAATGGGTTCCATTGAAAGAGTTAAGTAGATCAAGTAAAGCTTAGATGCGTACCATATCCTCATTGGAGGAACTTCAAAGCCAACCGAGTGTCAACGGGCTTGTAAGTTGTAACCCAACGATACTTCCTCACCTCTTCCACATGGCAGGTGAGGGTTCAATTTCCCCAAGAGCATGAGTGGTTAGTGTGTTGGTTGATGCCTTTTGGGCTTGCCATACCGTATGTTGCTTAGTGGTACCCCTTTCCCATCCTCTCAAGAGTAGGTTACATAGACATCTTGAAAAAAAAAAACAACGGAGTCCATAAAAGGATTTGAAGCTGATGAGGATTACTTATCAAAAGAAAAAATCAGAAGGTAAGGAGTTTGGTTCCTTGACTTTGAATAACCAGATGATTTCACCATGTATTCAATCATGCCATATATTTTCATGATATATTTATGCCACAAGTACTCCATGAAAACCATAAACAAACATGAAAAATTACACAAACATTGGCTTCGAATATGCCAAGTAATGTACTGAAAAACATTAAGTACTATTGTTCATGAAACTTTTTTTGAAAATATCATTTAGTAGGCAAAATATATACCCTGAATCATTGCATATATACCAGGTATAATCATGAAAAAATCCATAAGAATTCCCTAGAGTGATTGCTTACACATCACCAATATTTCCCCCAAAATTTTTCATCCAAACCTAATATCCCAACCCAGTAATCATGACAAATTATGGGAGAATTATAGTGAGACCCACAAAAAACAACCACACCTCTTTTTGGGGGATCCTAGTTTAAAAAGTTCATTAAAGTCATGGAGTTTTCGGTGTCAAACTACATTGTAAACCAAAATCGTGATAGATTTGCAAAATCGACGAAAATAAATTAGTTTTGGGTTTTGATGGCAAGTTACTAAGTTGAGCCATGGTTGAATCGCCACTCGCTGACCTACTTCAGAATTGCAAATGGTGCTTTCCGATGATGTTATCTTCTTCTTTGTATAGTTTTGCCGTTTCGTATTTTGTTGTTTCATTTTTTTCCCCTTTGGTGTGAACTTGTTTAGATAGGGAATGGGGAAAATAATCCTGTGATTCTCGATATCATGGGAGTGGAATCGTGGAATCTTGATTCTAGGGACCAGGACCAAATCAACCCGTCCAAGGGAAAACAATTATTTTGTTTTTATCTGCAACAAAAAAATATCAGGATGAACTCTTAATTATTCAAATCACTAAGGATGGGAATTGAAGTATTATTAGGAGACAAGACCCCTATTTAACTTCCCTTTTATATAAATGTATTTGTTAAGTTTCAGGCATTGTAAAACCCTCTTACTGAACTTTCACTCCAAAATGGAGGATAAATGTGACAAACAAATAATTTGGATGGAGTAGCAAAGTTCCGTCCAAAATATGGACAGAAGGATGTTAAGTGACACCGGTTCATGAATTAGGGGGTGTGATTGATTGGTTTCAAAGACGAAAGGTGTTAAGTGATAGCGATGGAAAGATAACGAGGGTTTAAGTGATTTTTACTCTTTTGTCCTTTTGAAGATAGTCTTCTTCTTTTTTTATCCTCCTTTTGAAGATAGTCGATAGACTCGATACTGAGGCCATGCTCTTATTGGGTCTCAAGTGTTATTATACAATACTGACGGGTCATCTTGCAAGCTTTCACCGTCTTCTTTCCTTTAAATTGATTGACTTTTATTTACAGAGCAACCGTGATTTTTTTATTCACAGAGTATATAAATTTGGGCCATCTAAAATACTTTTGAACGATCCGAATTTATTTCATTAAAAATTTATTCACAGAGCTTCATGAATAAATCTTTCTCTTTATTTTTAAAAGGAAACTAATTTTCGCACTTCACTTTTTAACTAATAGCAAATTTCAACAAAATAAAGCACCATCAATAAAAAAAATAGTGCACAAATATAAAAATCCCATCAAAATATGTCAAACTTTCTCAGTTCCACGTTCAAGATCCCCTTTTTCCTGCCCTCACAAGATAGAAAAAACTGAAAACAAAACCCAGATCCACACACTCACACAGAGACAGTGAGCACTCTGTCGGAGAGAGAGAGCAGCGTCCCTTCCCACAAAACACAAAAATGGGTGTTTTCCTTAACCTGATAGACGCCATACTCTTCTTCTTCTTCACCATCATCGCAATCTGCGCTCCGCTTATCGACTCACAGAATTGCCTTCCGACCCACCTGTACCCAAAAGTTCTCGTCGATCTCAACACCTGGTACTCGCGCGAGTACGGTGACTACTTAGTCGAGGAGAAGCCCAATTTCTTCATGGGTCTGGTCTGGCTCGAGCTCCTCTTCCAGTGGCCCCTCTCTCTCCTCAATATGTACGCCATTTTGGGGGGCAAGTCTTGGTTTCGCACCACGTGTTTGGTCTTTGGCGTCTCCACTTTCACCTCCATGGTACTTATTTATTAATTCATATCCTCTTTCCTTTTCGTTTCTTTCTTGAATTTTGCTTTGTGCTGCTGTGTTTTGGGGTGTTACAATAAATGCATATACAAAATAATATCGCGATCAAATCGTGATCTTGAGATTGTGATTTGATTGTAACTATGATGATTTTATTTCATAGTTAATGAGTATGATTTTCTTTCTATTGTTAGACTCTATCCTCGTGTATAAATAGAGACCTCATTGCATGGTTTTAATAATTGAATTTAATATTTCTTCTCTCATATTTAACATGGTATCAGAGCTAGGTCTTGGGTGGCCTCACCTCTCGTGAGAAAGTCTCTGTCATCTCTGTCGCCCGAGTCAGTCAGTCAGCTCCTGGTCAGTCACCTCCACGTGCATCCGTCCACGTGCATTTGGGCTGCACGTGAGGGGGAGTGATAGACTTGTTCTACATCGTTCATCTAAGCCACCCAAGTTTAGTTAATAAAATCTAGAGGCTACTCCACCTATTGCCAATTGGTTTTAGGTTGGAAAGAAATCTAACATGGGGTACGGGGAAATGGGTCAAAGTCCCGATCCTCCAAAATGTTTGTTTGGTCCACAAAACGAGGATTTAAAAATACTAATACATTTGTTTCAAGAAAAAATTCAAACTTTTTTCATAAATTAAAAGAACTCATTGATAATCAGTAAATTGTTAATTTTCTTTTGAAATTTTCTTGAATTCTTAATTTTTTTTGAAATTTTCTTGAAAAAATTGAATTATTTTCAAGTCCTCATTTTGCGACCGGACAAACATTTTGGAACAGGGGTAGTACTATGTTTTGGTTGGCATTTTAGTAATCAAGGGAGATCAATGGTGTTGAGAAATCGACCAATCCACCAAACCAATCAACACGCGAAGCGCTCTAAAAACAATCAAGTAAAGAACTCAAACTAAAAGTACACAGAGATTGTTACGTGGCTTGAGTATGATTTACTGATCACACCAGTTTCAGTATGTATCTGTTGGGCTTCACCCACGTGTGATAATTTATCGAGGGGGTGCTTGGTAATTATTTGCGTGTAGTTATGTTATGTTCGGTTTTGGTTAGAGGATCAAATCCTATGGCAAGTTGGAGGAGTTCCATACTTGGCGGTATTACTATGGAAGAGTTTCCTTCTTGGTGTATTTCCTAGTCCGAGTAGGAAAAGGAATTATAAGGCAGTAGGAAGCCTTGGAGGTCAAGGCTTGATACTCTATAAATACCGAGGCGTATTTGAGATTTATGTGTAACATAATGTGAGGGAGAGAGTGGGGCAAGCGTGGGGGGCCGGTCTTTGGCCTCCCAAAGAGGAATCGACGTGTGGTTCCTGAAGAGTTTTTTCATCTTTATTGTATATTGTGTAAATATATAATCAAAGGGAGTTTTTCTCTGAAATCACTGCGTTGTTTGTGTGCATGGTGTCCCTCACGGTCCTAACAATTGGTATCAGAGCGGGGTTGAAGAAGAGGGTCATCAGAAAAATCATGGGTTCGATTTCTGAAAAAAAAAGAAAGAAGGTGCTCACGAACCTCGTTTTTGTCACCCGAGGGGGTTGCACAGGCGATTGGAAGTGGCGGAAAGGACGATTGACGGAGCAGACTTGCAGGGATCGGAGGTTGATCAATGCAAACATGCGCGAAACTAGTGAGTAAGGATACACTCGGGTTGGTAGTGACACAGGCACTTACTAGAGCGAAGGTTTGCGGAGATGATTAACAGTGATCAGAGGCAGTCTGGTTCAATTGGGTTTGAAGACCTATCATCAGGAGTTGCAGTTGTGATTTGGGCTGCATGAGGATGATGATGGGCAACCGATACATGCTTGTGGAGAGTATAGACAGATGGAGCTGATGTTTGGTACTAGACAAGCAGTATGAGTTTTTTGGTGACAGTGAACAGGTGAAGCAACAGTTGCGGAGACACACAGGAAGGGCACTGGAGTACGAGGAGTTATGACCTGAGATATACAGAAGTGTCGGTTACCGAATCAAATTGTGTATGGAATAGTCTGCAGACAGCGGGCAACTGGTTGTTTGGGAGATGTTCACGGAAGCCCGGACAGAGGGATTGAGATGGAGACTAGACAATGCATCATTGGGGTCTCTTCCTTTGTGGATTTTGTGACTGGATTTTCTCTAGGATGTGCGGCCGCATAAGGAGAGATGGAGTCACGGATCGTGTCCTGCGAGGATGCGAGCACTCCGGTGCACCTAGGTGAGGGGGTGCAAAATCATCCCACATGGGCGAGGGGGTGATTGTTGGGCTTCACCCACGTGTGATAATTTATCGAGAGGGTGCTTGGTAATTATTCGCGTGTAGTTATGTTATATTCGGTTTTGGTTAGAGAATCAAATCCTATAGCAAGTTGGAGAAGTTCCATACTTGGCGGTATTACTATGGAAGAGTTTCCTTCTTGGTGTATTTCCTAGTCCGAGTAGGAAAAGGAAGTATAAGGCAGTAGGAAGTCTTGGAGGTCAAGGCTTGATACTCTATAAATACCGAGGCGTATTTGAGATTTATGTGTGACATAATGTGAGGGAAAGAGTGAGGCGAGGGTGGGGGGCCGGTCTGTGGCCTCCCAAAGAGGAATCGGTATGTAGTTCCCGGAGAGTTTTTTCATCTTTATTGTATATTGTGTAAATATATAATCAAATGGAGTTTTTCTCTGAAATCACTGCGTTGTTTGTGTGCATAGTGTCCCTCATGGTCCTAACAGTATCAAGGTGGCAGTCCGAAGCAGAATTAGGCTTCACAAACCCAACAAATGGAAAGTTTGAATATTTGTTTGAGTTTTGATACGTACTGTTTGTTTAGATCTGTCAAGCGAAGGTAATTTATCTTATGCGATGCGGCAGATGTATTAATTCTTTCGTTTCCATTCGAGTTGAAGCCAATCCATCAAGAAAAAGGAGAAAGAAGAAGAAGAAGAAGAAGAAGAGGAGAAAAGCCAAGGGGAACTAGGGTATGATAGTATAAGGTTTCTAAACTTCGAAATGGTACCTATGTCCTTGATTATTGGGGGTAAAGGGACCCTTTCAACAGACCTGCATTGTAAATTAGAAGTGGGGTTAAGTTGCTGTAAAGAAACTTATCAACGCATCTGCGTTGTATATTAAAATGGTTTAAGGTTTTAAAACTCCTAATCATAATTAACTTTATGCTTTGATGGCAACCTTATAAATCAAGATGGAAATCTAGAACTTCCATTTTGATTCCGTTTTAGAGGCCCCTGGACCAGACTTGGATCTTGAGTTGGGAGTGGCCATTCTTATGAGATGCAATGCCTAAAACCTAAGAAGCATGTGTACAGGTACGGTACAGGTACTGGTACAGTGCGGGTACCACGGACAGAGGAACCTAAAAAATGTAGGGTATGGGTAGGGTACAAGTACACCTATAACAAATGTATTTTTAAAATATAGAGCATTATAGGTAAATGAATTTGGCGATTAAGAATCCAAGATCAAATAACTATTTAACGCCAACCATTATCTGCAAATTAATATTTAATATCATCGTACTAGGGAACATAAGGACCAAAATCTTTGTTCTAAAGTCATGCCAAGCATAGATACATGAACTTAGGTTCATTTCTCAATTGGGTTCGGCTTGATATATGTTGGGCTACTTCTTGGGTATGGCAAGAATCAGAGGGGAAAAAATCGATACGTGTTTCGTGTACCCGGTACGTGTATAGAAGTACCATGACAAGTACTGGTATCCAGTATGTCATGGGTATGAGTATGTCGGGGTTTGAGAAGTGCCCGTGCTTCATAGCCTAGAACAGTTAAGAGGTATTAATTGGGCTTTTGCCGTGTAGTTTTTGACAGTTTGGGTAAAATTCAGGAGCTCAATGGAGCATTTTCATAGATTCTACATTTCAAGGTTGAGCCTGATTGAACAACTATAGGTAGATAAACAGGTTTCATTCCACAGGTTTCTGTATTTAAGTTTTCAAACTCTTTAACTCAATGCAGCCTAATTGCTAGTAATAAATATAGAAGAAATTGTTCCAGTTACTCATGTGCTTATTGGGACTTGTATCCAAAAGATAGTCTGAATTACAGAAACAGAGATGAAGCCATGGAGGGATGAGGCCAATAGCAGTATCAGGTGGAGATTACTTTATAATTTTGCAAAGTTAAAAAGTAAATTTCGATGCAACAAAAAGAAAAAAGGATGTAATAATGTAATATGTAATAAACAAAAAGAGACAGCTGCTCGAATTAGAGTAATTCAATTCAGTCAAATGATTTCATATCCTTAGTTCAACATCGGCTGAAAACCTCTTGCGTGTTTAACTAGTTGGCATGCATAGATGATTGATTTGTTTAGTCAAG
Source organism: Rhododendron vialii (assembly GCF_030253575.1). Classification (NCBI taxonomy): domain Eukaryota; kingdom Viridiplantae; phylum Streptophyta; class Magnoliopsida; order Ericales; family Ericaceae; genus Rhododendron; species Rhododendron vialii. Next base: position 33,034,120 of record NC_080562.1, on the reverse strand, counting down.
TTTGAGGGCTTAAAGGGCTAAATTGAAAGTATAACCCCAAACCTAAGTGCACTGAGCATTGGCTGTCTACAGTAAAATGAGTTCGTTAATGTGCTAGTAAAATTTAGGCCAATGGATGCACTACTGCCGTGTGCCATTCTACAGGAGAAGAATGGAGGATCCTCAGAATCTGTTCTCATTATGAGGCAAACGAGTTTGCATAGAGAGGATAGATAAAGTGTGTAGTGAAATTCGGAAAAGAAACACGAGTAATTCACTTAGTTTTCTTGTTGGTGCCTTACACTCTTCTTTAGGTGCACTCTTTGCAATTAAATCAATCAATCATACTTGTTGGAAAGTTCTCATTTTAACTTTTCTGTGAATTTCAGGTTGCTATATTATCAGAAATGTTGGGGTCCCAGAAGGCATCAGATAAGCTGTTGATGATATACTTCCCTTTCATGGGTTTCGCGGTTTTAGCCATTTTGCGAGGCCTTCTACCATACTCTGGCAAGACCAAAGCAGCTGGAAGAAGACCAGGATTGACTAAGAAAAGGGTTTGAGATCTCTTAACTCTGGGATAGGATTTTGTGTTTCTTTCTCTTATTTTCAGAGGCTTTTGATTTGACTTTTTCTGTATGCTGAGATTCTGCTTGTACCTGTTTTTGTTGCTTATGAATGACGTTGATTTTTCCCACTGTTAAATCAGACCGAAAAACTTCTGAAAATGCTGGTTTATCTTGACGTAATGAAGTTGACAAGCATTTGTGGGCAGATTTTGGTTTGAATAATCATTTATAGTGAGCTCAAAAATTTATCTGTTTGCGTTTGTGTATGTCAGATAATGTTCGTGCGAGCTTGAATATGAGTATCCTGACATATTTATATTGCAACTTTGGAAGCGTAATGTGTTTCTCCTGTTTGTTAATTGGTGCTAGTACTTGTAGGACAGGAGTGAGTTAAGTTCTTCCCTTTCTTTTTTGGATTTTGGGGTAAAGGGTGTTGGTGCTAGTTTACGGACCTCGACTCTTCAATAGGTTTTCTCACTGCTGCTGTAACATAGAATATCATGTCATTACCTTGAGAGATCATTCACTGCTATTGGAGCAATGCTCCAAGGGCTTTTTCTACCATATATTATCGTAAAGTCTCACATGTGCAATGCTGATGCAGCACTCGACAACTTTTGTATTAGCTTTTGATGATTAGTTGTACATATGCCACAGATGAAGTATTGATGTAGGTATGTGTTGTCAGATCCTGAATTATGTCTATGGAGTACTAATTGATGACCTGCATGAACGGACCAAACCTGGTTATGCGAGCCTCGCGACTTATATCCTGATCCCGCCAGTTTTTAGACGTTACCTTTTTGAGGGGCCAAATTCAGCTTATGTAGGGTTGTAGGAGCAGGGGTACTTCGGGCTCTTCTGTTTTTTCTTGGTGAATAACTAGATATAGCCGGCTTGTTGTATTCTCCTCTTTCATAGTTCAATTCCTTGCTGATCTATAACACTAGTCCATTTGAACCAGCAAGATGACATGAGTCTTGCTAATCAGACTAGTACTAAAGAGTACTATTTGAAACAGCATGGTGACATGAGTCTGAGCCGCATGTTTTGGCATGTCAAGAGTACAAGTAAGAGGTGTCAAGACTACAACGTTTTTGTTGTCTTTATAAAAATTTTTTTTTTTCCGTATTTTTTAGTTTTGCTCCATATTCATCTTGACGAGAGAAATTGTAGAAGTAATTTTTTTTTGACTTTTACTCCCTTTTTTTTTTTTTTGGGAAATATATCCAAGATAAGTCAAAAAGTAGTTTTCGCGCTTTTGGGCTTTTTCTTAGATATTTCAAAAAATACATGTGTAAAAGTTCTAATTTTTTATTTTTCCAATTTCTCTTCGAGACGATCAATAATACATAAATGTTTGGCGCAAAATTAACTAATGTGAATTTTTTTTGAATAAGGACAAAACAAAAATCTTGTAATTCACAACTTTTAGATTAGTAGAAACACAATTATGGTAGAATTCTTGTGGCAGTTCGTCTAAGATACGTAATTTACCTGTAGAATTCTTCCACAAATCTAGACAATTAATTGTCGAGATGAACGATCGAGGTTGAACTGTACCGGCTTCTCTGTAGTCCAACTTGTGGTAAAATGAAGTGCCTAAGTCGGGGTGATATTAATACTACGAGTAATTCTTTACCAAATTCGTCTAATTTGCAGACACATTGCTAGCTGTGATGGCTCAAGGATACAAACAAGAAACATCTAGCTGCCCCTTCAATTTGCACCGTCAATGTGCTAGGAGCAGTCATTCAGTTAACGAACAGAAAGTCTATTCCCATCGTTCTGTTTCACCATTTTTCTGCCGCTCTCATTTTCACCGTCTAATACATTTTTGAACGGTTCGAATTTTAAAAGACCCTTCCGAAAAAAAGTTTAACGAAAGGGATAACGAGTACAACTCACCTCCTTTTGTTTTTTTTAATCAAAGTACAGTTCACCTCTTATTTATTTATTTATCACACTGTCTATATGATGATGATGATGATATATACACTACTAATACATAACGACGAAATAGCTTATAGAAGAGGATATTAAAAGGAGATTTATCGTCATCTGAAATACTAATTAAAATTAAACCCTTGGGATCAGTTGGGTAGATTAATTGGACTCAAAGAGAGGGGAAACAAAAAATCGGAATGGGAGGGGTTGTAGTGCACCCGCCGTACTACACAGTGTAGTGCGGAGATCCAGCCGTTCATCTCAGCACGGACGGTTCGAATTTAATCTGAGCTCCTACAAATCCCAGCCGTCCATTGTTTGGATGAAAATCCGAGCTGTCCATTGCCAAGATGAACAGCTAGATTGACCGTACTACACATGAAGTATGGGGGGTGCATTACAGCACCTCCGGGTGCTCCCCAGCTTCCTTTTATCCACAATTCTTTGAATGTGCAAAGCTTAACTGACTTAGTCGATCCTATCGATCTTGGCCAATTTAAATTTAAATTAATTCCTCCGCAGAATAACCTAGATAATAAATTTTTTAGTAAATGTTCTTTGGATATGCTTACATTATTGTGAATTAGTAATAGTAGGATCCTCGATTGAGGTCATTTTCACGCGTTGAAGGAATCAACTATGATCGATGCATCCTATTAAAATACAAGTCATGAAGAAAAGTACAAGAATGAATCATGAAAATTTGATATGAATATACTCTTTGAAAAAAAAAGAAGAAGATACAACTCTTATAATAGCATAAATTTTATACGAATATACTCTTTGAATCGTTTTCATTTGGTGATCGCAAATATGTGTATCTGTTTATAAGAATTAGAGGAAAGTTTACGTTGAACCTAAAATATGACTTTAGAAATCGTAGGAAACATACAAGGAAGTATTTGAGATGTTCCGATTGAGCTCCGGCCAACCGATAAAAATATATAGTGTTCAAACTCTTGATCGTTTAGTTTCTTATATATTTCTGAAGTACCCAAAAAAAAAAAAAAAAAAGTGACCCCATTCGACGGAAAGAGAAGTGACTACATGAATCTCTCCAAGGCGACCAAATTGTACAAAATTCATTGGTATGATACAATGTGAATCTATATATAGATCCAAATCTAGATCACCAACACATAAAGTAGATGGGTAATTGACATACAAATAATATTTTCACCGCGGCAATTATCAAAACAAAATGTGGACAATAATCATGAATAGGTGCACCATATCGATAGGAACATTAACTTATGAAATATGAAAACTCAATTGAAATCAAGAAATCTCAATTACATGTTGACGTTCCCTCCTATGCCTCCACCTCAATGTATCCTTATCGAGTTTCATAAAATTTATTTCTTTGTTGATTTTAAAAACTTGGGTATTGGAGCATCTACGGTGGAGATGCAATGCTTTAGTACATGTGAAAATGTCCACATATGCAAAAATAGGCACTACGGTTCACCTCGGTGCTCACTTAGAAGTTAGCTAGAATGAACTCATTGAACATTTATGGGCTAGCTAGAATGAACATTTTATCTAGATAATGAGATATGGTACTTATTTACGGAGATGCTGTAAACAACATATTTGCAGCACCAACCAATCACAGCCTTCCAAAAGTGTTATGGACGGTCTGGATTTTCATAAAACTCTTTCCTGAAAAAGTTTCATTAACATTCCGACCGTCCAAACAAATTCCTCCGTAAATAAGATTTTCTCCTAGATAATACCTCCATATAAAATATCTAATGCAGTATTTGGTTGAGAGTGATCGATCCATCCATTCGTGATTGCTTAGAAGGTTGGCCGAAATTGGCTAACACTTTATAATTTACTAAAATTAACCCAATAAACCAAATAATTAAGATCTGCACTCACATACGCTTTAACCCATACGTAATGGACGCACTTCGACTCAAAGAATTAGCAACAAATAAACCATTTCTAAGTCCCCTACTTCCTTTAATTGTTACATTAATTCTTTGAATAAGCAAGTTTAAATGTCCTATTCAATCCTACTATCCTATACCATGGTGGAGTTGGATTTGAATTCTCCGGCAGAATGAGCTAACCAATGGAATCTTTTGCAAATATTATTCGAATAAGAATACTAAAAAAAAATCTAGAGAGATGATCTTAAGAGACGTACATTTTATGAGTTTGTGATGAGAAGGAACTCAATTTTTATTTTTTGAGAATCTTCTCTCTATTAAACTCATCTTCATGTGAGGCAAGTAGTCGATCTATTTTGTTGATGCGTCTTGTTTTTTGTCAGATTAATTCTCTATAATTAATCAAGGGAATCTACTTCATTGATGCATCTTCTTGTCTGTAAGATTATTCTCTATTATAAGGATCCTTGAGTCAGCCAAGGAATCTACTTTATTGATTCATATTCTTGTTTGTCAGATTATTCTCTATGAGTAAGGAAGGATCCTTGAGGCAAGGAATCTACTTTGTTGATGCATCTTGTTGTTTGTCAGATTATTCTCCATGAGTAAGGATCGATCCTTGAGGTCATTTTCATGTCAGGCAAGGAATAAATTCTGTTGATGCATCCTATTATTAGAATATAAGTAGAAAAGTCTAAAACAATAAATCAGGAAAATTAAGTAGCAATACATATTGGGAATCGTCAAAAGACTCATGAAAATTTGATACGAATCTTCTGTTGCACGTACATAAAGAAAGGATACAACTATTGCAACATCATACGTTTAATTAACGATAAAAAAATTTCATCTGGTAATTAATCAAAGCTATGTCTGGATCTGTTACAAGTAGAGGAAATTTTGTCGTTTTCAACATAGTATTAGGCATCATAAGTAGCATATTAGAGAGTACGTATTTGAGATGTTGCGATTGAGTTCCAACCGATAAAAGTAGTCTTCAATTTGGTTAGAATTTGAAATCTAATAGTCCCTCGTGCAACACACAGAGAAGTGATTTTTCATGAATCCTTTTTAAGGCGACCAATTAAATTGTATAAAATTGATTGGTATGATACAATGTGAATCTATGGAGCAGAAATCTAAACTTTCCCCGCTACAATTTTATGCATCTTCTGCTGAATTCACAATTTTAATGTTTTTTATGATTGACAGTTAAGGGGGTATTTTGAAGTCCCATTTCTTTACTTTTCACATTTTTGACTTTTTGAATTATGGTGAGAATGTATTATTGAATCTGTAAAAAATTTTGAAAAATATGTGCAAAATGCATTTTGCTTGTGTCTGGAAGATATATCCAGGATACATTCTATAGATCTTTATGTCAACGAAAATGGAAAAAGTGAAAAAATGAGAGAAGTAAAAAATCTCCACTCCCCCTACTTTTCACTTTTGCTCTAACTCTCAAAATTAAAAACTCATTTTGCTAAAATGTGTGTAATTAGGAAGGAGGTTGCCAAAAGCCCATATACAAGTTGAAAAGAGTAAAATGAAAATTCAAAATTAATGGGGTTGCCAAACTCCCCCCTAATGATCTGGAGACAGACTACTTTAATTGGACGTAAAGAATTAGCAACCAAAAACCGTTCGAACTCCTAGTAAATGACCTAGGCTAGGTCACCTAGCTAGGCCCTAGCCAATGACCTAGTAAATCCTATGGTGGTCAATTTGAATTTAATTTGCTCTGCAGCTGGATGAGCTAGACAGTCAATGAACTTCTTTAATTTTGTAGATATCATTCGCGCGGATAGAAAATTTATTAAATTTGATATTCTTCACATTTAAGAATCCCTAAGGTCATTTTCGAATAAATTTTGATACGAATGAGTGATTAAAGTATAAAGTAAAGAAAGTCAGTGTATATATGAGTGATATATTAAAATTTGATACGAATCTTTCCTTGAAGATGCATGGAAGAAAGAGACAGCTATTGTAACAAAGAAAAGCTTTCATGGGGTGATTAATTAGTCCTATCTACATCACTTATAAGAATATAAGAATTAATTTTGTCGTGATTAATCATTCATATCTCACATTTCAATGTAAAATACTACAGTAGAATTGTAGACACTAGAAACTAGATTTTCTTGAGTAATACTTTCACATATCAAAAAGCATGAAATATATTTTTCATTCTAAACTGTTAATTTTATTAGGTCAAAATTAACAATAACATTTAATCAATTGCGGCGCCTCCCGCTAAGGTTTTTTCCTCGGCCTTCAATGAAATTGGGCCACCACTGGTGTGTACCGACGACGGATATTGTCCGGTGTGTAGAGAATTTTAAGTTCTACTTATAGGTGAATTATCTTAATTGAAAACTCAATTAAGGGGTAGAATAGTAAATAAAAAGTTTCTAGTTTTTATGGGCAATAGAGATAAGAGTTTTTTTTTAAAATTTGCAATCTAAATAAGAGTTGGGTTTGGTGCGTTTCTAATCCATCATTCAAATCTTCAAATTTGTCTCTATTCCTCCATTTTGAAGGATAATACCACTCCACCAACCCTCCATATTTTCCTCCATTTTGAAAGTTTGGCTTTTATCCTCCAAATAGGACTGGGGGACTGTGCTGTGCAGCTTCGTGCTGCACAGTGTGCTGCGCAACCTCCGGTGAGGCTTTTCCGGCATCGGTCCGATGATCGGAGACGTTCACCGCGTAGAGCTCGTCGATTGCTTCATGTGCACCAAAAATCAGCTCAATCAAATATCGTTAATTGCCTCATTGGAACATATATAACTTGAAAAAAATGAATCCTAATGGATACAAAACACTGGATCAAAACCACTAAATCCATTTTTTTCAAGTTATATATGTTCTGATGAGGCATTAACGATATTTGATCTAGCTGATTTTTTGAGCACATGTAGAACTGGACGAACTCTACGCAATGAACGTCTTCGATCGTCAGACCGATACCAGAAAAGCCTCACCGGAGACTGTGCAGCACGAAGCTGCATAGCACAGTCCCTCTGTCCCTCCAAATATGTATGTTGTATGAGAAAAAAATATAGAGGGATCCTCTAAAGCCACTTTTTGAATATAAAAATAGAAAAAATATTAGATATGATAGAAAAACTAGACAATGATCGGAGAAAAAGTGAATGAATGTTTGAAATCGAGATGTAAAATAGAGATACATAGATTTGTGCAGTGGCGGACCCAAAAATTCATGGCACGAGGGTCAAATTTTACACTCCATCCGTCCCACTTTGTTGTGCTCGACCCCTGTTGTTACCGCTAACAACTAACCCATTAGAATTTCAATCCGTTTCAATGGGTGGGAAGATTTTATTTTTCTGATCATTTAATTCTAAAGGGTCATAATTAAATTTTGACTGTAGGACTCTCGTTGGTTAGTCCTAAGAGATATTTGATTCTACGATTTTCTTAGGATTAATCAACAAGAGCCCTATAGTCAAAATTTAATTATGATCATTTAGGATAAAATGATCAGAAAACTATAATCTTTCTATCGGTTTAAACGAATTGAAATTTGGAACACTTAATTTTTTAACCATATTTTTTAATATATAAACTACAGGTTGAAAAATTAAGTGTTCCAAATTTCAATCTGTTTGAATGGGTGAGAAGATTTTATTTTTCTGATCATTTAATTCTACAGGGTCATAATTAAATTTTGACTTTAAGGCTCTCGTTGGTTAGTCCTAAAAGATATTTGATTCTATAATTTTATTAGGGCTAATCAATGAGAGTCCTATAGTCAAAATTTAATTATGACCCTTTAGAATTAAATGATAAATAAAACAAAATCTTCTCATCCATCCAAATGGATTGTAATTTGGAACACTTGATTTTTGAGAGAAAGATGTGTCCGGAGAGAAAAGAATCGTGTGTCAATGGGGCGAATTTTTATTGGTGGGAGGCACCACCTGTCTAAGTCCAGGTGTTGCCCTTGGGGCAACGAATATGGTGAGGGCAAGAATTGAATTATTGTTGTAGTACTTGGGGCAAATTTACTAAAATGTCCCAAATATGTATAGCTATCGTGAGGTAGTTTGGAGGGCAGTGGGGTCACATGACTCCCCTTGCCCTCACATGCGTCCGCCCCTGGATTTGTGGTTGGAGATTGTATGAACAGTAAAATTATGTAAATCTATTTTTTATTATAAAATAATATTTTGATTCTCTAAAATGAAGTTTTAGAGGGTATTAGGTTGGAGATGCCTCTAGAGTGATATTGTGATGTATCCACTCGTGTGCATTAATTATTGAGAGCTGCTAATGGTACAGCAGTGGAGGTAGCTAAATTCTGAAGCAAAGTTGGATGATTCGTAAACGCTTTTTCCGATATCGGATTGAGATGATTTTTTACAGGGGACCGTAAACAATATGTTTTGAACAAAATGAGCGGCTCTGATTATCTTTGCAGGACCCGAGACGGGCGCAAAACCCATCTGTACGGGGCTGCTGTACCCCCACTGCTGTACCTCAATCTTTACTGTTAATTATTGCATATGAAGAATTGAAAACCCAAAAAATAGGGAGAAAAAAAAAAAGGAGCAGGCCAAAATCTAGGGCTAAAAAGTAACTGGTGCCCCTAGATCTTCTTGTAGTTTGAAGATAATAAAAGGGCCTTTTTCGAGAAGTAGACAAGTGAAAACAACCTCTCCGTATCCTTGTGATTTCTGTATCTCGTCATATAAACATGTAACATACATCGTAAATATTAAACTTAAATTAGAATAGGTGTCATGTGACAAGCCCAGGGTCTATTCATATTACATTGCCTGCAATACATTATACTCCGTACTAGTACTATTTGTCACTGGAAAGGAGACAAAAAAAAAAGACAAATAATTTACACCATGAAAATACTATCATAACAACGTACTTGAAAATGAAACTCAATTTAGAGGGTGGCATTTCGCTTTCCCTTTGCTGTCCTTTTACAGACTGATCACTAGATTCCATCGAATCCTCATTTGCCTGAAAGGCCAACAAAAGGACTATATATATATCATTGGAGTTAAAATCTCTCCAGTACCACTGTTTCCTCATCACCTCAGTTATCAATTTACCACTAAAATGAGGTGATGAAACTTTCTACTAGTACTAGCTAGTACTTGTTGATCACCTTAGTGTGAGATGCGAAAATTTCGACAGCATGACTTTCTCTGCAATGCAATCCTATGCAAACTTCACATTTCCTAATCACCTCCAGCCAAGACCCTTGCTTCCAAAAACTCAGCAGCTCCCACCGTTTCCCTCGAATTTCGCCAAAAAATCAAACGGCACTGGTCTTCTGGACTTTAAACGTCTAAGCATATCGTCGTCTCTTCAAGGTTTTAATTTCTTAGATGAATCGAGAGATAGGAAACCACGAGAGTCATTGGTCCCCTGCAAAGCCTACGAAGCCCATCGGTTTCAGCTGCCGATACAGATAAACATCGAATTCGACAAAGAAGCTAGGGAAGTTGCAGCTCAAAAGCTAAAGATTGGGCTCTACTTTGCTTCATGGTGGGCCTTGAATGTGGTATTCAACATATACAATAAGAAGGTCCTCAATGCCTTTCCCTTCCCATGGCTCACTTCAACTCTGTGTTTGGCAACTGGGTCTCTCATGATGTTGCTCTGCTGGGCTACTAAGATCACTGAAGCACCAAAGACCGATCTCAACTTCTGGAAAGCTCTATTGCCGGTAAGCATAGGCTCGGGGCCAGTTTAATTCGATTTTTCATTTTTCCCTTCTTGTTGGAACAAAACAATGAAAAGCGTGGGGCCGGATCATCTTACATTCCCGGGAAAAAAATGAAAGGTCAAGATTTTGCATTTTGTGTTCGTCCCGGCCAAATACGATGGCTGGGACAAGTACATTTTGTAAAGCTTCTCAAGAAGATTATTCATGTCAAAAATCATGACAGTTTTGGATGACAGTTATCTTGAACATTACATAGAAACACTAGTTTCGAAATCATTTGTTTCAAGATAAATATATATATTTCGGTTAAACTGCATTACCATATTTCTGTCAAACTACACCTATAGCGATTATCTTAAAATCATCTCTTTTTTCAGACAATCGCTATAGTGCCCTTATGAAACAACAATAGCGACAAGCCCCTAAAAACTACACCTACATCTCTCTCTCTCTCCCTCCACAAAAAGCGGGACCCTAAGAGCATTCGCATCAAACTCTTTAAATTTCAGACCAAAATACACCTTAAAAGACCACTTTATTATTTTAGCTACTCACTTTTAAAATGCACATTGCATCAGGCTCTCTATTTTAACATGTGATCTATTACTATATTACTTTTTCCTTTTTTCAATATAATACTATTGAGATGTGGGGCCAGAGCCATGTGAGGAAACGAAGAGAAACACCTTAAAGTATAATAAAAAATTGGTTAACCTATGAACAGTTGCTCACTACAAGAGCCGAGCAAATGTAGCAATTGTTTCTTTAACCTATGAACAAGCGAGACTAATGCACCACTTTCCCCCCCTTTTACTCGTTATTATAGTTTTATAGGAGCAGTAACGAGCCTAGTGTGGATGCCCTAATGCAAAATGAATCATCCTCTCTGTGTCGCCAGTTTCTTTTTTTCCTTTTTGCTTCCAAAAATATTAAAACGTGTTCTTACGGTCAAAATTGGATTGTTAGGTGGCTGTGGCACATACAATTGGGCATGTGGCAGCGACAGTGAGCATGTCAAAGGTTGCAGTTTCATTCAGTCACATAATCAAGAGTGGTGAACCTGCTTTCAGTGTTCTGGTCTCCAGATTTTTCCTGGGCGAGGCTTTTCCGCTGGCAGTTTACCTCTCTCTCCTCCCGATTATTGGCGGTTGTGCTCTTGCTGCAGCCAACGAGCTAAATTTCAACTTGACCGGTATGGAAGGAAACTTAAATCAATTAAGCTTCGAGATGCCAATGTTATAAAATGCAGATCTGAAACTAGTTTCTGAATTTGGGTATGGCCTACTTAATTGCAGGGTTCATAGAGGGTATGATAGCGAACTTGGCATTCGTTTTTCGAAACATTTTTTCAAAGAGAGGGATGGACTCCGTCGGGGGAGTGAACTACTATGCTTGCCTTTCCATGATGTCCCTTTTGATTCTCACCCCATTTGCAATTGCTACGGAGGGTCCTCAAATATGGGCAGCTGGCTGGGACAAAGCAGTTTCTCAAATTGGACCTAATTTCATATGGTAAGAAACTTGTTTTTGGGCATTTATGCATTACCCTTGTCTTTATAATGAAATATGCTCTGACTTTTGTTTTCATTATTTGACTCTGAACTGTGAAAATGCAGGTGGGTGGCGGCACAAACTGTATTCTATCACTTGTACAATCAAGTCTCATACATGTCCCTAAATGAGACATCACCCTTGACATTTAGCATTGGGAATGTTATAATGAGGAGAATTTCTGTTATAGTTGCTTCCATTGTAATTTTTCAAACGTCGGTACAACCGATCAACGCACTCGGAGCTGCCATCGCGATTTTTGGAACTTTTCTCTACTCGCAGGTACATTTCTCCATTCCTGTTCTGGTAGCGTTAAAAGTTCGTACATGTGTAGCAATTCTTCAGAGCAGCACATTTCACAACATAAAAGTACTATCCGAAGGAAATCGTTCTAATATATTCTTCCACGTTTATGCAGGCAAAGAAGTGAAAGATTGACCACGGCGAAAGAATGCAGAAATTGGTCCAAAATTTACCATGGAGATATTTACAAGTTGATGTTATGAATTTTTGCTAGCTACAGGCTAGCTATAGGATCAGAAATAGCATATCTCATGCTATAGATCGATGGAAAAATAAAACGTAGGACTAGTAAAAGTGAGGGAAAAAGAAAAGGTTCACTACGGGGGAAGAGCAACAGGTGTTTTTTTTTTTCCCCCTGTGTTGTAATCTGTAAAGTCAGTAGTCAACCAGGGCTGTTTATTTTTTTTTACTCTCTCAAGTTTTTTTCCCCCTATGTTGTAATCTGTAAAGTCAGTAGTCAACCAGGGCTGTTTATGTTTTTTACTCTCTCAAGTTTTTTTTACCAATTCTAGAGTTGAATCTAATTTTCTGAAGCACTCAAATGCTTGGTCATCGGAGCTGCTAGTAAAAGTTGTTGCTTAGTTGGTGTTAAAGATATCAATCTGAGGAGAAGTTTTTCGGTGCCGGGTGGATACCACACACACGTGGTACCTGTTGGCGATCTCAGCCGTCTAAATGTGTTTTGGACGGTTTGGATTTTAGAGAGAGAAAAAGAAGAGAGGGAAGAAATAAATCTGGGCCGTCCAAATACGTTTGGACGACTGGAATCGCCGACGGATACCACCACTTGGTAGCCGCTCAGCACCCAAAAATGTCTCCAATTGATATGAGAGGAACAAGAAATTTTTATTTGTTTTAATAGATTGAGAATTAGTTGTTTTTGGGGTTTTTTCATTTGCCAAAACAATCGTAGTTCGCAGTTCATCATACCATATAGTAACGCAAAGTCATTTTTCGCTAGAATGATTCTGCATGCGACGCGTGTCACTTAAATGTTTGCACTTTTTTTAACTAATTAAGAAACAATCTCTCAATCAATCTCACAGTTTATTCGAATTTTCTTAGAGGCGGTGAGAGATACATTCATAATTTCATATATACCAGCTATACCGAGTAGATCGAGCTACTAGTTTCAAGTTTGGCTTTGTTCGTTACGATTGCAAGGTCTCAGCTTGGGCCGCTGTTTACACCATAATTTGGTATTTAGTCTAATATGATCGATTGGGTCAAAACGTTACACGTGTTAGACTGATTAAACAAAATGTAGTATGAAGCCTGTTAAGGAAAAATCAAGTGGACTGATCGACGGTTGATATTCGACTGAACACGTTTCAGAATATGCATCACACACAGATCGTGGGCATGACAATTAATGCAAGCAGGTAGTTGGAGTAATTACCACATTGGGAACATGTGAGATCGTGGAGAAGTAACCGCCTCGTGCAGATAGTGGAGCAAGAATAGGGAGCATGGAGCCATTTAATTCAAATCGGAGGAAGGAATTCCATATGATTTGAATTTCAAGTCGATGACAGCCTATAAATACAAGAATAGAAGACATTTAGAACCCCCAATCAATCGCCCAAAGGCTTCTACTTTTATCTGTACTTTGCATTTCTTGCTCTAGGAGTAGCTTGTAATTTAACCGTCTGTTCGATTGTGTTCTCATAGTTGATTGACTTCTACACCGAGGAATAATAAAGTCCATTTTGTTGTTCTTCTTTCATCTCCATTTCACTTCATTCAGTTTGCTTCCAGAGAAGTCCTGAAATACGGCAAGGAACCAAACTCCACCATCACAAACACCCACATTTCCAGCACGCTTAACAACTCTTTGTCGATTCGTCGACTGCAAGTAAAAATAGACAAACAATTTTGGCGCTAGAAGGAGGGCTCTTACTAATTTGGAAGTAATGGCACCGGCAACAAGAAAGCAAGGCGACCGACCAACAGAGCCTCAAAATGAAGGCTTGGAAACCCAAAATGATGTGATGCATCCTGAACAAAGGATGCCCGAGAATAGCCAAGGAAATGGCTTGAGTGCGCCAACGGATATACAGAGCCTTTCCAAGCAGTTGGCACAGGTTTTGTCTAACCCAGAAGACGAAGCGGCACAGGAATTGATTACCCTAATGAGAAGGGTAGTTACACCTCCATCTATCATAGATGTTGATGCAAATGGTGTAGTTTATGAACAGTTGCAATCCGGTGATTTGCCTAGACAGGCCCCTCAACAGGTATATTCAAATCCGGTATTTGACTTAAATATGAATATGCATAGTCGACCATATGTAGCTCCAACTGCTTTACGGTCTGCAAGGCCAACCAGTTTTTATCAGAATGTTCCATCTATATATGAAGCTGGAAACAGCAGTGGGAATGGTCAAACTAATGGTATCAATCCTAGCCAGAATCCTCAAAATGGTTTCACAGGGGTCCATGTTATGAACAATGGTCAGCACATGTACAGTTCTGCACAAACCGTGCTAAATCATGGCAATTACACGTACCATACTATGCCAGCTGTGTCAAATAATGGAAATAATGGTCAGTACGTTCCAAATAATGGCAATGGAAACGGTCAGAATGTCCCTTTCGTATAACCTCACATACCAAATGTTCTTAGAGCCGTAGATCCCATGAACATTAACAGGGCACAAATATTAGAAGTCATTCAAGATGTATACGGACCAGGGCTACGCAGGGTAGAAAAACCTATGTTTAGGAAGCCTTACCCACATTGGGTCGACAGTGTGCCTTTACCAAGGGGATATAAAATACCTGAGTTATCACTTTTTAGTGGTATGAAAAACCAATCAACAATCGAACATGTGGGCCGGTTTTGCCTGCAGTTAGGCGAACTAGGCTTAGATGATGTTTTTAAATTGAAGTTGTTCCCGCATTCTTTAACTAAAACAGCATTCACGTGGTTCATAAGTTTACCTGCAAATTCCATTCATACGTGGCAAGATATGGAAGAACAATTTCATGCTCAATACTTTAGGCACGAACCAGAGGTTTCGATTGCTGATTTGGCTAAGTTAAAACAAAGGCCAAATGAAACAGCAGAACAGTTCTTAACTAGGTTTAAGAGATTGAGAAACCAGTGCCACTGTAATGTGCCAGAGACCGAGATAGTTCGAATAGCTCAGGATGGTCTCGAGTTTAACTTTAAAAAGCAGTTTAATGGATCTAATTTCAAAGATTTATTTGAGCTTTCTATGAGAGCATCCCAATTTGAAGCTATCCTATAGGAAGAAGAGCAATTAAAAAATACATCTCTAGGAACGTATTACCAAGATGTAGAAGGAGATATTGAAATCGATGTAGCACAAGTTGTGGGAAAGACTCCCATAATTTGTGACACTCTGGTTAAAGCAGAAAAACCAATGAATATGCCCTCATCCCAGCCCAATAGGCGTGGGGGGCAAGCAAATTATAGACAGTATTCATTTGATTCAGCACAAGCTGACCAAATATTTGATGAGCTGTTAAAACAAAAGTTTATCACCCTCAGTCCTGGGCATATTATTCCTTCTGACAAAGATAGAAAAGGAAAAGAATACTGCAAATGGCACAATTCATTTAGGCATAATACTAACAATTGTGTTACATTTCGAAATTGTGTACAGGATTTGATCCAGAAGGGGTTGCTGCAATATGCTAAAGGTGACAAGGACCAAATTGAATCCAATCCGTTTCCAAAGATTGAAGTGAACATGGTAACGGCCGGCCTAGCTAAAAGGTTGGGTTCTAATATTGAGAAACAAAAGCAGAGGGATGAGGATCAAATGCAGACTGAAGAAGAGTCAGCAAAGTCTCATACTTCCAGATTCCCAAATGATTACCTCTGTATCAGGTGTGGACATGAGGTCCAGTATGGAGAAGCAATCATAGCAGAAAAGGAGCAGAAAAGTGCATTCTCCAAGTCCGGACTGAGGTTTAACACAATGGGGGGAAACGATCTTCAAATATATGTTGGAGCCAAATTGATTTATGAAGGCATAGATCCAGGGCTTTTTAACAGAATAGAGTCAGAGCATTGCTATGGGCCAGATGATGGACCATTCTTATTCAGAGGACACCCAGTGGTGCCTGCAAGGCCCGGGGTACCTTCTTGCCAAGACCTTGAAGCAGTAGGGTATCAATTTCCCAATCGGGGGAGATACCCTAATCAAAGGGGTGTTGGTTCCAGAAGAGGTTTTGGGCCACGAGGAAGAGGACTTTATAGACGTGGGTTGCACCAGCCCAGGATGATAATGCCGCCTAATCATGATCATGAGGATTGGAGTACGCTTAACCACCCAAAATTCCCAGCAGAGGGTTGGTATACCAAAGTATCCAGTTCACAGAAGAGGAGGCTTCAAAAGAAATTTGCAGCCAGGGCTTATGGTGATCCATGGGACCATGTTTTCGAACCACGAGAAAGAGTGGAACCATCGAAGGTTTCGAACATGGTGTGGACTCGAGAGCAAGGAGAGGCCAGTGCGCAGAGAAAACCAACTCTCAAGCATGGGGGGCAAGAAAGTGATGCTGCAATTTCTCCCCAGTCGACTGCCCAACCGAAGGGTAGGAAAGAGTCGAAGCAGAGCTTAAAGAAGAAAATGGAGGAATTCCAGAAGCTCATGGAAGCAGATGATGATGATCTCTTTGACGAGGGTTTAGAACAAGAAGACCTGATCAAAGATGCTTCCCCATCTTCGCAGAGATCTGCAACCTTTGGTGAAAGTCTGGCCGCAATCCAATTCGGGTCAGTACCTATAAATTATCAATGTAATATGATTTTAGTTCTGCCAAAGCAGTTCAAGGCAAAACCAAATCAGCCTATGAACTTGGCAGGTGACGTCGAAGATACCACCCAATCGATTGTAAAAATAATGGATAAAGAGAAGCATTCTCAGTCACAGCCCATTGACGTCGAGACGGATGAACACGGGAACAGTATTGTGGTTCTTAGAACACCTGATGATGCCTCCATAAGGCATTTGAGACCATTATATATTAAACTACATATGAATGGCCAGCCTATTTCAAAGGTGTTGGTCGATAATGGGGCAGTAGTCAATATATTACCCTCTAGGATGTTGAAAGTCTTGAACAAAACTGATGACGATTTGATCCCAACAGAAGTCACAGTGGGCAACTTCGCTGGAGGATGTTCTCCTGCTAAGGGGGTTATATCTTTACAACTGCAAATTGGAACTAGGAAGATGAATGCAACGTTTTTTTGTAATCGATTCTTCATCTAATTACAATGCCTTACTAGGCAGGGATTGGATCCATATAAATAGTTGTGTACCATCTTCTTTGCATCAGGCTTTGATCTTTCTGAAGGTCTTTTGGGTAGACCGACATCCATTCAAAGCAGAGACCAATAATATCGAAGCAGATCTCTACAACGAACATTTATGGCCAACAAGGATAGAAGACTCAGAAGTCAGATCTAACCAAGTTTGGGTAACTGAGAGTCAATTCCTCACATACATTAAAGAAGGATTCCAGGAGCTAAGCAAGGATTTCACCAGGCCTAACATTATATCAAGGCCTGTCAAAAGCGACCAAAAAGTTTTTAATGTTTAGAAATTTATTCAATGTAGGAAATGAAGAGTTGGCTACTGTTAAAGCCACTTTTAGGAGGTTGTTTTCTTTTCTTGTTGACAGAAAGTTGCAGGCAGACGAGCCTATTTCTTGTAATTGGGCTGAATGTGTTTTTGATGATAGCCCATTAAACATGAAAGAATTAGGTCTAGCAGACTTGAAACCAGCACCAGCTAAGCTAGATGATGATGGGGCCCAAGTGAAAGATCCCACGGAAGAAGTAAATCTAGGAACTCCAGAAGATCCTAAGATCACGTATGTAAATGCCACTTTGCCTGATGAAATAAAGGAGAAGTTCAAGTATTTGTTGCGTAAATTTAAAGATTGCTTTGCTTGGAGTTATGATGAAATGCCAGGTTTAGATAGATCTTTAGTCGAGCACAAAATACCTATAAAAGAGAATTATGTACTTTTTAAACAAGCACCCAGGAGAATGAAAGATGACGTTCTTCCCCAAGTAAAAAAAGAAATGGAACGTTTATTCGAGGCAAAGTTCATTCGACCGGTCAAATATGCTGAATGGGTCTCAAATGTGGTCCCAGTTTTAAAGAAAAATGGGAAAGTTAGGGTTTGTGTTGATTTCAGAGACCTAAATACCGCGTCACCAAAGGATGAGTATCCAATGCCTGTTGCTGATTTGCTAGTCGATGCAACGGTAGGTTACCAAATGCTGTCCTTCATGGATGGTAATGCTGGCTATAATCAAGTATATATAGCAGAAGAAGATACACATAAAACAACTTTTAGATGTCCTGGATACATAGGGACGTTCGAGTGGGTGGTTATGGCCTTCGGATTAAAAAACGCAGGGGCAACCTATCAAAGAGTTATGAATTTGATTTTTCATGATTTTCTACATAAGTTCTTGGAAGTTTATATAGATGATGTTGTCGTAAAGTCAAATTCAGTTGATGAGCACTTGCATCATCTTGAACAGACTCTGGAAAGGATAAGACTTTACAATTTAAAAATGAATCCTTTGAAATGTGCATTTGGTGTTACAGCAGGAAATTTTTTGGGATTCCTGGTGCATCAAAAAGGAATTGAGATTGATAAAACTAAGGCTGATGCTATCTTGAAAGCACAAGCCCCAACCAATAAAGAAGAGCTCCAACAGTTCTTGGGAAAGATTAATTTCCTTCGAAGATTTATTGCCAATTTATCTGGAAAAACAATGGCATTCTCCTCATTATTAAAATTGAAGTCAGAAAAGGATTTCAAATGGGAACAAGAGCATCAGAAAGCTTTCGATATTTTAAAACAATCATTGGTAACGCCTCCCGTTCTGATGCCTCCAATAAATGGCAAACCATTGAAGCTATATATATCAGCAACACACCGTTCGATTGCAAGTCTGTTAGCCCAAGATAATGAACAAGGCCGAGAGCAATCAATTTATTACCTAAGCAGAAGGTTAAATGATTGTGAAGGAAGGTATTCATGTGTTGAAAAGATTTGTTTGGCATTATATTTTTCAGCAATTAAGTTAAGGCATTACCTTTTGCCAGCTAGGGTAAAGATCATTTCCCAAACCGATATAATAAAGTATATCTTGTCTAGGCCTATTTTAAGGGGGAGACAAGGGAAATGGATATTAGCTCTAATCGAGTACGACTTTGAATACGTGCCTCAAAAGGCAGTAAAGGGACAAGCATTGGCAGATTTCCTATCTGAGCATCCAAATTTACCCCTGGAAGAGGATACCTTTGAGGTGCATTTTTTGGAACTCAGACCTTGGAAATTGTCTTTTGATGGTTCGAAAACAGACAATGGAGTTGGGGCAGGTGTTGTTTTGACATCTCCAAAAGGAGAAATGTTGCAATTCTCCTTCCAACTTGATGAGAGTAGAGTTTTGACGAATAATCAAGCAGAATATGAGGCCTTAATCATAGGCTTGGAAATAGCAAAAGATTTGAATATACGATATCTGAAAGTCTCTGGGGATTCACAATTGATCATTCGACAAGTTACAGGGCATTATAAGTGCAATCACCCATTATTGAATTTGCAGCTTAAAAAATTTCGACGTCTTACTCAAAACTTTGACGAGGTATGTTTTGAACATATCTTGAGACTTCAAAATAGTAAAGCCAATCAAATGGCCCAAGCAGCTTCGGGAGTTAAAATTCCTGAAGGAGACACGGAAAGAGTGATCAGAATCCAAAAAAGGTTTTTACCCTTCTCAGAGGAAAGGGAAAAAGATCGATTGGATGTTTTGGTAATCGACGTTTCTGATGATTGGATGGATCCAATAAAGAATTATCTTCTGAATCCTAATGAGAAGGTAGAAAGGATTGTCAAATGCAGATCCATCAATTATGTTCTGTTAGGACAGGATTTGTATAGAAGAACTTCTGATGGTCTACTACTGTTGTGTGTTAGCAAAGACCAATCGATGAGAATCATGAGAGAGGTTCATGAAGGAACCTGTGGTGCCCATCAAGCTGGTGATAAAATGAGATGGTTAATTAAGAGACACGGGTATTATTGGCCAAACATCCGAGCTGATTGTATTCGGTATGCTAAAGGTTGCCAACAGTGTCAAAAGCATGGACCTATCCAAAGGATACCTGCTTATCAGTTGCAATCGATTATCAAACCTTGGCCGTTCAGAGGTTGGGCAATCGATATGATAGGAGAAATCCACCCAGCGTCTTCATTACAGCACCAATTTGTGGTAGTAGCAACTGATTATTTTACAAAATGGACGGAGGCAATACCTTTAAAAGGTGTTTCACAAAAACAAGTGATTGATTTTATTGAGGAATATCTTTTGTGTAGATTTGGAATTCCTGAAACTATTACTGTTGATCAAGCATCTGTATTCAATGGTAGAGAAGTTATCGAGTATGCACAAAAATATGGAATACATATTTTAAATTCTACTCCGTATTATGCCCAAGCCAATGGGCAAGTCGAATCGACAAACAAAATTATAAAGAACACCTTAGTAAAGGTAATCGATGATAACCCAAGAGAATGGCATGATCTGTTGCCTAGAGTATTGTGGGCATATAGAACGTCACAAAGAGATAGTACTAGGGTAACTCTGTTCGAATTAGTCTACGGGCACGCAGCGGTTTTGCCATTCAAAATTAATGTTCAATCTCTAAGGGTGGCACGTCATTATGATCCAGAGTTGCAATATGAGGAAGCAATGTTTTTGGACATCGACGGATTGGAAGAAAAAAGGTTACATGCTCTAAACCAAATTCAAGCCCAAAAGAAAAGAGTAGAAAGGGCTTACAACAAAAGAGTGAAACAAAAATCTTTCGCAGTTGGAGACTTAGTGTGGAAACAATCCTCCCAATCGATTCAAAAAGGAAGAAGGGAAGATTTGGGAAATGGTCTTCAAATTGGGAAGGTCCTTTCCGTATTGCCCAAATCTTACGGGGAGGTGCATATCATTTGGCATCAATCGAAGGGGTCCTCCATGAAAGGACCATTAATGGAAAATATTTGAAGCATTATTTTCCGTCTATGTGGGAGAACATGAGTTAAAACAAAATCTTCCATTTCATAATCAAAAGCTGCCCATGAGTAGGGCAGCATTACAAGAGAAAGTCCAAACAAAAGCAAAAGATCCCAAGAAGGATCTAACAGAAAAGGAAAAGATCCCAGGAAGGATCTAACAAAAAAAAAAAAACCCCTAACCAACCTACAAAAAGAAAAAGATCTCAAGTGAGATCTAACAAAGAAAACCACACCATGACTTCCCCACAAAAAGAAGGCCTATTCTTTAGGCCATTCTTTCCACTGACCAGAGGTACCAGCCATGGAGGACCTGATGTCAGCAGGATCAATCGAAGGAGGCTTGTAGTCGATGGTGTCCCAGTTGGCCACCACAAACTTGATGGCAGACTCCATCTTTTCCAGTCGAAGCGCCATACCCTCCACTCGATCGTGGATAGCCTGAATCCTTCGTTTGCACTCATTATGATCTTCCATGAGTGCCCACGAGAGTTCGGTGGCCAATTGCTTGATGTGAGCAGGGGTGATTTGTGTAGAAAGAGGAGTAGAGGAGACGTTGGTGGCCATAATGTAGAAGCACAAGTGTTTGAACTTGTCCTCAGTGTTAGTATTTATAGACCAGGAAGATCTGAAGACATGGGTCATGGACGGTTACCCCGAGGGAAATTAAGAGACGTGACAGCTGATAGGGTTAGTAGGCTCTCAATTGTAGTTTCCCAAAGTAAGGCGGCTGAAATGCTGCAGCACAGCATTATTTGTTGTACTTAACCGTCATTTATTACTGTGCGTGTTCCCTAAAAGTGAAGGGAAACGTCACCATAATCATAACGTGGTATTACCATGATTATAGGTGCCCACGATCCGGATATGTAGGGATCAAGGGTTCTGATTGTATGGTTTGCTCACATCACATTTGTAAGTAAAGGAATACGAACCAATTATGTAAGGTTATTCCTATTCATTCCTATTTATTCTTATGTGAACGTTTATGTGAGTTTAGTCCTTAATTCAAACATGCGAGTATTTTCTTGATCCAATCCAGACATTAGTGTAAGAAAAATCATCCCAAACAATAAGTACGAGAAGGGCCATGGAAGGCCTAACACCCGTTCCGAGTTGCCATTCATGAGTTCTGGCATGCCACCTGCTGATAGGTAGAAAATAAACAGCAATCAAAAGTACTTATAATTTTGTACTAACAAGACTAGTCGACTGGCTGCAAAACTAAAGTCAATCATGCAGAAAAGAGGACTTAAAAGCCTCCCATTTAACTACAAGTTCATCACATTTAACTCTGTTTCTCTGCAAGTCCTCACGGGCAGCAGAGACATGTACTGAGACTCCTTTGCCTTCCTCTGCTAAGTGTTTGAAGTCTTTGTCAAGTTGGCCTACTGTTACCAGAAGATTTCCTTTCTCAGTCTGCAGTTGACTCAATCGGTGTAACAATTCCTTTTCTTCCTGATCAATAGCCACGAGTCTCGACTTTAAAGTCGAAGCATCAGCATGCATATTCGATAACTTCACTGTCAAGTTGGAAAGGTTACCAATCAAGTGACTTATTTCCTGCTGGTAATATCGAAAGAGGCTGATGTTGTCACCTAATGATGATGCATAATTTTCCAGGATGATTTGTTCCCTGAGGGGGAAAACATGCCTTTGTGACAGGGATTCAACACAGGCACTAAAATCTGTGGACTTTACTGTCATTAACTCCTCAAAAGGAAGCTTTAGGAAGTCAAAGAATACTTGGATTTCTTTCTGGGTCTCTGCACTGAATTGAAGGAAGAAGAAAGAGCTACTGGATTCTGAAACTTCAGTGAGGGATCGAAAGACTTGAGAAGTCGACTCTATCTCCTCCATCAGATGGTCCAGTGAATCACTAGAAGATTTAACGTGAGCAGAATCCTTAACACCTACAGGATTTGTTGCCGTTTTGTTCACTGAGCGAGGAGATGTGTTTAGAGCAAGGATCTTTGGAAAACTTGCAGGGATCATACCTGCTGGTGATAGGACTTGATTCCCAGAGGGATTGCCAGAAGGACTAGAGGCCACATCCTCTGCCCCTTGTCCACCTCCTTGGTTAGGACTAGTTTGGGCAATGGGGGCAATCTGAACAGGACTATCAACTGGTCCTTTCTTTTCCAAATCCCTTTCGATTGGTGCTGATGGAACCTCCAAATTAGGTACATTTGCCACCCGTGGAGAAATCATTTCCTTCCTACCGTCGCCCTGTTGGTTTAGATCAATCTTCTGAGTTTGTTGGGGATTGGGGTCAACAATGGTCTTCCGTCCTGGTACAGCATTGATCACATCTGTTGCAGGCTGAGTTGTTGTGACAATGGGTTGTCGAATGGATTGTACACCAAGCTCAGCAACATTTGGCATCAGAACCGAGCCCTCACCAACCTGCATAAAAGGACTGTCATCCTGCAGCAAAGGATTTTCTTGGTGTAGCAGTTGTTCCTGTAACTCTGGCAACCAATCAGCCTGACCCAAAGGGTCTGATACTGCTGTATCAAAAGATTCATATTGATCGATTGCCAAGTCGGTGTCAATTGTCTCTCCTGCTGAAAAGGAGGATTTCTGAACTTGAGAGGATTTTGAAGAATGTTCTTCTTCTTCTTCCATTTCTTCAAAGGCATCAACAATTTTGGTTCCCTTGCCTTTCTGGAAAAGAAAGAAAATGAGAATAGAAAGGCTTTTGAAAAGACAATAAAGGAAAAGAGAAGATAAGAATGTACCCTTGGAGCCAACTCTTTGTCACTCGAGCTTTGTTTTTTGGTGGGTTTTCTTGTTGATTGCTTTGTGGGGGTAGATACTTCACCAACTTGTCTTTTAGATCTACCAATAGTAGGACTTTTAGAAACCTTTTGGCTCACACCTGATGTGATTTTGAAAGTCCGCGTCCATGGCCTGGTTTCGGAGTCCTTAATCGATTCAGCTTTCCTTTTTCTAGTATTCCCACTTGGCACAGATGATATGGGAACTGCTCCTGCATGAGGCACAATGGCCTTAGAAGGTTCATCAGGCAGTCGAGCTGTTATCTCTGTCAAGGAAACAATATCTCAATGATTAGTAGAAGCATGACTAATTGAATTGCAAATCAATGAATAGCTGTGCTTACCAGCCTTATCCTGGAGGTATTTGTATTCAGGATCAAGCCTGTATAGGCAATCTGAAAGTGGAGCACTGAAATAAAGGGCTCTCATAGTCGACCACCATTCATCAAAAGCAGGCAGGGTCACATTATTGGTCTTAAAGTCGATGAACTGAAAGGCTTTCACGCAATATTGAAAATTGCTGACCATCAAGGATATCATTTGCGAGTCCTTGGCCTTAATCGTTGGCCTGCTTGAAGCCATCTCAGCGATGTTGGGGTGAACAAAGGGCATTGGAATGCCTTGTGCGAGGCCAAATTGACAAGGAGAATAATTTTCAAAACCACAGTTCCCAAAAGGAGTGTTATTTAGGGCAAAGCCAACCGGGATAAGTCTTGGAAGAAGGATGCTGGCCCAGAATAATCGTTTAGATTGAGTCATTTTCTCTGCAAGCTGGGGAAAGGCTGGAGGAATATCCTCAAAACATGGCCTTAATCGTTCGGATGCGCATTCGAATTTATCGAAGGGATAGAAAACAGGCCAATTCTTTTTGTTATCTTCATAGAAAAAGGTGAAGTACCTTTGAAAGGATGACTCCTCTGTCTGAGTCAGAAAACCTAAGAAGTATTCAGCATAACTACGGCATGCTTGTAAGGCTTCATCCGATCGAAGAGAATTATTTAGCTTCGATTTTAGTTGGGGAAAGTATGCATACAACCAAGCTTGGAAAATCCAAAAAGGGCCACCACAAGAATCTGCTATCTTCTTGTCAACAAAGGTGAATAAACCCTTATACAGGGATCCTAGGACAAATGGGGCAAGGGCCAATCTTTTTACTTGAGCCATACAGATGGCCAAGTTAAGGTATTCTTTGGTAACCCTAAGCCCAGGAACTGCCATAAGAAATCGGCAAATCCAAAACAGATAAAATGCAACCTTCTCATGAAAACAGGGTCCAGATGCTTTGGCTTTGAAATGAATCTTAAGCCATTTCGAATAACTAACCCCAGCTGATGGAACAATGAATGGGGGATCATATGGATCAGGAGAAAGTAGGGCATTTACCTCATGGCCTAAGGAAGGGAGGCCGGTCAAATGAGAGATATCCAAAATTGTCGGAGACAATAAGCCACAATGTAGAACTAGGGCATTGGATGATTTGGACCAGAAACAGGCGGCAGCAGCTAAGAGTTCAGGATTCATGTCCAAAGGGAATTGTGAGAGCTCGATTGTCTCACGAATCCCCATTATTTTCCAATCCTCAAAAAGAAACTTCATCATGCGCCTTACCCAGTCTACCCATCCCATTTCGACGGTATAAGGCCAAGAACGAAGGCAGGTGTTCTTATCCCAGCCTGACCATTCCAGCGATGGAAGCTGTAGGAGGAGTGGGTCACGTTCTCCCACTGGATAAACTTCTGGAAAGCCATCCGGAAGAGCTGACGAGAAAACTGGACCCAATATACAGTGAGAACTGACGTTATCGTCAGGAATCAGGACTTGGGTGCTCTGATTAACCCCATTTCGGTACGACTCAGGGAATCGAAAGGAATCCTCCACCGCTGACTCGGTAGCCGGATCTTCAACTGGATCACTGACAATCTGTAGTTTGGATTTCGGTGCCATTTGAGAGCTACTCTAGGGTTTGAAAGTTGTTTCAGAATTTTATGCGAGAAGAAGCTCGAAATCGTGCCCTAAAATTTGAAGTGTTCTGCCTTATATAGGTGGTAAGTTACTAAGAGAAATATTTACCAAAGTTAATATTTAACTCAGGTAAATAGGGGGGCATTGTTTACACCATAATTTGGTATTTAGTCTAATATGATCGATTGGGTCAAAACGTTACACGTGTTAGACTGATTAAACAAAATGTAGTATGAAGCCTGTTAAGGAAAAATCAAGTGGACTGATCGACGGTTGATATTCGACTGAACACGTTTCAGAATATGCATCACACACAGATCGTGGGCATGACAATTAATGCAAGCAGGCAGTTGGAGTAATTACCACATTGGGAACATATGAGATCGTGGAGAAGTAACCGCCTCGTGCAGATAGTGGAGCAAGAATAGGGAGCCTGGAGCCATTTAATTCAAATCGGAGGAGGGAATTCCATATGATTTGAATTTCAAGTCGATGACAGCCTATAAATACAAGAATAGAAGACATTTAGAACCCCCAATCAATCGCCCAAAGGCTTCTACTTTTATCTATACTTTACATTTCTTGCTCTAGGAGTAGCTTGTAATTTAACCGTCTGTTCGATTGTGTTCTCATAGTCGATTGACTTCTACACCGAGGAATAATAAAGTCCATTTTGTTGTTCTTCTTTCATCTCCATTTCACTTCATTCAGTTTGCTTCCAGAGAAGTCCTGAAATACGGCAAGGAACCAAACTCCACCATCACAAACACCCACATTTCCAGCACGCTTAACAACACTTTGTCGATTCGTCGACTGCAAGTAAAAATAGACAAACAGCCGCAAACGAACCGAGCTGCTCGCGAGCGGCTTACAGCTCGGCTCGTTAGTGGTTCGTTCAAGTTTGGCTCGAAAGTTAAACGAACAAGCTCGAGCCAATTGTTTCAGCTCGTTTTGTAAACGAGCCGAGTTCGAGCTAGGATCAGCTCGGCTCAAGTCGACTCGCGAGCCGGGGTATATACACTTAAATTTAGGGATTTTATTAGTATTTCATAATTTGTTCTTTTCGTTTTCAGTTTTCAGTCAACCAAAGGAGGTGAGAACACACGCATACTAGTACACCCCCGCTCCATAGGAAAATGAAAGATATATACCTTCACAATCAAAATATTTTTGGTTGTATTAGGCCTATGCGAGGATATATATACATTTTTCGTTGGCCCGTTGAGGCTCGTGAAAAAGCTCAAGCTCGAGTCAAGCCAAGGCCCGCTCGGCTCGAGCTAGACTCGTTAAGTTTTCACTGAGCTCGAGCTCGTGTTCGTTAAAAACTTAATAAACAAGCTTGAACACAGTAAAGCTCGGCTCGTTTGCAGCCCTAGTCTCAGCGGATGTTGCCGCTCTAAATTAAATCCCTCTCCTCTTTGCTAGCTCTCTCCCTCTCGCCCTCCTTTTTTCTTTCCCTTCCCCAGCCGTGTTGCTGTTTCTTCATCGTCGTTTCTATATCGATACTTTTCTCTCTCCTTGCTTCGTCCCCCATTTGGCTTGCCGATCGCCAGCCGGTTACCACTCTTGGGTGCAACCGGTTGTCCTAACGGCTAGGCGCGGTTCTGGCCGTGGAGCTCGTGAGGTCCCCCGCCAAGTTTTCTCTTGGGTGTGCAAATTTGGTGGTGAGGTGGCGTTGGCGTTGTAGATCTGTTGATGCTCGGGTGGTGCGTGGGTGACAGAGGTGCGGCGGCGTAGGGAAGCTCAGTTGCCGGTTTCCCAATTGTTTGTGAGGACCGAAATGGCAATTTCTTAGCGTCATATTATTGGGGTCTTGTACCTCGTGGGTTCGCGGGGTCGTGGGCAGCTGGTTCCATTTGGTGATTGTGGTTGTGGTCCTGGCTGGTGGTGATCTAGTGGTGGCAGGTGCTTGCACGACTACGATGGTGGCGGTGTTTAATTGGATCGGTGGTGGCCATGAAAGAAGTTTCACAGACTTAGGGTTAGGTTTCGACTCTTGGGTTGGGCTTGGTCCATTTGGGTGTTAGGGCTTTGCCATTTTAAGTGTTTTGAGCTTGGCCCATTCAAGGCAAGCAAGCCTGTAGATTCTCCTTCCCTACCCCCAACTTGACGTATTATTTGTCAAGTTTTCTTAACAAAATATTACTTTTGCCAATAAAAATAAAAGTAACAAATGGTTGTATAGAAGTGATGCAGTCAAGATGCTCAAGAAGGTTACCTGCAGAAATACAGAAGGGAGGATCCATATTGCAAATGACTGTCCCATAAGTGTTGATCAATGGATACAATTGAGCTTGTTGGTATAAAGAATAATTAAAGTCAAAGTTTTTGAAGATTTCACAATATGAAAACTTTATGTCCATCTCAAAACCAATTGATAATGAGTGGAGAGGTTTTAAATGTTATTAAGTGACCACTCATTCCACTCTCAAGCAATGAGAGACTCTATTTCCTTAACATCTTCCTCACATGCAGTTGCGATTGAGGTTTATCACGTATGGCCGCTTTTTGGGTTCTATCATCGTGTAGCCTTATGGGGTGGAATGGGCTCTGTTCTGATACCATGTGGAAACTTTATATCAAACTCAAAATCAATTGACAATAAGTTGAGAGGTCCCAAATATTATTAAATAATCACACATTCTACTCCCAAGCAATACGGGACTCTATTTCCTTGATACATATTTGAAGATGTTCAATGGGATTGTAGCATCTATCAAATGGATAGTGGTATGCAAGGTGCAGCTAGACTTGGAAGTGAAGGAGACTGATCAGCTGGAACGTACTGAACAAGTTCAATGCTCCTATCCTATGGAGGTTGAAGATGAAGTGCAGGTGGTAGCTAGCTCACAAATTAAGCAAAGTGAATCACTGAAGGGGACAAGCTGGCAAATGACTTAGATAATGATAGCCAACGGGGGGGTTTACTCAGAAAAAGAAGTTCTATTCAACTGCTGTGAATAGATGGATACAACTGATGGAAGTGGAAGTGGATGCTATGGGTGTCATTCAACTGCTGATCAACGATGCTAATGTTGTGAATCATCCACTTCGTAACATAAGATTGATGGATTGCAGGTCTCTGATGCTAGAGCTTGATGTGGTCGCCATCAACCATATCTATTGGAAAGCTAATGATCACTGTGCGGATGAGTTAATTGGCAAATGACGCCTTGGTGTCGGTGGGAGATTTTCTTGTCTACCCTTTTATTCCTAGTTGTGTTGCTATATTATTGTATGCGGATTTGAGTAGGGTTGCATACCCTAGTCTTGTAAACGCTTAAATATTATGTTTTAATGAATCGACTTTTACCACAAAAAAAAAGTTCTATTGCTGACTTGTAGAGGGGCCAGAGGTTCGATATTCCTCAAGAGCTAAGACCGAAAGCCAAGAGA
The DNA here is from genome assembly GCF_030253575.1 of Rhododendron vialii. Taxonomy (NCBI): domain Eukaryota; kingdom Viridiplantae; phylum Streptophyta; class Magnoliopsida; order Ericales; family Ericaceae; genus Rhododendron; species Rhododendron vialii. The sequence goes on along the minus strand of NC_080562.1, from coordinate 33,004,947 downwards.
GTCGGAATCAACTCTCACCAACTTTTCATCCTAACATCTTATAGCAAATGCTTCGCCACAAGATAGGCGATCCTATTACAATCATGTTTCACATGTGAAAGAACATTTATAAAAATTGCTCACATTGAAAGGAGATTTATCTTAATCTCAAAATTTTGGATTAAACCCTCAAGTCATCATGGAATCAGTCTATGTAAAGGGATAACACAAAAGAGATTTATCATTATTTTGCAATTATCAGTAATCCCATGAGTCATGGAAGGCATCAAAGGTATTTGACTAATATTTGTTTTGATGTAATTAGTTTGGACTAATAGAATTGGCCGCAAAAGAAAGAAAAAAACCTTTCCACTCGCCTAGCTACTTCCATACAATTCCTCCTCTGTGTAAGCTTATATGTAGTATTCAATCCTCTGATTTGTCAATTTAGATTTTTAAGTTCTGTTGCAGAATGAACTAGTCAATGAAAGATTTTGTAAATCATATTACTTGAATAAAAAAATTTAGAAATCTAGATTTCTAATCTTAAGCGGCATGCGCTTTTTTGTCATTTTGTGAGATGGAACTGAATTTGCGAAAATGTTCTCCGTAGTAAGGATTGTTGAGGTCATTTTCTTGTGAGGCTAGCAATCTATATTTCTCTGATGCAGTAAAGAAATGGCAGAATGAATCATGAAAATTTTATATGGCTCTTCCCAGCTGGAAGATAAAAATTAGAAACAACTATTGTAAATATTACTCAAATAATTAAACAAAACTACAAATCTATATTGATTATTGTAAGCAGCATAACTTTATTTAATTTGGGGATTTGTGGAAAGGAACTGAATTTGTGAGAATATTATCTATATTAATTTATTGTTAAGGCAAGCAATCTATGTTTTTTTATTCAATATCCTACTAACATATGAGTGAAGAAAAGTCCAATTAAGAATGCATCATGAAAATTTGAGGAAAAGTCCAATTAAGATATGTGTTCGTCCTGCCGTTGTAAGATATTAGAGGATGTTTTGTGTTGAACATAAGATGTGAATATTAGAAATCATAGGAAACATATCAGAAAAGTATTTTTCATGTTATCATTGAGTTAGATATACTGGTATTGTTCAATTTTGGTTTGAAATTGGAATCTAATAGTACTTAAGTGCCAACAGATGACGTCGGTCTGATAGTTCACATTTCATATAATTTTAAGCTAGTAGTGAAACCATGCGATGCATAGAAGTGATTACATAAGTCCTTTAACTAAGGCAATCAATAAAACATTAATCGATAGTATAATACAAACCACAATTACAAATTTTCCGGCTACAATGTCAGTTATCTTGTGCTAAATTTGCAACCCAATTCATCCTAAACCACACTCAAATTTTAACACACTTGAGCACTCACCCCCACTTGCAACACCGAGGGGCTTTAGTTTGTATATAACTTAGACTATTAGAATTAGAAACATCAAACCGTTCTATCCAACTCCCGTACTTTCTTTTAGCCATATTTATTTTCTACTTAAAAAAAGAAAGAGTTAAAAAATAATTTTTGGAAGTAAAAAGTAAAAAGTAAAAAAAAAGAAAAAGAGGGAAGGTTAACGCCTTCCGTTAGCTTCATCCGTTACAAAATGACGGAATTGGACAGCGGGGGCCTAATTATTAACAGAATGGTAATTAACTTCAGGTGTTTTTTTGTCATTAGTTAAAATTCAGGTGTTTCTTTGAAAATACGTGAAAAGTTCAGGTACTTTTTTGAAATTTTCCCAAATGTTTACCTGTGTATGTTTAAATAACGTAGCCAATCCTATCATGTTCAATTTAAATTTCAGTTCTTTTGAATAAAAGTAGTGCAAACACAGAGCGATGATTTTAGGCAGCGTGTGTTTTTTTGTCATTTTGTGAGAAGAACTGAATTTGTGAGAATATTCTCTATATTAAGGGTCAGTTCAAGCTATATTTTTTTATATTTTTTGTATCAGTATTTTTTGAAATTTTATTGAATTCAGTTTGTATTTTGTGGATCAATTATTTGTCTCAATAAGAGAAGTCTAAAAAGAAAAAAAATTATAAAAAAAATTCACTAACTACGAAAAAGAAAAAAATTTCCTTGCAATGTTCATGTATTACATATACGGACATTTTTTTATTTGGCCCACATTTTATATTTTTCTGATTCCTCTCATTGAGATGTACGATTCCTCTCAAAAACTACTATGAAAAGGTAAACAACAATTTCAAAAAGTAAGTCTTAGTACTTCTTCCGTCCCAATTCTATTGTCCTTTTTGAAAGTTTGTGTCATTTTTCATTTGATCATATCTCATAATTTATAATGTTTTATGTGATTTGAAAAATATTGTATTATAGAATTAATCGAAATCTATCAAACAATATTCATAATGTATATGTGAATTCTTGAGATTATTTTCCTACGAGTCTATCAGTCTATCATGGACACTTTCATGAATTAAATTCATGTACTATATCAAACCTCTTTTTTTTTTTTTTACAAAAAAATGTTAAGATGCATGAAAGACAAATGGATGACTAAGATAATTCACGCTGATGTGAATCTGAGCCGTCCATTTATCTTTCATGGATCAAAGTCAAGTACTGTATATATCAAGCCTCTTTTTTTTAGAGAAAGTCTAGGTACACTGCATGAAAATGAGGTGACCGTCCACCGCGTCCCTATTGGGTCCCACTCCGGATTCCAAAAAAATACAGAAAAATATTCATAAATTTTAAAATAATATTTCATGAGACCCTGTAAAAAATCAGCTCCAATAAATATCGGTAGATATGTTTTTCGGAATTCTTAGGGACAAAACTGTTTAGTTTTGCAGTTTCGTCCCTATAAATTCAAAAAACATATCTACCGATATCCATTGGAGCTGATTTTTTACAGGGTCTCATAAAATATTATTTTAAAATTTATGAATATTTTTTTGGAGTCCGGAGTAGATCCCAATAGACGTGCCGTGGACGGTCACCGTGAAATCCATGAGGTGGCGGTAGCGCTGCTCCTTTTTTTAAGCATACCATTAAAGTAGAGTAAATGCAGAAAAGGAGTAATTATTCAATACTTAAACTGAGTCATAAATATTTGGTACGGATCTTCTCTTGAAGATTTCAAAAAGATAGTACCACAATTTTTAAGCAGGTTTGTTTATTTCACTATTCTATTCAAAAAATATTTCTCAATTTAATTATTACTTTTATTTTTTTTTCTAATTTTTCAATCATTACTCTTATTTTTCACTTTATCTCTCTCCACTTTTTATCTCTCTCTCCAAACATTACTCTCATTTATCTTTTTACTCATTATTCAAAAACACTACTTAAATCACAAACCAAACAAAGCATTGATCGGTGAGGTGAGGTTATCTCCGTGTCAGGGATGATTGAGATCATTTTCTTGTGAGGTTAGCAATACATTTTTTGACGCATGCATCCAATTAGAATATGTCAAATAATGAATCGTGAAAATTCGATACAGATCTTCCTTTGAAGAAATAAAACCGATGCAACTAATTTTTTTTAAATACTTAGATATTCGGACCAACTTTTGCATACTATGACTAATTCTGTGAAACCAATCTCAGAATGCAACGTACTATTATAATAACTCGCAAGTGAAGTAAGCAAACACGGAGATCATTGAGACCATTTTCTTGTGAGGTTAGCGATATACTTTTTGACACATGCATCCAATTAGAATATGTCAAAGAATGAATCATGAAAATTCGATACGGATCTTCCCCTGAAGAAAGAAAAACGATGCAATTAATTTCTTTTTTAATATTCAAGTGTCTAAACCAATTTTTGTGCACTACGACTAAATTTGAGAGATGAATTCCACAATTCAACTATTGTAATAGCTTGCACGTCAGCAGAAAAGCAACAAAGAAAAAGTTCCGTTAGGTGATCAAAGATTTGCGTATCCATTATGAGAAGCAGTAAGTCTACTGGTACAACAAAATCGTACAGATTTTGTATATAGATTTATTGTGGATCCACTATAGGTTCCATATAAATGATCCAAGTCGTTCATTAAATATACAATATTTTTTCAAGTATCCCGCAAAAAATAATCTCAATCCGATACTTATAAGTGCTTGATCTAATTATCTAACTTTTGATTTAGATTCTAGGATAATGAATCATTATATGATTGGATTGAACATCTATAAGTATCGGATTGAACTGATTTTTCCCGGGAATCCTTGAAAAATTCCTTGAAAAATTGTTTTACATTTAATGAACGGCTTGTATCATTTGTGTGGGACTCGTATTTGTACACAAAATTTGTACGATTTTGCTGTACCAGTAGACTTACTGTATGAGTATAGAAAAATACGTATTTGTTTTACTTGACAAATGACAAATGAATACTCTCTCTCTCTCTAAACTCTAGCCGTCACACCTCTTTGTTTTTCCCTTTCCGACCCTCCCCCAAGGGTTTCCACCCTAAAATGGCCCGGGGGAATCTCTTTTCTCCTCATTTCATCACTCTCTATCCTCATCCTCCCATCATGCCTCCCAACGCCTTGGCCTCCCCGGTTCCTCTACCGTCGGACCTCCTTTATCATATTCGCCGTTCGCCGGTGACTCGTCTCTGGTGGTGCCGTTCAAATGTGCGGTATCCATCTTGTCTTGTATTTTTTTTTTATAAAAAAGAAAAAAAATTATAAAAAAAATTTCACTAAATACGAAAAACAAAAAAAAGTTTCTTGCAGTGTTGTATTATAATGTATGGACATTTTTTTAACTTTGGCCTACATTTTATACTTTTCTGATTCCTCTTATTGAGATGCACGATTCATCTCAAAAACTACGTTGAAAAGGTAAACAACAATTTCAAAAAGTAAGTTTTAGTACTCCATCCGTCCCAATTCTATTGTCCTTTTTGAAGGTTTGTGTAATTTTTCATTTGATTATATCTCATAATTTATAATGTTTTAAGTGATTTGGAAAATATTATATTATAGAACTACTCAAAATCTATCCAACAAGATTCATATTGGATGTAAAATTCATTACCGATTAAAGATAAAATTAATTTTTTATCCTATTAGAATAGAATTAGGAACAATTAAATTGGGACGAATGAAGTAATTAATAAAGAAATACCAAAGACATATATAGCGTGAATTCTTGAGATTATTTTCCTATGAGTCTATTAGTCTATCATGGACATTTTCATGAATTAAATTCATGTATGTTACCCAAATTATGCAACCTAGAGGGGGGGTGAATAGGATTGCTAGTAATAATTACCAATAAAAATTTATCTCTAACAATATATGCAAACAATAAGTATGCAATCAAAATAGAGAGATAGAGAGATAGAACCCGTTTATAGTGGTTCGGTCCGGATTTGTCCACGGTCCGGCCCTACTCCACTTCTCCTCAAGCAATTACTTGAAGGTTAGACTAATCTTTAAAAGATTACAACTTGTAAGTCTTGCGGGTGCTTACAAGAACCGAATGCCTCTAGCTTTCCCGAGGAGCTAGCACAACCGCAAGAATTTTCTCCGAAAACTTCTCAAAAACAATAACACCCAAATTCCAACCCGAATTTGGTCTTCTAAGCTTTCAAGTGTTTGACTCAAACACTCACTTAGGAAATACAAGTATGTGAAGAAGGTATGAAAATTATCGCTCACGACTTGTACAAATTTTCTCTCAAGAATAATATGAAAGTGGAAGAACAATGAGAATTTTTGGCTTTGATCTTTTGAGAATTTGCTCTTGCAATAATATGGAATGTTGTAGCTTGTATATATTCTCATTAATGAGTTCTTGATGCCTTATATAGCCATCCATATGCTTCCTAGCCGTTGGAAACTAGCCGTTGGAACTAGCCGTTGGAAACTAGCCGTTGGAAACTAGCCGTTTGAAACTAGCCGTTGGAAACTAGCCGTTTGAAACTAGCCGTTGGAAACTAGCCGTTTGATAGAGTGGTCATCCGGGTGGTCGTCCGGTTGTCACAGCTTTCTGTTCAGACAGCCGGCTTGTCAGCCGGTTCGTCAACCTGTGGCTCACAATTTCATCTAAATAAACCGTTAAAGCATGTATTGAGCTCAATAAAGTCTTTGTAAATATAAATCATGAATCCAAGAGACTTTATGCTATATTTCAAGGTCACGAAAATATTTAATTCGGGAATCGACTTTTCGATAATTTTGTATTTGCCGAATAAAAATATCATTGAATTAATCATCAAAATAATTAATAGAGATGCATATAAATTTTCACAAATTATAATGCATACATTTTTCAACAATCTCCCCCTTTTTGATGATGACACAAAATGATAGTTTTTATTCAAGTAGGAGTTATGCCAATCTCCCCCTTAATACATGCACCAAAGCAGTTATCTATGATCAACGAGTAATAGCAATAATCATCAGATCATAGCAAGCAATTTTTTAAATTTGCCCAAAATGGCAAGATAGATTAATTAAAACTTGGCTTTTTCTCCCCCTGTGACATCATAAAAAAAAAAAAAAACTAAAAAGAGAAAAACAATAGGGCCATGGTTCCAGCACCATGCCGCTCTTGCCCTGTAGCACTCTATCTTCGTTCATTGAGAGCTTGGCGTCCTTGATTTTCGTATTCTCGAATAATGGCTGCTACAACGGCAGCTATAATGCCAATCCAATACCACAGAGTATCCACATTTACATTCCATCCGAACCATGGTGGTATTCTCATGGTAAGTAACGCACACAGCAGAATGAAGATAAAGAGTTGCATCCAAATGGTTTGGATAAACAACCTGAACTCTGCTCGTTCGGCATCTCTTTCGTAAAACTCAAACGGTAACCCTTGCGGTATGTTTGCCATTGCTTGATGAGAGATTTAGGCTGAGAGAGAAGGAAAGATAGATAGATGAAGAGATAGAGAGAGTGTTGTTGAATTTATAGAGTATGAGAGAAGTGTTTGAGGATAAGGGATAGAGATGCGGCGCCGAATAGAGATAGGATAGGGGCGGTGCCGAATAGAGATAGGATAGGGGTGGCGCCGAATAGAGATAGGATAGGGGTGGCGCCGAATAGAGATAGGATAGGGGTGGCGCCGAAAAGAACAAGAATAGGGGAAGAAAATTGTGTTCGGGTGTTTATTGTTGTGTCCCCTTAATACATGCTCCCCCTAAAAGAGAGCTTTTTAAAGAATGCGAGGGGTATTACCGAGAATGATTATCCCTGCAAGCTTAGAGACAAGAAATTCATATCGGCGAAGTATATAAGAGACAATTTAAGCACTAAGCCATGAAGTTCATACAAACTAAGTGTAACAGACTTAATAAATCAGAGTTAGCAACGCAAAAGCTTGAATAAGTCTCAACCTCACGGTTGTCCGGTTGGACATCCGCTTGGACATCCGACTGACTGTCACGACCCTGACCCGCCCCTTGAGGTCTTAATCATGACAAATGCCAGTGATTTCTAGCAGAGGGCTCCCAAAAGACAGATTTCCAAAACCCACGAAATTATCAGCATATAACAGATTTGTTCAAGACTCAAAATAAATGATCAAACTTGATTCTTGTACATCTAACCAACACTTAAACATGTAAAGAAGGTAGGAGATCCCTACCTCGAGGGTTAGAAGCAAGCTCGAACATGGAGGAAACCTCAAAGTGCTCCGATCATGATTCTTCTTCGATCAATAGGAAGATCTCGTCGCGTAGAACAACTTTAGTACTTGGGATTTTTCCGAAATCTCATTCTAAGGCGATGAAATCGAAGAGAGAAGTTTGGAGGAGAGGTGAGAAAGAGAGAGAGTCGGTCGAGGGAGTAGAGAGAGAGAAACGTGTGTGTGTCTGCCCGGAAAAGAAAAGAAATATATGTGGGGGAGAATTATCCCCTACACACACCTTCACTTATACACCCATGCATATTACACTTGCATCCCGAACTTCTAAATTCTAGCACATTCGACATCCGAACTCATTCTCCATTTTATATCACAACTCATGCCTTAATAAAACATAAAGAATTATGGAAATAAAATACGGGTCTCTACACTGACAAATGCAGGTTAAGTCCAGAAAACGTTTAAGAGGAGTAGCATTAAAGACCATAAAACTGTTTTTCTGCATACCAAACACAGGAAAATGAATCATATGATAAAATGTTTGGAGGGTGATTTCTTTATCAAGATCATTTGTACTCTCCATCAAGTATGATATTTACGAATTCAATCAACTCAACATTGAATCCAAAAAAAAACTTTTGACATCAAGAACACAACTTTTTCATAAATGATTAGACATGCCGAGTTCTCGTCGAATGAAACAAAATTGTTCTTCACCAAGGGGTTTTGTGAAAATGTCCGCCAATTGCTTGTCGGTACTAATAAAGTTAAGTTCAATATCCCCTTTTTGAACATGATCTCTTATAAAATGATGTCTAATCTCAATATGTTTTGTTCGAGAATGTTGAATTGGATTCTTGGTTAAGCTAATTGCACTAGTATTATCACATTTAATAGGAATATGATCATATTGCAAATTGAAATCCTCCATTTGTTGTTTGATCCACAATATTTGGGCACAACAACTTCCGGCCGCTACATATTCCGCCTCGGCGGTAGATAGAGCTACGGAATTTTGTTTCTTGCTATGCCAAGACACTAGAGAGTGCCCTAGAAATTGGCAAGTCCCACTTGTACTTTTACGATCAACTTTGAAACCTCCAAAATCCGCATCCGAATAACCAATTAAATCAAATGCAACTCCACGTGGATAAAACAATCCTAAGTCATGAGAACCGCCAACATATTTAAAGATACGTTTAATAGCTTTTAAATGCGATTCTTTAGGACATGATTGAAATCTAGCACACATGCAAACACTAAACATTATATCCGGTCTACTTGCAGTGAGATAAAGTAATGAGCCGATCATACCTCGATACATCTTTTCATTGACGGCCTTACCATTCTCATCTTTGTCTAGCTTAGTTGATATGCTCATTGGTGTGCTCATTGGCTTTGATCCTTCCATGCCAAACTTCTTAATAAGTTCTTTCGCATACTTGGCTTGGTTGATTATGATCCCCTCATTAGTTTGCTTGATTTGAAGTCCGAGGAAGAAGTTAAGCTCCCCCATCATACTCATTTCAAACTCACCTTGCATACACTTAGCAAACTCTTTGCACATATTATCATTAGTGGCACCAAAGACAATATCATCAACATATATTTGACTAATGAGCATATCTTTACCTTTGGCTTTAATGAAAAGAGTAGTATCAATTTTTCCACGAGTGAAGCCATTGTCAAGCAAGAATGAACTAAGTCTATCATACCATGCACGTGGTGCTTGCTTCAAACCATATAAAGCTTTTGAGAGTTTAAAAACATGATCGGGGTATACATGATCTTCAAAGCCGGGAGGTTGTTTGACATAAACTTCCTCATTTATGAACCCATTCAAAAATGCACTTTTCACATCCATTTGATAAAGCTTGAAATTTTTGAAAGATGCAAAGGCAAGCAATATGCGAATAGCCTCTAATCTAGCTACCGGTGCAAAAGTTTCTTCAAAATCAATACCTTCTTCTTGATTATAACCTTGAGCAACAAGTCTAGCTTTATTCCTAACAATATTTCCGGATTCATCTAGCTTGTTACGAAAAACCCATTTAGTACCTATAATAGTGTGATCAAGAGGCTTAGGTACTAATGCCCAAACTTTATTCCTTTCAAATTGATTTAACTCATCTTGCATGGCCAAAATCCAATTTTCATCATCTTGAGCTTCCGGAAAGTTTTTAGGCTCAATTTGAGAAACAAAAGCTTGATTTTCACAAAAATTTCTATGAGACGAGCGAGTGGTTACCCCTTTCGAAACTTCTCCAAGAATCAAGTCCTTTGGATGGTTTTGCACGAATCTCCAATCCTTGGAAAGATCTTGGTTGTCTCCCATGGCATCTTGAGGTTGATTAATAACTTCATCTTCTTTGATTTGAGAGCTTTCTACTTGAGTATCACCATCAACTTTTTCTTGAATTGTCAAGTCATGAATCTTATGTGTAATCTCTAAGTCATCATTATCAACAACATCCTTAGTAGCACAAGGATTAGATTCATCAAAGGAAACGTGAATAGATTCTTCAACAAGATTAGTGCGCTTATTATAAATTCTATATGCTTTGCTAGTAAGAGAGTAACCAATAAAGATGCCTTCATCCGATTTTGAATCAAATTTACCCAAGTTATCTTTTCCATTGTTTAATACATAACATTTACAACCGAAGGCATGAAAGTAATTAATGTTGGGTATTCTACCATTCCAAAGCTCATAAGGAGTTTTCTTGAGGATAGGCCTAATTAAAACTCGATTCAAAATATAGCATGAGGTATTAACGGCTTCCGCCCAAAAATATTTTGGCAAAGAGTTTTCACAAAGCATAGTGCGGGCCATTTCTTCCAGAGTACGATTCTTTCTCTCAACTACTCCATTTTGTTGAGGAGTACGAGGTACAGAAAAGTTATGACCAATACCATGTTCATCACAAAACTTTTCATATAAAGAATTGTCAAGTTCTTTTCCATGATCCGTACGAATGTTAGAAATAACAAATCCTTTTTCATTTTGAACTCTTCTACAAAGTTTAGTGAAATTAGGATAAGCCTCATTCTTATGAGCTAGGAACATCACCCATGTATATCTAGAGAAATCATCAACAACAACAAGACAATAATAGTTTCCACAAAGACTTGGAGAGCGAGTTGGTCCAAACAAATCCATATGAAGTAATTGCAAAGGTCTAGAAGTTGAAACAACATTTTTGGACTTAAAAGAAACCTTGGTTTGTTTTCCTTGTTGGCAAGGACCACAAAGTCTATCTTTTTCAAATTTGATTTTAGGAAGACCTTTTACCAAATTTTTTCTAGAGAGTTTTGAAATAGCATCCATACTTGCATGTCCTAGGCGCCTATGCCAAAGCCAACTATTTTCACTCAAAGCGGAAAAACATTTTATATCACAATTACTTAAATCATTGAGATTAAAAACATATACATTTTCAAGTCTTTGTCCAACGAAGAGTGTCTTGTTGCTTTTGACATTTTCAATGATACATTTGGATTTTTCAAAGATAACACGATTTCCTCTATCACATAATTGACTTATGCTAAGAAGATTGTGTTTTAAACCACTAACAAGTAAAACATCTTCAATAATAGGAGAATTACCTATATCACCGATTCCTATGATTTTGCCTTTGTTGTTGTCTCCAAATGTGACATGTCCACCATCTTTAGGCGAAAGAGAATTGAAAGCCCTCTTGTCACCGGTCATGTGTCTTGAACATCCACTATCAAGGTACCAACTTCCTTCCTTGAGAGAACTTTTGAAGCATACCTACAATAGCACATCATTTCTTGACTTTTGGTACCCAAATCATCTTGGGTCCTTGAAGGTTAGCATTGATACGGTTCTTAGGAACCCAGACCTTTTTTGCATTAGAAGATGAGTATCCTTTCATAGGACAAGTAGGAGAAATATGACCAATTTTACCACAATAATGACATGTCAATTTAGAATGGCTAGAAGGAGGAACATCTTTTTCAAAAAGATTTTTGTGTTGAGTGGGATTATAACCAATTCCGGCCTTGTGAAAAGAAACCATTTGTTTTCCAAGAAGAATGTCTAAACTTTCTTTTCCATTAGTGAGTTTTGAAAGAGAATTAGTTAAATCATCAATTTGTTTTTCTAAAGATTCGTTTTTGGAAGTATCCTTCAAATACTCTTTTTCTTTTTCCAAAGAGGTTCTTAAACTTTCATTTTCTTCCTCCAAAATATCTTTCTCTTCAATTAAATCATCTATTTCTAGTGAAAGATCTTTAGCAACCTTTTTAAGAAATTTGTTTTTAGAAACAACCTTTTCAAATTCTACTTTCAACTCTTTATAGGCAATAAATAATTCATCAAAGGAATAGGATGAGTCGAGATCTACCTCGTTTTCTTCGATGGCCATGAAACACAAGTTAGCGACCTCTTGTTGCTCATCGTCCTCATCGGAGCTACTATCGTCACTATTGTCCCATGCGGCCATCATAGCTCTCTTTTTGTCCTTCTTTGAATATTTTTTTGCATATGGACATTCACTTTTGATGTGGCCGGGCTTCTTGCACTCGTAGCAAATGATTGGATCCTTTTTACTATTTTCTTCTTTGCCTCCATCTTTTCTTGAAAATCCTCTGCCTTTGTGAGATGCTCTATTTTTGAGGAGTTTCTTGAACGTTTTTGTGATGAGCGCCATTTCATCATCCTCACTTTCGTTGCTTGAATCCTCCTTGCTTTTTGATTTGCTTGTTGTACTTTTGAAGGCAAGATCCTTAACTTTCTTCTCTTTTTCACCCTTGAGGTTGTGATGCATTTCCTCCGTCATGAGAGATCCCATGAGCTTGTCCATCGTGTATGTTGAGAAATCTTTGGATTGTAGGATGATGGAGGTGGTAGTGTCCCAATTGGTTGGCATGGAACGGAGCACCTTCCTTGTCATTTCGGATTGACTGTAAATCTTTCCAAGAGCTTTTAAACCGTTAGTAATACTAGCAAATCTAGCAAACATTTGAGATATAGATTCATCCGGTTTCATTTTGAAGAGCTCATAGCTATGCACAAGAATATCAATTTTGGACTCCTTAACTTGACTATCTCCTTCATGTGACATTTCTAACTTATCCCATATTTCTTTAGCCGATTCACATGCGGAAACACAATCATATTCATTGGGAGTAATAGCACAAAAAAGAAGGTTCATAGCTCTATAGTTCTTTTCTATTGAAGCCTTTTCCAAATGACTCCACTCATTATCTGATTTAGGCATAGTCTCTTCCCCAACTTTCTTAGTAGGAATAATGGGACCATTTTTGATAATTTTCCATAGATCATAATCCGTGGATTGAATAAAGATCATCATTCTATTTTTCCAATGAGAGTAATTTTCTCCGGTGAACAAGGGAGGTCTATTGGACGATTGACCTTCGATACAAGAAACATTACTAGTGGTTGCCATGGATCTTAACTCTTAGATGGTTAAATCTACAAACAAGAGCCGAGGCTCTGATACCAATTGTTACCCAAATTATGCAACCTAGAGGGGGGGTGAATAGGATTGCTAGTAATAATTACCAATAAAAATTTATCTCTAACAATATATGCAAACAATAAGTATGCAATCAAAATAGAGAGATAGAGAGATAGAACCCGTTTATAGTGGTTCGGTCCGGATTTGTCCACGGTCCGGCCCTACTCCACTTCTCCTCAAGCAATTACTTGAAGGTTAGACTAATCTTTAAAAGATTACAACTTGTAAGTCTTGCGGGTGCTTACAAGAACCGAATGCCTCTAGCTTTCCCGAGGAGCTAGCACAACCGCAAGAATTTTCTCCGAAAACTTCTCAAAAACAATAACACCCAAATTCCAACCCGAATTTGGTCTTCTAAGCTTTCAAGTGTTTGACTCAAACACTCACTTAGGAAATACAAGTATGTGAAGAAGGTATGAAAATTATCGCTCACGACTTGTACAAATTTTCTCTCAAGAATAATATGAAAGTGGAAGAACAATGAGAATTTTTGGCTTTGATCTTTTGAGAATTTGCTCTTGCAATAATATGGAATGTTGTAGCTTGTATATATTCTCATTAATGAGTTCTTGATGCCTTATATAGCCATCCATATGCTTCCTAGCCGTTGGAAACTAGCCGTTGGAACTAGCCGTTGGAAACTAGCCGTTGGAAACTAGCCGTTTGAAACTAGCCGTTGGAAACTAGCCGTTTGAAACTAGCTGTTGGAAACTAGCCGTTTGATAGAGTGGTCATCCGGGTGGTCGTCCGGTTGTCACAGCTTTCTGTTCAGACAGCCGGCTTGTCAGCCGGTTCGTCAACCTGTGGCTCACAATTTCATCTAAATAAACCGTTAAAGCATGTATTGAGCTCAATAAAGTCTTTGTAAATATAAATCATGAATCCAAGAGACTTTATGCTATATTTCAAGGTCACGAAAATATTTAATTCGGGAATCGACTTTTCGATAATTTTGTATTTGCCGAATAAAAATATCATTGAATTAATCATCAAAATAATTAATAGAGATGCATATAAATTTTCACAAATTATAATGCATACATTTTTCAACAATGTACTATATCAAACCTTTCTTTTTTTTTACAAAAAAATGTTAAGATTCATAAAAGATAAATGAATGACTCAGATAATTCACAGTAATATGAATATGAGCCGTCCATTTATCTTTTATGGATCAAAGTCAAATACTGTATCAAACCTCTTTTTTTAAGCATAATACCATTAAAGTAGAGTACAGAAAAGGAGTAATTATTCAGTACTTAAACTATGCAAAAAAACTAAGAGCAGGGACAATCTGCAAGGACAAACGCGTTTGGCCCCATTTGGATCCCGAAAAAATCTAAAAAAATATCCATAAATTTTTGAATATTATTTTATGGGGCCTTGTAAAAAATCAGCTCCAGTGGATATCGGTAAGTATTACTTTTGGATAAGTAGGGGCGAAACTGTCAATTCGCCTCTACTTATCCAGAAGTAATACTTACCGATATCCACTGGAGCTGGTTTTTTATAGGGCCTCATCAAATAATATTCAAAAATTTATGGATATTTTTTTAGATTTTTTCGGGATCCAAATGGGACCAAACGCGTTTGTCCCTGCGGATTGTCTCTGCTCGTAGCAGGACTGTAAACTATGAGTCATAAATATTTGGTACGGATCTTCTCTTGAAGATTTCAAAAAGATAGTACCACAATTTTTAAGCAGCGTACGATTTTTGCAAATTTTTGAGAAGGATTTGATTGGTGAGGTGAGGTTATCTCCGTGTCATGAGGGATGATTGAGATCATTTTCTTGTGAGGTTAGCAATACATTTTTTTACGCATGCATCCAATTAGAATATGTCGAAGAATGAATTGTAAAAATTCGATACAGATCTTCCCTTGAAGAAATAAAAACGATGCAACTAATTTTTTTTAAATACTCAGATATTCAGATCAGCTTTCGCATATCATGAGTAATTTTATGGGACCAATCCCAGAATGCAACGTACTATTATAATAACTCGCAAGTGAAGTGAGCAAACATGGAGATCATTGAGACCATTTTCTTGTGAGGTTAGCAATATATTTTTTGACACATGCATCCAATTAGAATATGTCAAAGAATGAATCATGAAAATTCGATCCGGATCTTCCCCTTAAGAAATAAAAACGACGCAACTAATTTCTTTTTTAATATTCAAGTGTCTAAACCAGTTTTCGCACACCACGACTAAATCCGAGAGACCAACTCCACAATACAACTATTGTAATAGCTTGCACGTCAGCAGAAAAGCAACAAAGAAAAAGTTCCATTAGGTGATCAAACATTTGCGTATCCATTATGAGAAGTAGAGAAAAATACGTATTTGTTAATTTTACTTAACAAAATGACAAATGAATACTCTCTTTTTATACCCTAGCCGTCGCAACTTTTGTTTCTTTCTTTTCCTCCCTTCCCTAGGGCTTTCACCCTAGGGGGATCTCTTCCATGGGTTTTTTTTTCTCCGTCGATCTCCGATCGAAATCTCTTTTCCCTTTCTTTTATCACTCTCCATCCTCATCCTTCCCTCACGCCTCCCGCGCCTTGGCCTCCCTGGTTCCTCTACCGCTGGACCTCCTCCATCATATTCGCCGTTCGATTGGTAACTCGTCTCTGGTGGTGCGGTTCAGATGTGCGACTGTGGGTGCAAAGCTTTTGTGCATGATTGGGTCATTGAAGTTGGAGATCTATGTTGGTGGATGATAATGACGAGGTTTTTTTTTCATTTTCTTGTTGGTTTGCAATCATTTGCTTATTCTTCTCCATTTTGTGGAGGTTTTTTTCTCTGGTTTCTTGCCGTGAGTTTTTCTCCGGACTGGATTTCTCCCAATTGGGTTGTTTCTTGTTTAGTTGGTTTGAGGTATAGTCTGTGGGATGAATCCCTGCCGTCGTAGTTACTTGGTCCTTTGTCTAAGGACGAATTTTCATCTACTCTTTGATTGGAGTTATAATATTATTTGTTATTGATTGGCAAAAAAAAATAAAAAAACAAATGAATACTAGAAATCGAGGAAACATACTTATGACTAAGTTCCAACAAATAAAACAGTGTTCAATTTTAGTTAGGATTTGAAATCGAATAGGTAAGTGCCAAGATTATAATAGTTTTGATTTGATATTAGAAGCATAAATGAGCAATAACCCCGGCCGTGTCATGCAGAGGAAAAAAATGAATGGAGATTTGTATTCATTACAAATCTTTGAATTAAACCTGGGATCTGTTTTTGTGTTCAGTAAACCCACGAGTCATTGGAGGGATCAGTACTTTTTTTTTTTTGTCAATGGAAGAAGAATATCCATTTAAACAAGTTATACAACATCAACAGATTAACATCGGGTACAGATCAGGCCATACGATAGTTACATATTCCTATCCGCATATAGAGATACATAAACACCTTCTATGATCAAAAGTGTGCACGTAACTCCCTATAGTTTTGAAAATGTGCGGCCGTCTATTTTCCATCTATATTAACGGAGTTGTATCTCACACGCTTCTCGAATCTAATCTGAACAGTTTCATAATGTAGTGTATTAAATAAAGAATAGAGCATCTTTAGAAAAAAAATCATCTCAATCAGGTATCAATAACCCAGTAATCTAATTCTTGGTAAATTCAAATTTGAAATTTTGATTTCATAATAAATTCGATTCGGCCATGAGATTTTTATTTTTTTTGATCGACTTGAATTTTGGCATAGATGTAGTACTCGTTAAACTCTACAATATCAACGGTTCGGATTTAATTTTTGGTATATGTGATGAATTTGTTAGATTTAAGGAAGAAGAAGAATCAAGAGAGAGGATGAGGGCCGGTCTTTTAATGTTGTGTTCATTAATAGGGATGAAAAACATTACAGCTAGGGGTTTATCCGCACATTTTTAAAATCACAAGAACTATGTGCACACTTTTGAACCATAGAGGTGTACCCGCCCATGACACAAACCACGGGGGTGAAAGTAGACTTTGCCTTTTGTGAACTACTATTATTCGGACAAAAAAAAAGTACAAAAGGAAATGAATTTGTGAGAATTTTCTCTTATACCAAGGATATTCTTGAGGTCATTTTCCTGTGAGCCTAGCAATAACTTTTTTTTTTTTAATGATGCATCCTACTAAAATATAAGTGAACGAATCCTTAGCCTTAATTTGGTGTCAACTATTTTTGACATCTTTGTTCCAAGTGTGATGTTTCTTCAACGTTCTTGATGTACCCTTTCGAGTATTAATGGAAATAAAATTTCTTTGTCGATCCAAAAAAAAAATTGTATATTTTTTTAGAAGGAATTGAATTGTTGAGAATATTCTCTTCGTTAAGAATCCTTGTGATCATTTTATTTTTTCTAAAAAGCCACAAAAGATTATATTAATCTTTGAATAAAGAAAACAAAGAGGACACGAAGCAAGACGGCATCACAACAAGAATCATTTTCTTGTTTGGCTGGCAATCTATTTTCTCGATGCATCCTGTTAACATTTGTTGAAGAATGAATCGTGGAAATTTGATAAGTATCTTGCCTTCAATATAAAAAAAAAAAACAATTTGATAGTAATAGCTTGCATGTGAAGATCAAATTAAAAAAGAAGTTTTCATTAGGTGATCGAAGATATGTGTGTATCAGTTATAAAAATTAGAGGAATTTTTTAAATTTAGCTACAGCCTTGGACTGGAATTTTTCTCAGATCATCGTGGACGTACGGTGACGCACTGTGAGTTGTTCAAGCTATTGATCATGTATGCGGATTGTGATGCGATATTTATTGATTGTATGTCTTGTATTTTTTTTTATCTTGTTCTTTTTTCTATGTTAAAAGTCATGAATGTAACATGGTTGCCCATGAAGTCGCTGAAAATTCCCTGTCGATCGTTCAGGTCATTTTCTTGTGAGTTGGAGGGGCTATTTCCCCCGATGGCTATCCATCCTAGCACATGATGATGTTAGAGCATCTCCAGCAGTCAAACCATTTTTTTAGCCATTTTGATGAGAAAAAGTGTGATAGCTAGCCACTAAATTTGTGGACAACCCAACAGCCTCCTCAAATACCCTAGCCATTTAGAAAAATAATAATAAATCATCTTTGGTGGGTCCCTCCATTAACCTCAAACAAATACAACAAACTTTTTTCTCTCACACCATCCCTGCCTCCACCACCAGTCCGCCATTGTTACACCTCCCCTCCTCCCCTCTCTCTCTCTCAAACACACATACTTTCAAACCCACCAAACCTCTGCCTCTCTCACACACACGCATCCCTTGTCACTCATTTCGAGATTTCCTTCCTCTAGACACCGGCGATTGGTCCACACCGCCCGCGATCGGAAGACGCCCTACCGGAAAACCCACAACTGAAAAAAACCCACAACCCAGCACCGATCTCCGATCTGTCTTCCGACGACGAGGCTGCAGCAGAGAGAGAGAGAGAGAGAGAGAGAGAGAGAGAGAGAGAGAGAAGCAAGCCAAGCGAGGCTAAAAACCTCGCCCGGTGGGGCGAGGTACTGTAGCTCCCAAGCAAATACGCGAGGCTGGAGCGAGTCCTCTGGGTTTGAGATTTCACGGTTTTCTCGCCAATCTCGTCAGATTCTGAGCTGGAGATGCTCTTAGGGCCTTTGGCCTTTCAATGAGTCACCAATAAAGTTTCTTTGTTTTCAAGGAAAAAGAATTTTGAATTTTTTAAAAATGTTATTTGATTAAGAAAACTACAAATCAAGATTGTCGATCGTAAGCTGCATACGATTTTTCTATAAATTTGTGAGAATATTATATAAATTAAGGATCCTTGAGGTCATTTCCTTGTGAGTCTAGCAATTTATTTTTTTGATGCGTCCTACTAAGATTTAAGTAAATAAAAGTCAAAGATTGAATCATGAAATTTTTTACCGATCTTCCCTCGAAGATATAAAAAGATACGATTATTGTAAATATCACTCGAATAACAAAAAGATTAACGAAGAGTTGTGTTCGTCACGAAAATTTGATTACGAATCTTCCCCAGAAGATATAAAAACAAAGAGAGAAAGAACTGTCAGAAATATTCTTCGAATAGAAAAGCTACAAGTCTACAGTGGTACGTTAGTGAATCTTCGAAATTCGATACAGATCTTTCCCTGTAGAAAATAAAAAAAAAAGATAAAAAGTATTGTAATATATAGCTTCCGTTTGGAGAACAACAAAGAAAAAGTTTTCAATTGGCCATCCAAGATGTGTGTGTCGTCATAAGAATTAGGGGAGAACATCAAAGATGCATCTGTCGTCGTCGTACGAATTAGAGGAGAGCAATAAAGAAAAGTTTTCAATTGGTGATCCAAGATGCGTCTGTCGTCGTACGAATTAGAGGAGAGCAATAAAGAAAAGTTTCCAATTGGTGATCCAAGATTCGTGTGTCGTCACAAGAATTAGAAGAAATCGTAGGGAGCGAATCCGAGAGTTTCTGAGATGCGGGGAATTGGCATATTCCTCGGTTAGGAAGATTGCCATTATTAATGAATCGTCCGTAAAAATGACTCGTCTAATTAACTACCATTAATTAAACGTATAAACTAGACTTTATTTATTACGCATAAATAGTAATTGAAAATGCTATGTGTTGGTTGTGAGCATAATTCTGACCGTCCAGATGTATTTGGACGGTCTAGATTTTAAAAAAATATCTTCCAGAGAAAAGTTTAACTTTTTCGAAAAAGAGTTTGAGCGAATCCTAACTATTTATTACAGCAATAGACGCTTAGAGATTGGTTTGACCATCAGATAGATGGAGTATATAATAATAACCAGGTGCGCACATCAATAAGTACAGCAGCCCATGACAAAAAATGATCAATTGAAATCAAGAATTCTCATCAATCTGTCTGTTAATTTTAAGGATCTTAATTAATCCTCTCCGGTCAATGTTTTGGGTAGTAGGAGACAGTTCTGATTGTAACCATTCATTTTTTGCAATCAATTGTTTGGATGTATTTTTGAATTTTGACCGGTAAGAGTTTATAAGAAAATGTGAACCATTGAATCTACCAATAAACGGTCATGATCAGGACTATCTCCTCTGGTAAAAACATGAACTAGAGAGGACCTGGTAAATCTAAATTTTGTAAGAGGAAGAAGAGCATCGACGAATTTTTCCATAGATGCCTTTTGTATCTTCACATTTGGACCTTTCAGTAGTTCATTTTCATTGAAGCCTCTTTCTTGTGTTGGGAGGGTATATCCCACGTGGTATCCGCTCGGCACATCTGGGCCATCCAATATATTTTTGGTTGGCTCGGATTGAAACCTTCTCTCTCCTCTCACCCCAGAACTTTCTTTCTCCGAATCCGAGCCATCCAAAAACATAATGGACAGCTCAGATACGCCGAGCAAGCACCATGTGGTACCCATCCGGGAATGAAATTTTTTCCCTCTTTTGGAAGCTGTAAGGACCCCCCAAAAAAACTGTCCAGGTATGGTGTCGGAAAAAGAAAATATAGTCCTATGTTATTATGAAGTGAAAATCTGGAAATTTAGGAACGGACATTTGGTTGCTTTACTACATTTGTATTGCATCAATTATCAATAATTACTTAGTTAAGTTATTTAGCTTTTCTAGCTTATTTGATTAAAAAATAATATTATTTTAAGCTTCAATTTGTAACTTATTTTTGGGATTATTGGAAGTTGTAAAAGTACGTATGTGTTAGAGTACTATAGAATGCTATGGTTAATTAATTTAGACATTTACTTCATGATAAATTATTCTACAACTTATTTAAAAAATAGTCTAAACTTTAATTTTATCTTATAAAAAGTTTCATCAAACTCATCTCCAACTTATTTTAATTTTTTAAATAAATATATAATAATAATCTAATAATCCATACTCTCCCAATAAATAGTAGGTTATAGAGTCATCTAAAAGTAAATTCAATTTTAAATGTATAACTAAATTTAGAAATTCAAGGAAATAGGTGCGCCATGTGGCAAGTGCGGGAATTTTCACGAAACACCCTTGCAATACGGCAGACAATAACAGGTTAAGTCCAAAACTAAAGTTTTCATTTTTAATTTGTTGTATGCTAATTTCAATTGTCAAGTTCTTTCGCTAAATGTATTTTTGTTGATATATGTGAGAAAAATAAGTTGAGTAAAAATCCGTGAAAAGTTGAGTTTTAGGTGTTGTTCCACTAAGAACTTTTTGGACATTTTTTTTGTTTTGTCCTTATTCAAATTTTTTCGTATTTGTTAGTTTTGCACCTCACTTTAAAGTAAAAAATTATGACTTTTACCCAAATATTCTGAGAAATAATCACTTTTCATAAAAAAAAAAAAGAAGTCAAAAAGTTGGCTTTTTTGACTTAAAATTGAATATTTTAAAAAATATTTGCGTAAAAGTAAAAATATTTTACTTTTTTGATTCTTCTCATCGAGACGAATTAATAATTCACAAAAGTTTAGATTTCGATAGTAATTTTTTACTTTTTAGATTCTTCTCGTAATGACGAAACAACAATCCACAAAAAATTGACGAAAAATAAACAAATGCTAAAAATAATTGAATAAAGATAAAAAATAATCCAAATAAATTATTTAGCCCAAAAAAACTTAACCGAAAAGGAGACAAAAGTCGAATATTTTACACCAGGAAAATACCATAACAACTTGAACCAATTAGAGAGCCACATTTGGCTTTTCCTTTGCCGTCCTTCCACCAATAGACAAGACAGATCCAATGAACCTTTCACATGCCCGAGTAAGCGATTATTCCACTAACCAACAATCTCTCGGAACCGGGGACACAGCCATGCATTGGCTGCCAAGCACCCTGCCAAGCATTGGAACGGCAGCGTTTCGACCAATGAAGCAACAGCCACACAGAACAAGCATTGAAATGTGTCGTTTTGAAAACTAGTAGTATTGTTTATTATTATAAAAAATAAAAAAAAACTTGTATTGTATAAGTTCTTCGGTTGGCAGACTTGTTATTTATTTTTTGATTTTTGTGGGGCTCACCGCCCATTACGGCTCCTACAAAGATAATTCAAGCAACAAATTATCCTAAAAATATTTTGTTTGAGTATTCGTAGAGCGCCTACGAATTCTGAAACACCCAACGGATAATGAAACAGCCGTTACCGATATCGGATTGTGCAATTTTTTTTTTCCAAAAAGCCATAAAAAGTATTTTAAGAATAACTTGAGGTTTGAATCATTCTTGTAGGACCCGTAATGGCTCCAAAATACCAAAAAAAATCCTTAAAGAATCGATTTCCTTAACGTGGATCCAAAACGATGTAGCTATTTCCTTTCTTTAATCATATCTTTTATTTTTGTGTGCCTATTATGGATTTTACAAAGATGATTCAAACCGCAAGTTATTCTCAAAATATTTTTTATGGCTTTCTGAAAAAAAAAATTTGCTCAATCCGATGTCAGTAAGAACTGTTTCAAAATTCATAGGGCCTCATACAAATACTGAAAAAATTAGCACAATCCGATATTGATAAGAGTTGTGTCAAAATTCGTAAGGCGCCCAGGCGCCGTATGAATAGTAAAACAAAATAATTTAAGAATAACCTACTCTTTGAATTATCTTTGTAGGATCCATAATGGACCCCACAAAAATCAAAAAATAAATAACTAGTCTGCCAACCAAAGAACGTATACAATACTACTAGTTTTCAAAACGACGCGTTTCAATGCTTGATCGGTGTGGCTGCTACTTCATTGGTCGAAACGCTGCCGTTTCAATGCTTGGCAGGGTGCTTGGCAGCCAATGCATGGCTGTGTCCCCGGTTCCCAATCTCTCTCCCTCAAAAGCCTATATATATCACTCTATAATCCAACTTGGCACTAGTTTACATAGCTGACAACTCCCCTACTTTTTTTCATCACCTCAGTTTATCCTTGCTGAACTGAGGTGATGATGTCTTTTTACTACTAGAATTTGTTCTTGCTTTTCTTTTTTTCCCTCAGCGATGAAGATATAATCGAGAATTTCGGGCTATGGAGAACAAAGAGTCACCACAGCCCAGAGAGAATAAGAACATCTAACGAAAGATTAGGCGTCCTCAGGAAGATCGATCGGATGCCTTTTTTGTTCTCACTTTCAACTACTAGTAGTTGTAGTTTGTTGATCACTTCAGCGTGAGATTTAGAATTTCAACAGCATGGCTTTTTCTGCAATGCAACCCTATGCGAATTTCGCGCTTTCTAATCACCTCCAACCAAAACCCTTGCTTCCAAAACCTCAACAACTCCCACCATTTCCCCTGAATTTCGCCAATAAACCAAACAAAAGTGGACTTCTAGTCGTAAAATGTCTGAACAAATCGTCGTCTCTTCAAGGTTTTAACTTCTTCGACGAATCGAAAGATAGGAAACCACGAGAGTCGTTAGTCCCATGCAAAGCTTACGAAGCCCATCGGTTTCAGCCGATACGGATCAACATAGAATTCGACGAAGAAGCAAGGGAAGTTGCAGCCCGAAAGCTGAAGATTGGGCTCTACTTTGCTTCATGGTGGGCCTTGAGTGTGGTATTCAATATATACAACAAGAAGGTCCTCAATGCGTTTCCATACCCATGGCTCACTTCAACTCTGTGTTTGGCAACTGGGTCTCTCATGATGTTGGTTTCTTGGGCTACAAAGATCACCGAAGCACCAAAGACCGATCTCAACTTCTGGAAAGCTTTGTTTCCGGTAAGCATAGGCTCTGTGCCTGTTTAATTCATTTTTTCGTTTTCCATGTTTTCTTAAACAAATGGTGCTACTAAATACAACTGCGAATTTATTACATGTAGCTAATTCATAAAAGAAATATTTTGGATTCCTTTTATGTATTGACTACATGTAGTAAATTCGCAGTTGTATTTAGCCGGGCCCTAAACAAAAAACAGGGCTAAACAAAAAACAGTGAAAAGTGTGTTGCTTTCAGAAAGAAAAAAGTATTCAGATGATTTTCGTGTTCATCCCGATCAAATAAGATAGTTGGAACTGGACTTGGTTATAGATGATCAGTCGCTGAGGTCTCTGTAATTGTCCGAAACTTCTTTTATATGTTGATCCTTGCAAAGCCGATTCCAAGAAATAGCTCTCCCATGACGTTTGAATCTGAACCGTTCATGTACACTTTAAGGGTATTTTCTTTACCAATTTTCTTTGTCCCTAGCACTCATTTTTTTTAAAACAAAAAGCAGGAAACATAACAGAAAAGGAATTGTCTTCTCTGTCTCCGCAATTTCTTTTTTCTTTTTCCTTTTATTTCTTTTTTTGCTTCCAAATTTTAAGTGGTGATCTTTCGGTCAAACTCGGATTGTTTAGGTGGCTGTGGCACATACAATTGGGCATGTGGCAGCAACAGTGAGCATGTCAAAGGGTGCAGTTTCATTCACCCACGTCATCAAGAGTGGTGAACCTGCTTTTAGCGTTCTGGCTTCCAGATTTTTCCTGGGTGAGGCTTTTCCATGGGCAGTGTACCTCTCTCTCCTCCCGATTATCGGGGGTTGTGCACTCGCTGCGGCCACCGAGCTTGATTTCGATTTGACCGGTAAAGAACAAAGCCTAAATCTAACTTGGAGATGCCAATGTTAAAATTCAAATCTGATACTAGTTTTGGAATCTGGGTTGGTCTGCTTGCAGGGTTCATGGAGGCTATGACATCGAACTTGGCAATCGTTTTTCGAAACGTATTTTCAAAGAGAGGGATGATGTCCGTCGGAGGAATTAACTACTATGCTTGCCTTTCTATGATGTCTCTTTTCATTCTCACCCCTTTCGCAATTGCAATGGAGGGTCCCCAGATATGGGCTGCTGGCTGGGACAAAGCAGTTTCTCAAATTGGACCTAATTTCATATGGTAAGATTTTTGCTGTGGAGGGCATTTATGAACTACCCTTGCTCAATAATGTAACTATCTCTGAATTTTCTTTTCATGTTTTGGCTCTGGGTATTGAAAATGTAGGTGGGTGGCGGCACAGACGGTATTCTATCACTTGTACAATCAAGTCGCGTACATGTCCCTAAATGAGACGTCACCCTTGACGTTTAGCATTGGGAGGGTTATAATGCGGAGAATTTCTGTTATAGTTGCTTCCGTTGTTATTTTCCAAATGCGGGTACAACCGGTCAATGCCCTCGGAGCTGCCATTGCTATTTTTGGAACTTTTCTCTACTCCCAGGTACGTTGTTTCCGTCCCGTTCCGAAATCATTAGGACTTTCGTATATTGACTATATTCGTAGCAATTTCGCAATGCAGCACATCTCACAACATAAAAGAACTATCTAAGGGCAATAGTTCTGATATTGTGTTCCATGTTTATGCAGGCAAAGAAGTGAAACGACTTGCCAGGGCAAAAGAATGCGTAAATAGGTCTAACACAGTGTTGAGATGTGTGAAGGATTTTAATCCTACATTGGATAAATAAAAAAATTGCTTGTGGACCTTAATATATAATTAGGTGACTCACCACTTATAAGGTTTAAACTTTTAAATGGACTATCTTGTGCCCACTGATGTGGTGTGGTCTATATGGATACTCCCCAATGAATTGTACGTACGCACACATGGGTAGAACCTGTATGGATTGGACTCCCAACATTTGCTATCAGTTCCGATCGTTGAATATCTTTGGGTGAACTCTCGTGAAGCATTTGTGGTCATGGGTTAGCACGGAGACTGCGAAAGAGCAAGAAGAATCTGTAGCGACTCTTGATGGAGTAGAAAAATTCCTGGTGCACACGGCAGGTGGCTAGCGGAAAGGTGGATCTCGTGAAGTATGGTGACTCATGATAGAATGAGTGCGGTGAATAAGCCCGGTCATGTATCAAGGGGAAGTCAAGCGAGTCAGATTGAGGGGGAGATTGTTGAAACATAATATGTGTGAAGAATTTTAGTCCCACATCGGATAAATAAAAAAAAAGTTAGATTAACTTAAATAATATACAATCGGGTGGCTCAATACTTACAAGGTTTTAAGCTTTTAAGTAGACTTGGGTCATTCAATATATATTGCGCTCAGTGATGTGGTATGGACTATGTAGATACTTCTCAACATATGAGGCCTACACGCACATTGGGGAGAACCTTTGTGGATTGAGCTCCTAACACATAGACCATGTTGATTTACAAGTTCGATAAAGATATGTACACAATATTCAACCATAACACCCTCACAAAAGTGTTTGACCCATGTGAGATCGTGTGGTTGGTGTTGTGTAACTAGCATTGTTGATGTACATGTTGCTTGATGTTAGAATTTGGGCCGCGGGCTTGGGCATGAAAAATAGCATATCTCAAGTTGTAGATGGGAGAAAAAAAAAATATTAGGACTAGTACAACTGGGACAGAGAAAAGAAAAAAGGCCCACTTTTTCGGGAGAGAGCAACAAATATTTTTTTCCATCAGTTTGTAATCTTCCATGGTGGTAGTCAACCATGGATGTTTCTGTTTTTGCACTCTTCTATGGTTTTTTTTTTCTTACCAATTTCATAATTGGATATCCTGAAGCACTTAAGTTGTGGGCCTGTGGTTCTAATTTTCTCTAATCAAGAACCAAATGCTTGGTTCAAAGATGCTATTGGCAAAAAATTTTGCATGGTTGGTGTGAAGTGAAGGTATCAATCTGAAAGGAACAATGGTTTTTTTGCAATTTTTCTGGACAATTCGATCGTACTACAACAAGCAAGACTACGGCAATGGTGTGCATTGCCAAGATAGCAAAATCAGTTGGAGATCTCTTATACCAAGCAACTATTTCTGCAAATTTCTCAAACACATATACACAGCTAGATTAAGCCATCCAACATTTAAAATCAGCAAGTGGTAAAATAGAATCGACTGCAGAAAATGCACGTGTTCGTGATTAATAACCTGAAGCTAGCATTTCACATCAGCAAGCTACAGCATAGAAGCATTATCAATCAATCGAACTACATGTAATATAGTTTTCTTTCCAATTTTCAGATTATTCCTGACAAAAGAATCGGTGAGTTGCTATGCTAGTTACCCCCGAGGATTTAGTTGAGGTGCGCGTAAGTTAGCCCGAACACCTCGGTTACCCAAAAAAAGAAGAAGAGAATATTAGGGAAGTGCAGACAAAGTGTTAGTTGTGATGGCTCAAGGATACAAACAAGGCACAATATGGAAACATAATGATCTAGCTACCCCTTCAATTTGAACCGTCAATGTGCTATAGGACCAGTCATGTTCAGTTCACAAAAGGGGAAAAGACTACTACAACCCATCTTTGAACAAAACGACAAGTCCGAAGATCGAAGCTCAAATTTTTTCTTTTGTACCTAACAATATTTCTACCGGTCGATGCATTTTAAAATTTACTCGTACCATTGTTCCGGTGCATATTAAATTATTGGATAGCGTGAAAATCTTCTTGTCTCACTAGATTCCACGTCGAAAAGCCTGTATACAAAAAAAATGGGTGAAGAGGATTTGACGGTTAAAATTAAGATGGAAATGCTTGTAGAAAGATGATGACAGGGGAATGGATTCTGACCGTGTTCACCTTCATGGCATTCCCATTATTCGCTGTCAATGACCATATAATCCCATTGAGGTGATGGTGAAACCTGGGCCACTGCCCAAAAATGAGGCACAATTCAAAGTCACAAGTCGAATGATAGTTTTAGTATGTAGTACTTTTATAACTCAGCCCGGTCATGTATCAAGGGGAAGTCAAGCGAGTCAGATTGAGGGGGAGATCGTGGAACATAATATATGTGTGAAGAATTTGAGTCTCACATCGGATAAATAGGAAAAGAGCTAGATTAATTTAAATAATATACTATCAGGTGGCTCAATACTTACAAGGCTTCAATCTTTAAAGTAAACTTGATTCATTCAATATATATTGGGCTCAGTAATGTGGCGTGGACTATGTAGATACTCCCCAACGTATGGGGCCTACACGCACATTGGGTAGATCCTTTGTGGATTGAGCTCCTAACACATAGACCATGTTGATTTACACGTTCGATAAAGATATGTACACAATATTCAACCACAACACCCTCACAAAGGTGTTTGACCCATGTGAGATTGTGTGGTTGGTGTTGTGGTTGAATGCTGTGTAACTAGCATTGTTGACGTACACGTTGCTTGATGTTATAATTTGGGCCGCAGGCTTGGGCATGAAAAATAGCAGATCTCAAGTTGTAGATGGGAGAAAAAAAAAATTAGGACTAGTACAACTGGGAGAGAGAAAAGAAAAAAGGCTTATTTTTTCGGGAGAGAGCAACAAATTTTTTATTTTTTTTTCCATCAGTTGTAATCTTCCATGGTGGTAATCAACCATGGATGTTTCTGTTTTTGCACTCTTCTATGGTATTTTTTCTTCTACCAATTTCACAATTGGATATCCTGAAGCACTCAAGTTGTGGGCCTGTGGTTCTAATTCTCTCTAATCAAAAAAAAAAAAAGAACCAAAAAATTTTGCATTGTTGGTGTGAAGTGAAGGTATCAATCTGAAAGGAACAATGGTTTTTTTGCAATTTTTTTTTCTGGAAAATTCGATCGTACTACAACAAGCAAGACTACAGCAATGGCGGCATTGCCAAGATGGCAAAATCAGTTGGAGATCTCTTATACCAAGCAACTATTTCAGCAACTTTCTCAAACACATATACACAGCTAGATTAAGCCATCCAATATTTAAAATCAGCAAGTGGTAAAATAGAATCGACTGCAGAAAATGCACGTGTTCATGATTAATAACCCGAGGCTAGCATTTCACATCAGCAAGCTACAGCATAGAAGCATTATCAATCAATCGAACTACATGTCAATATAGTTTTCTTTCCAATTTTCAGATTATTCCTGACAAAAGAATTGGTGGGTTGCTGTGCTAGTTACCTCCGATGATTTAGTTGAGGTGCGTGTAAGCTGGTCCGAACACCTCGGTTACCAAAAAAAAAAAAGAGAAGAGAATATTAGGGGAAGTGCAAACAAAGTGCTAGTTGTGATGGCTCAAGGATACAAACAAGGCACAATATGGAAACATAATGATCTAGCTACCCCTTCAATTTGAACCGTCAATGTGCGGACCAGTCATAATCAGTTCTCAAAAGGGGAAAAGACTACAACAACTCATCTTTGAACAAAACGACAAGTCCGAAGATCTAAGCTCAAATTTTCTTTTGTACCTAACAATATTTCTACCGGTCGATGCATTTTAAAATTTACTCGTACCATTGTTCCTGTGCATATTAAATTATTGGATAGCGTGAAAATCTTCTCGTCTCACAAGATTCCTCGTGATCGAAAAGCCTGTATACAAAAAATTGGGTAAAGAGGATTAATTTGACGGTTAAAATTTAGATGGAAATGCTTGTAGAAAGATGATGACAGGGGAATGGATTCTGACCGTGTTCACCTTCATGGCATTCCCATTATTCGCTGTCAATGACCATATAATCCCATTGAGGTGATGGTGAAACCTGGGCCACTGCCCAAAAATGAGGCACAATTCAAAGCCACAAGTCGAATGATAGTTTTAGTATGTAGTACTTTTATAACTTAGGTCTCCGTGCTAGTTTATGCGCATCTCGATTAATCTTGGGGGTCCATTTCTACTGTCCAGGGCCGGCGTAGAAGATAGGCGAGAGAAACATGCGCTTCGGGCCTCAAAAAAAGTCTAAAAATGAGGGCTCCCAAAATTTTAGAACCCCTATATATATGTATGTATATATGGTCCAAATTTTTTTTTTTGCACTAAACCTACTTAATTTACATAAAATAGGCCCAATGGTGGAAGACATTGATTATCAACTCTCATAGGCCATAAACCATTAGAGTACGTTTAGTTCGATGAAATTGAATTGACAATGGAATGAAATTGAGAAGGCAAATTTTCAAGGGCGCTGCTATTCGCAGCCCTCTATTTACTCCCATAGCCCGTTAAAAATTTTCAATTATACTCGACAGTTAGTTACCGAAATTGAGATATATTTTCAGCGTCCAATTACCGAAATATAATATTTTTTTCAACAGATGTTTACCGAAAATGCATGTTCAGCAGTTGTTTACCGAAAGTTGAACATATTTTCGACATGTAGTTACCGAAATATAATCTTGTTTTTAACAGCAATTTACCGAAATGTTATTTATGATTTTCAACAATCATTTACCGAAATTTAGTGGGCTACGGGAGTAAATAGAGGGCTGCGAATAGCGGCGCCCATTTTCAAAGGATGGATTTTTTTGATATTGTAATGGTTGCATTTTTTTGGGATAACTATATGCTTATATTTTGCAATGGTAAATCATTTGTAATGGTTTTTTTATGAAACTCTTTGTAGACTAACTTTTGTATGAAAAATATAGGGAGACCTTATTCAAGAAGTTCGCTTCCGATCTCCAAAACTTATGAGCCGGCCCTGCTACCACCTACTTGTGGGGGGTTAAAGTCGGAACAAAGCTTCGTATAAACTGGCTCAGGGCAGCTTTACCATTGTTTGAGAGGATTCAAGTGAACCACCTGGGTTCAAAAAAGTGTAAAATTTTATATTTTGTGCATATAGGTTAGGTTTTTTTTCTCTAACATTGTCTGCACTGGAACATTCGTATGAAGCCAAAGTTTGGAAATCCACTTACATGCGTGGATAAGTATACAATTTAGTTCAACAAACAAAATAAACCCAACCCAATAAATTTGCAATCAATTAAATATCTTTCAAAAATCACAATGTTTTACTATACAGTTTTGTCACCGCTAAACTGAAATTCTGGAGCTGCCCCCGGACTAGCTCTAAATCAAGGAGTTGATAACACTCTGGAAATTTCGAACATGAGACCTTAGGGAGGGAGCAAATCCTGAAGTCTCATGCCGATGTTTGTAGCAACATGATATTAGTAGCAACCATTTTAGCAGAACCAAACAAAAGACCCATGTTTGTTCATGAAAATGACCATGTCTGGCCTCAATTCCAAACCAGCTCAAAATGTAGTCAACACGCGCTTTTATGAGAGAATAGCACGTGCACAACACAAACATTGCACAACAAGTGTTTGAAAAGTGACATGAACGAACAGCAGCCCTTTCTGCCCCTCTACTGAAAGATGATGGTGATTTGGCTTACAATTCTCACGGCTATAATAAGCGTTGCGAAGCTGTACACAGTTGGGTATTTGTCTATATGCTTGAATTTTGTTTCGCATTCAAAACACAATTTGGACACGCCCCTGTTTCCCGCGTAAGGCGGGCGAAATTTGGAGTCTTCTCTTTGGAAAACCAGCTGAAACTCCAGAAAAAATATCTCACCGGTCATGGTTGATGGACGCATGATCAAAGTTTGTTGCAGTACTTTATTGCACAGCTACACTCAAGGGCGGAACCAGTATGAGGCTAAGGTGGGCTATAGCCCAGGTGCCCTTGGAAAAACCAAAATAAAATAAAATACTAATTTATATGTCAAAGTTTAACCCAACCTATTTTTTTTTTTAGCCCAACTCCTCACACTAACCGATTTTCTTTTGCTTTTGTTAAATGTAGAGCAATGACTAGTGTGCTTAGATTTTTATTGATTTAATTGATGCAGAACACTGGTTGATGTGCTTAAATTTAAAAATGTTGATTCTTACAATTTTACGCTTTTAGGTTTAAATTGTAACGGTACAAAAAAAAATCTGGAGCGGCTTTTGAAATTTGTTGGTGTTCAAGAGTTTTCACGGGAGTGTTATTTAATTTTTATATTGTGCATAAAGATACCACTAAATTAACTATTACTCCTAAGAAATAGATATCTGATGAACTTACTCGTTACAATATGGACATTCACAATATGCAAGGTCAAGCATATGATGCTGCAACACTGTTTTGCCCACCGAAATTTTTTTTTGGTTAGCCCAGGGGATAATTAATTTCTGGTTCCGCCCTTGGCTACACCGTTTGATTTTAAATCAATGTCGTCTGACGCTTATAGCGGTATGATCAGATGTCACAACCTTGGGTCTATAACAAAGACGATTTTTCATTTTTTTTATCGGCAACAAAGATGATTATTCTAGTGTGAGTTTGAGTACTTACGAGAAAGAGCCACTAAAAAAATTAGATGATGACTCTGACTGATGTGTTATTATAGCAACATGGTTTCATTTAACCATTGCCAATGACCAACTAAAACATACTCCGTACTAGTTTGGTTTTCTGAGGAAGGATCAACCTGAATAGTAGTCCATGAGTATCTCTCATGCTTCACAAGTTAAAAGGCTAGTTAAAGTTACACGGGGGATGATCGAAAATAGTGATGAAAGGCCGTACTTCAGTGTTATTATATGCTCATCGTGAGAGAAGTAGAGGTAAAAAGACGCCAAATTTTGGCTATAACTAACTTTGTCACGAATGTGGTATATAGGTAGTCTACTTGTGGATTCAATTTTATGTTCGGGTCTGGAATTGAAACAATTGGC
Source organism: Rhododendron vialii (assembly GCF_030253575.1). Taxonomy (NCBI): domain Eukaryota; kingdom Viridiplantae; phylum Streptophyta; class Magnoliopsida; order Ericales; family Ericaceae; genus Rhododendron; species Rhododendron vialii. The sequence goes on along the minus strand of NC_080562.1, from coordinate 32,972,432 downwards.
ATTCAAGTTATGCTATTTACGCATCTAAAATTGAAACAATCTTGTACTTTGAAGATCTTTAAACTAGTATTGGTATATCATTCTCAGATTTGATAAATTACGAAAGGCAAACGTAACAGTCTTGTTGTCACATGAATTCACTCGAAGTAATAGTGTAATACCATGTCTTCCTTGTAAAAGAATTCACTACGTCGAACAAAAATGGAAGACTCAATATGTGAGTATGGAACTATGGATCAAGTTTGCCTCATCCCACAATATCTCATGTGATTTCTTAGGTGACATCAAATAGGGCCAATAATATGGTTCCACTCGACGATCCGTGTAGTTAATGTCTTATGTTCCCATAAGCACACCAAACATGCAAAAAATGATTGGAAATCGCTAATCGCAACATCGCCGACATGAATAGGGTATATGCTGTTTATTCGGTGAGAAGATTTCCCAAAAATAATTATTACAAATTTAGTTGGCTCCAGGAAGGAGACAAAAATCAAATAATTTACACCACGAAAAAATCACAACTTCTTAAAATGAAACACAATTAGAGAGTGACACTTGGCTTCCCCTTTGCCGTACATTTACAGGAAGGACAGTTCCAAGTAACCTTCACGTGCATTGCAGGCGAAAGATTATTGAGTGTCCTTGGGGCACCACGTGACGGTGCTCCAAGTCTCTCTCCACCCCACATTGTTATGGGGTCCTCACACTTAGCCTCGGCACCATATGACGGTGCCCCAGGGGCATGGAATAATTTTTCCTTATAGGCCATTCCACCCTAACCAACCACCTCTCCAACAAAAAATGCCTATATATATGGTTGGAGCTTGAACCATTCTTTTCTAAAACTTAGCACTAGTTTAAAAATCACTCCACTTCTATATACTGTGAGATTAGAAAATTTCATCAGGATGACTTTCTCTGCAAAGCAATCCTATGCCAAGTTCACACTTTCTAATCACCTCCAACCAAAACCCTCGGCTCCAAAACCTCAACAAATCGCACCATTCCCGTCGAAATTTGCCGAAAAATCCAGCAAAACCGGCGTCTTAGCCCTAAAACGTCTAAACGTATCTTCCTCTCTCCGAGGTTTTAACTACTTGGCTGGCTCGAAAGATGTGAAGCCGCGAGATTCATTAGTCCCCTGCAAAGCCTATGAAGCCCACCGAATTGAACCGATAAAAATCAATATCGAATTCGACGAGGAAGCTAGGGAAGTTGCAGCCGGAAAGCTTAAGATTGGGATCTACTTTGCAACATGGTGGGCTTTGAACGTGGTATTCAATATATACAATAAGATGGTCCTCAATGCCTTTCCGTTCCCTTGGCTCACTTCAACTCTGTCTTTGGCTGCTGGGTCTCTCATGATGCTGGTTTCTTGGGCTACAAAGATCGCCGAGGCGCCAAAGACCGATTTTAACTTCTGGAAAGCTCTGTTACCGGTAAGCATATATGCTCGGTGGTGCCTGATTAATCATCATTTTCAGAACCAAAAACAGTGAAAAGTATGTTGTTTTTAGAAAAAAAAAATTCGGAGATGATTTTCAGAATTACATATAATGGCCCAGATCCTCGTCAAATTGTAGGCGAAAATTTGAGAGGTCGATGTAGTTTGGCGTCTTCGGGTCCATTCGGATCGACTTCTTTGAACGAAAATTGGTCATTTTATAAAGCTTGTCGAGAAGATTTATTATGCCAGAACCAAACATCTTAACTTCAGTGGACATTTATCCCTCGAAAGAAAAGATAGACATGCTGATCGAATAATCATTTATTCCTCGATGCGTATTTTCTGGTTATTCGTTGATTGATATCCGAGTAGCGTGATTTTTGGCATGTTATCAAGTCGTCAGTTCGTTTTTTTCCTTTGAATATAAAGTGGCGTTCTCTTTGGTTGAACTTGGATTTAGGTGGCTGTGGCGCATACAATCGGGCATGTGGCGGCAACTGTGAGCATGTCAAAGGTTGCAGTTTCATTCACGCACATAATCAAAAGCAGTGAGCCTGCTTTCAGTGTTCTGGTCTCCAGATTTTTCCTGGGTGATGCTTTTCCGCCGGGGGTGTACCTCTCTCTCCTCCCAATTATCGGCGGTTGTGGACTCGCCGCAGCCACCGAGCTCAATTTCAACTTGACCGGTGAGCAAGAAAACTTAAATCAAATTTCGAAACGCCTGAGTTAAAATGCAAATCTGAAACAAATTTTGGAATTTGCGTTTGTTTTGTTGGCAGGGTTTATGGGGGCCATGATATCGAACTTGGCATTCGTATTTCGAAACATATTTTCGAAGAGAGGGATGAAGGGGAAGTCCGTCGGAGGAATGAACTATTATGCTTGCCTTTCTATGATGTCTCTTTTGATTCTCACCCCATTTGCTATTGCTATGGAGGGTCCCCAAGTCTGGGCTGCTGGCTGGGACAAAGCAGTTTCTCAAATTGGACCAAATTTCATATGGTAAGAGAATTGTCTTTCGAGATTTCCAAACCCCCTTGGCTTTATAATGAACACACTCTTTGGATTTTCCTTTATTTTTTTTCTGGCTTTGAATTGTGAAAATGTAGGTGGGTTGCGGCACAGAGTGTATTCTACCACTTGTACAATCAAGTGTCATACATGTCCCTAAACGAGATTTCGCCCTTGACATTTAGCATTGGGAATACTATGAAGAGGATTTCTGTTATAGTAGCTTCCATCATCATCTTCCAAACGCCAATACAACCGGTCAATGCACTCGGAGCTGCCATAGCAATTTTTGGAACTTTTCTCTATTCACAGGTAGTACATTTTTCCCTTCCCTTTCCCAACATGTAAAGATTGTTTCATACATTTATAGCAATTTCCCTGGGAAGCAAATTTCACATTGTAATAGAAAGATGCAAGGGCAATAGTAATGTGTTGGTCCATGTCTATGCAGGCAAAGAAGTAAAGACTAACCGGGCCCGAACATTGCGTAAATTGGTCTGAAATTGACCATGGAGATTTGCAAGTTGATGTTACGAATTTGGGCTAGAGGCCACAGCATCAGAAGTTGAATATCTCATGTCATGGACAGGGGAAAACCAACTATTAGGACTAGAACAAGTTGTAGGGAGAGAGCAACACAATATTTTTTCCTACGTAAGAATAAGTGAAATTGCAGTATGTCATTGTTTCATGATCCTGACTACCTAGTACAAGGTTCGCAAGATTTGCAAACTGCTCATTGCCACAGAAGCCCATCTCATCTATTTAACCAAATGATGATAGTACCTCTTGCGAACAAGTGGAAACCCAATAATCAAGTTGACTAATACGCACTAGGAGGTCGCGGGAAGCACTAATCTTCGCTATTTATACTAATTTTTCATTAACAGAAAACTACTATCAGTGATCTGAATTTATTCACGAACAGTGAAGCCGACAAATAAAATTAGTCATGTGTTAGAAAACCGTCAACTTCTCATACTCGTAGGGTAAGTGCCAATGCATCCATTACGCGTCATCAACTCCTGTCTGCACAGGAGAGAGAAACCGTTTCACGTCTTTGCAACTATTTCTGCAAATTTTTCAACAATATATGAACAGCTACGTTAAGCTTGCAACATTTGAAATCGGGAAGAAGTAGAATAAAATCCACTACAGAAAATGCCAATGTTCGTGATTAATAACCCGAAGCATTTCAGATCAGGCAAGATCAGCCAATAAAAAATGAAAAGGGGAAAAAAGAAAAGATGAAGAAGCCACGGGGAAAGAACTTTTAGGCAGTGGCCGAACCAAGAATCTAATCTGCTATGGGCTAACCCAAAATTTAATAAATTATATATATTAATGGAGTTTTATAATTAAGGTCCAGCAAACTTGTACGTATGTAAATAGTCAAAAATAAACAAAAGAAAGACACAAAAAACGCTCACTATTGAAGTTGTATCCTACTGAAGTTGTGCCCTACATTGTCTTAGAGGGTTTGATATCTTCCAAAGTTTTCTTTCAATGATGATAATCATATAGGATGGGTTGGGCTACAAAAAGAAAATGAGGTGGGCTAAAATTTTACATATAATTTTTTATATATTTTTTTAAACTCCGCCTGGGCTGCAGCCTACCTCAAAGTTAATTTACTTCCGCCATTGCTTAAGGGGCAACTGCTCTTGTTTATTTACCTCAATATTTAGTTGCAAATTTTGGGTATATCTCACACTATGAAGCAACTGTTCTAAGAAATCACAAACGAATTCCTTATCTTGGTGATTATGGTGCAAATCGTCACTAATACTGGCTTCCTCAAGGCACCAGAAATGCTCCAAATTGTCAGTGTAACTAGCAGGAGGACCTGTACAGCTGAAGTTCAGGAGATTAGGTGTGTGAATACTGAGCATGGTACGTTGATAGTCAAGGCCACGTTCATGAACATTGTAGTTCCATTCAAATCTTTCTGCCCTATAACCAACATTTCGCTCATTAAACGAGCAACTTGACATAGTTAAGTGCTGAAGCGAGGCACTGGTGATGCTTAGCTTTGTAGCCTCTGGAAATTTGCACCTGTGTATTGTTAGTTGTTGAAGAGATGAACTAGAAATGCTCGTGTCCTTGCTTTTACTGCAGAGAACGTTGTCAAGGCATAAATTCTCGAGAGAGCTGCAGGAAGTAGAAATCCATTGTCCAATATCTCCAGCAGAAAACTTGCACAGAGTTTGACATTACTCAGGTTTAAATCAACAAGAGAGGCGAAGCTTCCCGGTTGCAATACAAGCTTATGACCTTTCAAATTCAGCATTAGCTCTCTCAACGATTGGCAATTTGAGAGGCAAGGCGGAATCACAAAGAGTTCACCATAACCTGGAAGCAAAAATGCCAAAAAATGTTATAGGAACTTGATTGATTTCTGATTCATTTCGGGATGGATTGAAAGAGGTTGGGTAATGGATGGGGATAGAGGAGGCATGGCTGGTTTATGTAATAATAGATGGATTATATGTTACATGGGACTAGTTGTATCACGTTTTGTTAGAGTGGGATGAAGAATATGATAAAGGGAGAACGGTTATTTATAACCGTTAGATGAGGAGTGAGATAACTCAGAGAGGGGGATTTACTAATATCACCCTTATGATTTACTCTATACACAATACGGGGAGTAAACCAAACGATAGAGAAGGCATGTAGCCTATCTCGAGACTAATTCCAGCGTGACAAACATGGACAACCATCTCCAATCCCTATATACCCCTAGTATAGTCGTATAATGAAAGAAGCCCTAATAGCTTGTTCTTCGCCCATGTTTTAATGTATGATTGTATTCCATTCCCATGATATTGGACCAACTCGGAGAAATCTGGTATAGTCCAGCCTTTGGTATGCAGTCCCGGGGTGGGATTGTATCACCCACCGGCCAACAACCAAGTTTACAGCCCATTAAAACCATCTGGGGGACTATTCTTATCCAGGTCTGTTTTGTGGGTTTACATCATCCCAAAACTTTAGTACTACTCCTTATCATTGCCCATCCAGTCATTGGACAACCCTTAGTCCCCTCCCCTTAGGCCTTATTTGATAGCAGGATAGTTTTGGCAGCAATGAGGAGGAATTGGACCAGATTAAATTGAATTGAATTGAATTGAAGTAGGATTTTCAATCCTTTTTCCAGTTTGTCACGGGAAAAAGAGTCAGACTAACTTATTTTTCGTAGACATAGAGAACCCAAGACATAGTTGTATCCTGTCGTGTAAGGTATTCTGATATTTGATTTGGACCGAATGCCCACATGGCATATCCTGTCGATGGTGTTTTGCAGTTTTGATGTTATGCTTTCTACATGATTTGGAAAAATTTACAGACTATGCTTTCTACACGTGGGCCAAAAACAAACTTGGAAAAGGATGGGAAACAACTGGTTTTTAAAAGCCTCCCTTTTAATGCTTCCTTACTTTTGCATCACAATAAGAAATTCTTGACAGAAGTTTGCTACAACAAACGCAGGCGATCAAAGATGGAAGCCTTGTTGTTAGACAGACAACCTTGAACCTGTCACTTCAACCCCTTAATCAAATATGTCCAGTACTGAAACTCAGGTACTTGAAACGAAACCAATTAAAACATTTAAGATAGACACTCAGGCAGTGTTTTAAATGGCGAAAGGCGCACCGTCCCCTAGGGCTTTAGCGCAAGGCGCGGCGCACGCTTTATTGTCGGGAAGCGCAAAAAAAATTTTGGCAAATTTTTTATTAGAACAAGTTTTCAATACAAACAAATGCTTGTAGAAAAAATACTTCCAACCAGGGTGTTATTTGTGTATGATTTTCGTATGTCATCTACAATTAACAAGTAGAAAAAATACCATAAACAAAAAGAAATTAGTATTGGGCAGATTGGCAGAAAAAATACCACAAACTCTTTGTTACTATGTTACTCTTTTTACTGGTTGGTTTATAAGGCATTTTTTTTGAAGTTCCAACTCATACGTTGATCAAAAAACAAAACAAGAAGTTCCAAACCTAAATCATACATATCGGTGTAAAGAAATGGACGAGAAGAAAAAAAAAGACAGAAGTTCCAACATGTAATAGCAGAAGATACCTCTGTTCTGGACAGAGTTGGTCGACAGAGAAGAAGAAAGAAAGGAGGAGGAGGAGGAGGTTACCTGGAAGAAAGGAGGAGGAGTCGCCTAAGAGAAGAAGAAAGAAAGAAGAAGGAGCTGAGAACGACTAGGGCTGAGATCTCATCGACTGAAGCTGTCGCTGATTTTTTATTTATTTTTTTTGATCCGCTACTGCTATGATCGATTAGGGCCGGGATCGACTTAAAAGAAACAATTATTCAGTGCATCACGATCGACTTATGTATGGGTGAGAACCGTCAGATTTGTTTTTTTGGCTCATAGACGAAAAGCATCGCCTCAGCGCCTCGTCGCTTCAGCACCATGGCGCGCGCTTCAGCGCCTTTGGGTTCCGCACCATAGCCCACATATTTGAAGCGCATTCCTTGCGCTGCACTGCGCCTTGCGCCATGGCGCTTTTTAAAACACTGCCCCTGAGTCAATCGCTCGGTTACTCCACACTATCAGTACCAGGAAATTAGGCGGAAATGAACAGAAATGCTATTTAACCGGTCAGAGTGAGCTTTGCAACATTCGAAACCAGCATATTGTTGAATAGGATCAACTGAAGAAAATGCATAGTACGTTCATTATAGATGACCTCAAGCATTTCAGATCGGCAAGCTGTAGCATAGAAGCATTATTGATGAATCGAATTTAATAAGTACAGTATAATCTAGGGCACTCAATCCTTCCCCCATAGCTACAGATTTCCTGTAAGTCCAATTTTAAGTAGTCTCAAGACTCTCAACATGTTGCAGTTTCATTATTTTGCTGAAACATGAGAACTACTGGCCAAAACTAGTTTTGTTAGCTCGAAACATCACGAGTAGAACGTATTGTTCACAGCGTCTTCAACTGCCGAGTAATGATTTCATTTTCAATAGTAAAATTTCACCTTATCCAAGGCTTTCTCGCACTCGAGTATCCATTTGAGCATCCCTTCATTGTCCTCTCCAGGGCCAAAATCTTCCTCGTTCTCATGGAAACAAAATGCTATCTTTCGAGGTTTTCTGTTTTTTGCAACATACCTCTGTCTTCTCATCCACAGTAAAGCAATAACCTGAGGTACGAACCAATCGCGGTATCAGAAATATAACAGCTACAATGAAAATGCTTCACGAACAGAATTTAATTAAATACAGAGAATTCATTCGTTCAAACGTTTTCTGAAATTCCAAGCCACAAAGGAGAGCCTTTTGGTTTGAGATGACATAACCTGCATAACCTTGTTTAGAAATTTGATACAAACATCGTTTTGTAGTGCAAATTATGTTTCATATAGAGATGGAAACATGCAAGCACAAATAAATGAGAGGCTATCTATTGTACCCACATTTGGATCGGCGACTACATCATTGTCCGCATCAAGTTTTATGGTTAGAGTACTTAGATTACGCAATCCACGAAGAAAAGGGGATATTGTTTGATCTTGGTCTTCCTCAAAACGACGTACAACCACAGCCAAGTGCTTTAGATCAACAAAAACTCCTGGATGATGATAGTATGCGAAAACCTGCAAGCATGAGAGAGATCAGCCAATAAAGACGAAAAGGGAAAAAAAACATAATAGGCTGCACGAAAGAGCAAAACAAAAAAGGGAAATTGTTCTTGCTTAATTACCTTGGTATTAAGTTTCAAAGTTCGGGTATATCTCACACTGTGAAGCAGCCCTGCTAAGAAATTGCGAGCAAATTCCTTATCTTGCCGAGTATGGTGAAAATCGAGAGTCTCAAGACTAATACTGGCTTCATCTAGATGCCAGAAATGCTCCAAATTGTCACTGTAACTAGCAGGAGGCCCTCTCCAGCTGAAGGTCACAAGACTAGGTGCGAAAATACTGAACTGGAAACATCGATAGTTAGGAAAATCGGAAGAAAAAACCACGTCCACAATCAAGTTTTCAAGTCTTTCTGCCCTAACGACAACCTTGCCCCGTTCCTTAAACAAGCAACGTCTCATACTGAAGTGATGAAGCGAGGCACTAGTGATGCTAAGCTTGGAAGCCTCTGGAAATTCGCAAGCACATAGATTTAGATGTTGAAGAGATGAACTAGAAATACTCATGTCCTTGCTCCTATAGCAGGTAACTTTGTAAAGGCATAAAAACTTGAGAGATTTGCAGGAAGTAGAAATCCAGTGTCCAATTCCTCCCCCAGAAAAAGTTGCACAAAGTTCTACATTAGCCAGGGTTAAATCAACAAGAGAGGCGAAGAATCCCAGTTGCAATAGAAGCCCACTGCCTTTCATGTTCAGCGTTAGCTCTCGCAACGACTGGCAATTTGAGAGGCACGGGGGAATCACAAAGAGTTCACCATCACCTGGAAGAAAAAAATATTATGCAAACATGTTTTATTTTGAGGACGGAAAAAGGCCGGATAATGACGGGGGATAGAGGAGACATGGCGAGTTTATGATATAATGGATGGATCATCTTATGTACCATGGAACTAGTTTTATATTTGGTTGAGTGGGACAAGGAAAATAATAAAGGAAGAATGATTATCCATTACCATTAGATGAGAAGTGAGATACTCCGGTAAGGGGAGTAACTAATATCACCCTCGTGGTTATTACTGTATCCCCAATATTACTGTATCCCCAATACAGAGGACTACATTATATCCATTTGGGGAACTATTCTTAGCTGGGTCCATCCCAATACTTCAGTCTCACTCCTTATCCCTCCCCAACCAATTTCTTGAATAAACCTTAGTCCCCTTGGGCCTTGTTTGATAACAGAATAAGTTACCCAATGAAGTGAAATTGGACCAGATAGAATTAAAGTAGGATTATATCATTTTCCCTCTTCTTTTTCATGCGTTTAGATGTGGGACTAATTGATCTTTTTTAGTCGAAGTGTCGGACTAATGAAATGCAATGAATTAGCATATCTCCTGTAATCATGTTAGTTATTTCGGTAGTTGGTTTGCATTGAACGCCCCCCCTGCTATTCCACTAATCTGGCAGGGTGTATGATGCAGCTTTTTTGTCAGAAGTTATGCTTCCTATATATCCTGAAAAAAGTTTTTTTCGGTAAATTAATTCATTTAACCAAAAGTGCAATAGCTACAGAAACACCGGGGCAGACCCCTGACCCTACATCAACACAGCAAAAACAACCCAAAAGAAAAACCATATTACCAAAGAAACGCAAAACGCAACACAGCAACTACAGTTCCACCAACAAGGCTAGAGAGACAAACATATACAATTCAAAGCACCAAACGCTGTCCTAGCCATAGCCTAAGAACAAACAACTATACTTGCCAAACTCAGCAGAAAAAAGCCAACTAGAAGGAACATCAGTTATTGATACAAAACACGTTAGAGGACAGAAACCAATCCTCACATAACTTATTCTGAGCAGTGAACTTCAAGGTTCCCCAATCACTCAGCTTAACTCTGAAGCCTTGCAAACTGAGCTAGCATGTGAGGCGGCCCTATGTTGGAGAATCCTCATATTCCTCTCCTTCCATATGAAATAGATAGCTGCAGCCAGACGTGACTCCAGGAAATTATGAGTATGGGACCATTCACAAGCTTAATACCAATATGTCCCTTAAATCCGTCTATCAAATATGTCCGGTATTAACGAAAGGCATTAAAAATGTTAGAACGTTAGCCAAAGGGTGGCTATACGTGTCTTGCAAGCACAAGCCTCTAATTCTAATTCGAATCCCGTCAAAGATACAGTCCTTTCGGTTCAGGCCGCAGTTTAGATCAGGCCACCAGAGAGTACTCTTGACTTTTGACTGGACCGGGGCAGCGATCAGTTCAGGTACAATTACATATAAGCTGGTCCGGATACCGCCAAACCCAATTAAAGCATCTGCTCCCCTCGCCCTTTTTTAAACTCGGAACCTATCTGAGTAAAATCCCATAAATCTCACTCCAGCCCTTAACTTAATAAACCCATATCAAAATGAGTTTTACTCAAAACTCTAACCAAATCAAGGGAGACTCAAATCCATACACAATTTTTTATGCTTATTAGATTTGAACCTACACAAATGAAACTTGTACTCAAAATTTATGCTTATTAGATTTGAACTTACACAAATGAAACTTTTACTAAAATTTGGGTGAAAATCTGAGTAAAAGCTGTAGATGCTCTTACAATAAAACAAAAAACCCAAAAAAGAAAAAAAAAGAAGCAGAGAGAGGTTTGTAAAACCTGGAAAGACCCCAATACCAAGCTCTTGAACATTGCAGTCTGTAGCGTATCTAACCCAGTCATCTATCAGTGCCCCTGCCCTTTTGCAGTAGGGCTGAGCGCAAAACCACGAAAGGCGCAACCGATGGATCCCCACACCGTTGCGCCGGCCCAGCACTCGATGAACGAAGTCCTGGAATCCCTGGCAATTCGATCCGCATCTTTTCAATGCAAGAAAGTCGGCTTGCAAATCCAAGTAGGGGCTCGAAGTGCATGCGTCTCTGAATTTTCTTGAGACCCCACTTATACGGGGGATGTCGTTGGTTTCGAGGTACGAGAAGATGAGGTGAATCACTGGGTTTGGGAGATCGCTGAATCTGTCCTCACTTGGTACTTCCATGGTTCATTTCAAATAGAGGAAGTAGTCATAGGAGTCGAGTAGTATTGGGTAAAAGAAGAACTGGGTATTTGAGCAAATGAAAGATTCCATGTACAAATAAGATGAAGATGAGGAGGAGGGGAATCACTTGATTAGCGGGTCAACTAAAATGTTTAACAAAAATACTACTTTGAGTCCCTTTTTTTTGGTCTTTATTTAAAAAATATTCTCATCGTTAGTTCTGGGATAATTTTTTTATTATAAATTCTTAGTTTATTCCAACAAGAGGAAAGAAAAAAGCAACATATTATGTTCCAATTCAAAATTTAAATAAAGACAAAAACTTATGAAATAGCTAAGATAAAAAAATGGAAATTGATTTTGGCATTTCACTTTTAGTTACTGACACTCTACTTTATGTCTTGATCATGTGAGATTATAAAATATAATATGGAGTGTCATTGGCTAAAACTGAAGTGTCAAAATCACATCTCTAAAAAAATTTGGTACCTTTACTAATTTCAACTTTCAAAGTCCGAAAAAAAATGGGGTGAATTACGGGGTATGGGAGATCTACAGTCACTTGGTACTTCCATTCATGTGCGTGGAGTTCAATGGGAAAATTAACCTCAATTACCGGAGTAATTGCTACATCTGTCACAAAATATTTGTTCCGCCTGCATAATGGAAATCTAAAAAACATCATATAAGCAAAGAAACAATCCAAAAGGAAGACTAGATATCAAAACCATTTTCAAAGACTGATCTTAAAAATGGCAAAAAAGGGTTTGCAACAAGTTTAAGCTCATCAAACCACAAAAGCTCCAAAAACACACAAACAAACAAGGTGATGCATAGGAAAGTTCCATATCTTTACCCATGCAAAACCATAGCCCTTTCAAACAAGGCAAGAGACTCAAGCTGTGAACATAAAAACCAACAAACTGAAAATGCCTTTAAATTGTTCTGTGCGCTTTTGTTTGGAGAAGTCAATTCCGAACCACTAATCCTTGAAGCTTCGGCTAAGCCTAAATGATCAGGCCCAGCACCATCAACAAGCATACGCGGTGCGATCTTGCCTTCTTTCGCGCCTTCTGCAGCTATGGATCCAGCAGCTATTCCACTGTTCCCTTATTATTCACTAACTGCAATCAGATAGACAGAAACTTACTAACTATTGCAAATACCAGTTCAAAGACAATAACTATTGCAAATAGTCCAAAGACAATTACTACAATACTTCTGATGTGAATTTGAATGGATATACCGAAACCATGTAAACAATGTATCGTATCGCAAAATGTTCGGTTAATAGAAGTAAATCGTCCCTGCTGAAATGGTAAGTGTAAGATAAAAGAAAGACGATGTTCTCTCAGATACGGTAAAATCTTTAATGTCAAAGCATCGCAAGGAAATATCTCTTTCTTACTCACCTTTTAGATGCATCTACCTTGGATATACTAGTTGAAAATTAGCTGAACTAGTAGACTTGTAATAAAAGCAGAGTAATTCGCAATTGACAGATTAAGTTACTCACATTTTAGGCATTGCCTTGTCAAGCAAGTCTGCTTCCCACTGCAGCCTTAAGCCGCTCCACAGTGCAAGCGATGAGGTTGTTGACAGTCGTGACTGTTCCAAGGGCGAGTTTTGCATCCGGAGCAGAATCAACCAAGATCTGGAACGCGGCTGTTATAAGAGTTCCACCGGAGCCACCAGCTCCACCAGTGCCGCCTCCTTGTTGGTTTGGTGGCCCGTCTGGTAGTATGGAAAATCCCGACGGCAGAAGAGCCACGTAGTCTGGATCTCCCCCACCCAATACCATTTCGATGGCCTGAACATCGACCGGGGCATAGACGACAAAGGAGCCAGTCGGATCACAGCAACTTTCTTGAATTATCAGCATGTTGCTTTGGTCTCCATCGACGCCCTAATATGATTCGAATGCGTGGATTACTCCAATGCTTGAATCACTCATGTTTTCGAAAGGAAAAATAAGAATTGGACAGACGATAAAACAGAACCTACAACTTACATTTACTCGAATGAGCGATACACAGTTGCCGATTTCTCGGCCATTGGAAACGTGTGCTATTTCTTCAACCACACCACCATTACAAAGGATGTCCCACTGTGGCAAACAGGCATCAAGGGGTGATCAGCTCTGGGTACATTCTTCAACATCAATTCTTAACACATTTCGTACTTAGAAAACCAAGCAATTAGTTCATTGAATTTGCACCATCCTTAATAGTGTCATACTGAAGAAACATGTGTACTTTATTTTGAGATACCTCGGTTCGAAAGCTCTCATTGCGAAGAAAACCAAACACTCTCTTGGGTGCAACCGGGAGCCAGAAGGAAGTCGCGGCACTAATAACAACTCCGGAAGGGCGACCCGGATTATTTACGCTCTTTTGTGTCATAACTCTCACGTCATCGGCTCCGCTTCCTGACAGCGCCGTCCACGTCTGAGCAGTGGAGGCACCAACACCACCGCAGAAGCTTATCACCATTCGCTCTGCCAGCTTCAGCATGTTCCTCCTTCCTCCTGCAGTATCAACCAAACCAGAATAAAAAATTTGAGCCAACCAAAATCAACTCGAACGAAGGACATCTTGCGATGGTACTATTTTTCTTGTGCTAGGTAGAAACGTATGATCACCGGTATCAGAGAGATCGTTAGGGGGAACGTTTGTTGCCATGGCACTGGCAAAGCGCTCGCATTGCCTTTCAAGAGTAGAAGTCCAGCGTTTAGCCCCGAACGCGAGGCCAGAGTTGACTAGCGGCCTGTAGATGTTAAGAGTGCCACTGTCGTCCACTTCAACATGTTCTACCCATGTAACCTGCAACATTTGAGGAACACAGAGAGAGTCAATGTTCATTACTAATTGTGTAAGGTATTAGCTGTACAAAGGGAAAGTTAATGCAGAAATTTTCGCCCGATTTACCAAGGAATCCTCCCTGTTTATTAGCCAATAGGGTTATCTATGTTAAGGAAATGAATCCCACATTACTTGGGAGTGGAATGGGTGATCACTTAATAACATCTGGGACCTCTCCATATATTGCCAATTGATTGTGAGATGGATATGAAGTTTCTACATGGTATCAGAGCGAGGCTTGTTCCACCCCACATTTTATAAAAATTTACAATCCACACCCCGCGATGAGTCGATGACAGACCAGCGAAAAGGCTGCACGATGATAGGACCCAAAAAGTGGCCACACGTGACAGACCTCAAATCGTGGCTGCACGTGAGGGGGAATGTTAAGGAAATGAATCCCAAACTGTTACCCTGTGATGACATTAATTCAATATACTTCACCTTTGAGTATCCATTGGGCATTTCCTGAATTAAACATCCAGATGGCCTTCTTCGGCATCTCGCTAACGCAGCAGGGTGCAAACTGTCCGGAGAGAAGTCCACCACTGCCCAACTCCCGTCACCATGGTGCTTGCAGTACCTCACAAAAGGGGTCTCCCGAGTCGGGACGACTGGCGAAAGCACTTGGAATTCAGCACTCATCTGGAAATCAAATCAAAGGTTGAGTATATGGAATGGATTGGCAATGGAAACAACTTGATAAATGAAGCTCCGTGTACTTACCACTTGCATGGATCCGTCGCAGTTTCCTCCTACTCTTGTTGATAGAACTTCGAGAATCATAGCTCTTGCGACGATCTCAGCAAACACAGCCGACCATTGATTCTAATAATCATCAAAGAAGGTGAGTACTGAGTACTAAACCTCTAGTATCTGTCTAGTGTTACAGTACTAAATTAGATAGCACCAAAAACAGGTCACCATGCGGTAGCATTCTAAAAACGACGTCACATAATTTTAGATTTACTTTCTGCGGTAGCATCCATAACATTAACATTAAAATTTCTATTTTCTTACTTAAATGGTCTTTGATCTTTTCGTCAATTTCGTGCATTCATCTCAAAGGATTGATCATCCATGTAACATAGCTTACCATCTTTTCCAGGTTTCATATAAAAAGATATGGTGGCAAATCGTTTTCTGATAAATTTATCCATCTATATGAGTCTTACCACATCCATGAGAATTTCAGCAAGGTTACTGGGGCTCATCATGACAATGCCAATCGCACGCGATGCTTCAGATTTGAGAGCCGGAAGTCTCCGCCCAAAACAACCGGAAAATGCCCTGAAGTACTCTTCTTCATTCAGCACAAAACCACAGCTGCTGTTGTCGATGCCAGGGACCCAAAGCGGTTCACCAATTCGGGCCATTCTGATCAACTCGTCCATGGCTACACCAGCAAGTTCAAGTATCAACTGCTTGTCCACCTGATATCCAGTTGGTCCACCAGTTGACCTAAATATGTCCCCTGCTCCATATGGTAGCTCCCCTCCAACACCTTGCTCATTGACTGGTGGCGAATCCATAGTGAAGTTTAGCATAGGCTTGCCCGTGTACTGAGCTGCCATGGCTGCAATCTTTTCCACCTAAAAACAATGGAAACAAAAAATATAGCAGCACAGGTGCAGATTCTTAATTTTTGTATATTCTGGATAAATGTTTCTCAAAATAATCACTTTGAGAACTACTACTACTAAATGGTAACGGTAGAAAGAACAAACGCCTTGGGATTTGGTCAAGTGGGCATAAGAAAACAAATAAGTAATTGTCCTCCATGAGGTCGTATGTTCGAATCCCATGGTAACCAAAAGATTCCAAATCTTGGGGCCATTGGAGGGTTTTTCCGATCGTTAACTTCATACTCCCGAAATTAGTCAAGGTGTGCGTCAGCTGATCCGGACATATAAAAAAATATAGAAAGGACAAAATAGTACTAGTAGTAGATTTTTTTTTTTTTTGATCCGCGTACTAGTAGTAGATTGATGTTTATTGTAGTTAACTTATAGAGGTCGATAATAAAGCAGGTTTTGGATGTCTCTTCCGGGATTGCGCAGGAGCTTGGAAGTGGGGCTTCTATGTCAAACTGACTAGCAGGTCCAGTCTAGAATCCGAACTCTGGGTGAGCTACCGTGGCCTCACTATAGTCATGGAGAAAGGAATTCTGAATGTCAAGATAGAATCAGATTCTCTTGATGCTGTCAATCTCATCAATGGGGCTCCTGCTACCCGCGATCGAGCACCAATTTGCGGCTCTGATTGAGGACTCAAAGGTACTGATCCTATCCAGCACTGGCCTCCATTACTCATGTCTACCGACTACCGTATGGAAAACCAAAGGGCGGACAATCTCGCTCCACTTGGGGTGGAGCAAGAGGAGAAATTGGTGGTTATATACTTATGAAATTCCGGCTGCTACCATGCTGTTTAGTAGCGATGATTACCCGGGGGCTAGGCACCTCCAGGCTTACGACTGTCGTGTACTTCAAAACTAGATACTTTATCCTTACGATTCGGTTGTGCAAGGCTATAACTCTGTAAGTTTAATGAATTCCGTAATACCTCGTCTCTCAAACGAGAGTTCTCGATGCGGAGCTGATGTTCCTCGAAAGACAATTCCGCTAGAGCAGTGGGGCCTCCGCAAGCAGGGCAAGCGGCATTGTTGAGAGCCTCCTTGTACCTCATGTTGTCGATCCTGAGCCTTTCGTTCTCCAATCGAAGCTGCGAGTTCTCATGCCTCTCATGTTGCATCTACTCACCATTACATACATACTAACTAGTTCATTAATTAGTACTCATACAAGTTAATTTACAAAGAAAAGAAATGAAAAATCAGAGTAAAAAGACAGGGTTGGGTTGAAGCTAAGTAAAAATTTCTCGGGGCACCACCACAACAGAAGTGCGTGGGTGGATCCCAATTCAATATGGGATAGAAAAAGGGTCTGGGCACTGGGCGGTACGCGTACTGACTAATCAATCTCTCTAAAGCAAGACCCTCTACCATGGTTAGACGATTCTTTCATTTTGTTAACAATTTTTCGTATTTCCCCATCTAAAGAAATCTCCTTTATTTTTTCTTTGGACTTTCATCTTCTTTTTTTTGATTAATTGTTCAATTCATCTCGGAATGAAAAAAAGCTATAGAATATAGTATTTAATATCTTTTATTAAAGCTAAAAGGGCTAAATAAAATTTGCAAACTACTTTTTCTTTTTTCTTTTTAGAATGTGTGTTGTGAAATTCAAAAGGAAGTATATCGTACTTAAAAAGTTTATTAAACATTCAAAAAGAGCTAAAAATTACAAAGTCACTTTTTCTTTAGTGTTCGTTTGTTTTCAAATGGGTTATCTTCATTTTCCTAAAACATAACTTTAGCACTTCTCTTTTCTCGAATTGCCTTCTTCTAAGTTGCAAAAACACTCTATTATGTATTGATACTTTTAAGCAATTGAAACATACTCTAAATCATGTAAATACAATGGGAAAAAAAAATTCACCTTTCAATAAATTAAAAAGAGTGTATTTGGAGAAAATGGGGGTGTGACAAAAGTTTTTTTTTTTTTTTGTATTTTGAGAGTAACAAATAGAAAGCGTTTGACCTTCAATTGGGTGCGCTTGTTTTGGAACCAAAACTTGATTTGCAAAGGTTTCAACCCCAAATCAAGCCCGAGTTCCCTCCTTTGCTTGTCATCTGGGTGTGGACACTCTTTGAAGAATCTGGGCCCCCAACCGACAGAAACAGAGACAGAACAAACAATGTCAGTTGACAGGTAATAACATGTTTATCTTAGTACCCGAATGAACACGATATTTTCAACATACAGCCAAAAATAAGAATATATGGCTTGTCTGCTGTCACGAGCTGCGCTCCGAGTGATCGCAACCGTCAGATAGTATTTTTAATGGTCCAGATTTATTTTCAATATTTTACAGGTATTAAAAGACTTTTACCGGTAAAAGATTTAACAAATCTGAAACACTAATTGTCAATATGAATGGTTCAGATTGAATTGCACAACCTTCTATACAGTTGGCTGCAAAGAAACTAGATCCAAAAATAAAGGGTAACAAAGAACATTCAAGAAGTAAGAAAGCATTAGCTTAGAGTAGTTTGGTTGCTGTTTTCAGAATTAGTACCGTAGGATGACGAATTTTTACCAAAATACCCAATTTATAGAAAATATTGTTGAAATAAAATGACACAACAAGATTGGGTTTTTTTTGTTTTGATCTTTTTTATGTTCTGGAATATAGTTTCTAAAAAAAAGTGATATGCAATACTGATTCTGAATAGAAAATGGCTCACGCTTCCATTGTTTGGATTTGATGCTGCGTGTGGCGGTGATAGCGCCTTTTCTTCTTGTTCTTCCGGCCGTTGCTGTCTTCTGGATCATCATCAACATCGGAGCCACCCTCCGGGCCGTTTTCACTTCCGGATAGGCTGTCAAATTCATCTTCTCTTTTCCTTTCGACGCGGTTTTCTTCTGTGCCTTGGCCTATGTGAAGTGAGTTAAACTGGCCGTCCATCATGTTAGGCTGCTGCAAAATGTCCTTGAACCATCAGCATTCTATGTAAAAATCACTACACAACTCTTGAATTCTTGCTAATGTTTACATTGCAGAAATTCTAGATTTGCCAAAGTTCTCAAATAGCGCAATTATAGACGTTCTGCGTATCGAGGAACCTACTCGCACGTAAAAGTACTCAAACTAGTAGAATATGTAGACCATGTAAAATTTGTTCCATTTGTTCCACTCCTATTCATATGATGCCTAACACAGCATTGCATTTCTCTAAGCCAAATCGAAGGGTGGCCGAGACCAACAAAAAAAAAAAAAAAAATTTGCGACAAAATGCTCAACATTTAGCACCAAAACTATGGCATCTCATGAGGAGGCGTGATGCACTATACCCTATAGGGCAGCTCGCCCTACAGGATCCCCGGATCCTCTTATTAGGCATCCCATACGAGAGCTTCCTTTTTCACTTCCTAACTTTGCCAAACCTTTGCTACAGCTGCCCTAAAAGAGGTCGCTAATTTGTATTACCTTGGTTAGTACTCCATCAATGAAGTTTATGTTACCCTAAAAAATAGCAATGAGCTCCTTTAAAACCCAGTTAAATCCCACCTCGATCATCACAACCACATTTTTTTTTTTGGATTTTGGAAAAAGAAACTCAATCAGATATTAGTAAATGCTTTGTTAAATTAGTTAGTCATTTTTGGTTTGGAGTTCTGAACTAAAATTTGAAACCCAGGGAAGTGTCGATTTTCAGTTTTGATCAAGCACTTACAAATATCAAAAGGAGTTAATTTGTCACGAAAAAGGATTGAAAAAAATTAAGCCTTACAATATGAATGACTCTGATTTTCTCTTTAAATTTTTTTGGAAATTACACCTTACTAAATGAACTACCATGATGGTTTACAAAATATAATTGCAAAATTAAACCTTAATAAATGAACGACTCTAATTTCCTATAAAAAGATATACTTGCAAAATTAAGTCTTTACTAGGTGAATAGTGTTCCCTCACTTTTTAGATGAATATATAAATAGAATAACACTTGTTTGTTAAGATCTCTTATAGTATCAAACAAACAACATAAAAACATTACCCCTAAACTTAAGCTCTTTTGGGCACATAGAAAAAAGCAAATCAAATGTTACATGCACGTCTAACACCAAAGATTTTTTATTTTTTATTTCCACTCGACAGATATCTAACCTACTCCTAAGGGGATGGGAAATGAGAACTGCTAAGTGGCATAAGGGTGGGGCAAGCCCAAAGGCCATCAACCATCACACCAAGCACTTGCACTCCTTGTTAGAATCGAACCCTCACCTTTCACAAATAAAATTAATTTTGGCATTAGAAACACCTTTGAAAAAAGGTGGTGTATTTTTTTTTTTTTGATGAAAAGGTAGTATATTGGAGCAGAGGATTTATTCTCGTTATTTTTTGATAACCAAGTGTCAGGGCCGGCTTACGCCCGATCGTTAATTTTAGGGCCACAGAAATTAGTTGAGGTGCGTGTAAGTTGGGCTGGACATCCGGTTATAAAAAAAGAAAGAAGAGAGATTAAATTCCTTCTGCCGGTAAAGTAAACTATGAGTTTTCCATCACCATCATTTTGGACCCTACGGTGTATTATTTGCCGATCTGAATTGTTTCTCATTCAAAAAATTAGTTTCACTGGACATCAAAAGGCATATCAAAATTTAAATTTAAATTTATAAAACGGATGGTCATGGACACTTTAACTTGACAAGATCAAACTGTCCATTTTATAAACTGAAATTCAACTTTTGATTGGTCTATCAAAATTCAATCAAACTGATTTTTTGCGCGAATATATTACAATATGAGCCCTACAAGATGAGCGGTTCGGATTATAACAATAAACGCATGGTGGGGTCTACAACTGGCGGTGGTGGAAAATCCGCAGGCGAAAAAAATTTAATCTCAATAAATTAACAAACCGTACGCCTAAATAGTTGGAGAGATCAACAATGTCGATCTATGTTCAATTTAGGACTGAGATGTAAGGAAAGAAGAGCTAATCTGAATCCGTTATCAACACAAAAATTTGAGTAACGGAAACAATTATTCAGTGGAGGGTGAAAGGCTCCATATAACCCACGTTGAAAATGAGTTGACCAATTTGTTTAACTGAAATCTCTCCAGAAGACCAATTTCCAATATAGACAAGGATTTTATTTGAAAAAGAAAAAGAAATTGATCGACTTTTCCTACCACCAACTCACCTTAGTCCAAAAATAAAAAAAAATACTCCGTAAAAAACAAAACAAAAATCTTCCACTTGTTTTTTTCTAGGTAATGCAGCAGCTCCGGGTCAACTTGCACACGTTTTGAATTAATCCGTATCACAGCCGTTTCACATGCTCGCACGTGATTTTCCACTTGTTTGAGGTGAAGTTCGTAGATTAATGTATCTCATTCTCTAAAATGGACAAAACCAATGATAGTAATCCTACTCGATTTTTTATATTGTTGTTATCTTTCGTCGACATTATTGATGTTTCACTTTTTCCATGAAACCGGTGGAAATGATCATATAAAAGAGAGTTGACTAAAACAAACGAACGAAAGATCCGAAGGAACACGTAAACGTACAATTCGGTGTCTGAAAGATTATGATTTAAAAAACACCTGTCCAATGGCAAGACCACGGGAAGAAGATGCGATCAATCCTGCCATGCTGCTGCTTCTCGTTACCATCTTCCTCGCTGGAATCATGTTTCCTGGCTCCGTTCCTGTGAATCACATTCACATACGTGTATAATTAACGTATGCAAAAGATACGAAAGATTAC
Organism: Rhododendron vialii; assembly: GCF_030253575.1. Taxonomy (NCBI): domain Eukaryota; kingdom Viridiplantae; phylum Streptophyta; class Magnoliopsida; order Ericales; family Ericaceae; genus Rhododendron; species Rhododendron vialii. The sequence goes on along the minus strand of NC_080562.1, from coordinate 32,951,104 downwards.
ATAAATGTACCTTCTTTTCTCTAATTCTCATGGGATAACTTTGTGTGCTCTCAGACATATCTAGTAGGATGTCTAAAGACAAATAACAAAAGAAAAACTAGAGCTTGCTAGTTTTTCGCTGAGGCTGCAAGATATACTAAAAGGGTCCCCTTTTTTTTTTTTTTTTCAGAAATAGAAAAAGAAAGACAAAAGATTGACCAAAAGATTGGGCTAAATCATTTACATTGAAAACGAGTCATTTTTTTCTCTCTCTTTCTTCGTCGTCATGAAATGGGTCGTATTTGGAGTCCAATTTTATCCACCAAATAGGGGAATGTATGTACAAAAATCCATTTGCATTTGTTATCTTTTAAACGTGACTCGATTACTCGATCTAGTTTTTCTCTAGAAAGAGCATGAAATTAAGTATAAAAGGATGGTGGAAACATGTATGCTCAATCAATAAATAAATAAATAAATATATATATATATATATATATATATATATATATATATATATCAGATTTTCAAGCTAATGAAACCACTGAAGGAAGTGAAAAAAAAAAAAAAAACAAGAAAGAGAGGAAGAATGTGCTAGTGCTAAAAATTCTTAAACCAGTTATATACCTACTTGAATGGGAAGACTTGATAATCTCTGTGTTCTAGAGAGAGAGATTAAAGAAATGGAAATGTGGGTAGTCGTGGGGGGCCTGGGGGTGTTTATATAGAAGCAGCCGAGTGTGTAGAGATAGAGAGATGAAGATGAGAGAGAAAGCGACACACTGTTACTTACGCCAGGGAGGATGAGAGAGAGAGAGAGAGAGAGAGAGAGAGAGAGAGAGAGAGAGAGAGAAATCAAGAGCGAGAAAAAGCAATGGAAAAATAGGTTTGTAAAAGAAAAAGTTGGAGAAGCAAATCGAAAATTCTGGCCAAACACAGCATTAATGGCCGGGAGCTGTAATTGCTTTCTAGAGAGAGAGAGAGAGGGGGTACTTGGTTTTCACAATTTTAGTGTTTTTACTGAATTTTTTTTTTTCAAAATTTAAGTTTTTTTTTTCCCCTTGCTGTTAAAAAAAGTGTTTTTTTTTTCTTTTTCCCCTCAAGGAAATGAGTGGACCAACATGTATATGTTGTATCCAAATAGAAGAGTATAGTGAAGGCAAAATTTTGGAAAGTCATTTAATCCTGGAGATAAGATAGGGTATTTCGATGATAGGATTTGGATTCGTCGAAGTTTGGAAAGTTCGTAAAGTCCGTATCCCGAAAAAGCCGGCTTTCCTATTATGTGGCCGTATTTCCCGGCTACCATTATATTGGAGATAGAATATGCAGCGCATGAAAAGGCCGGCGGATACGAGTCTTAAACATGCTACGTTGGCAAAAAAAAGACAACGCATGCGAGTATTACAAAGTTTAGAAAGTTCGTAAAGTTTGTATCTCGAAAAGGCTGGCTTTCCAAATATGTGGCCGTATTTCCCGGCTACCATTACGTTGGAGATAGAATATACAGCACATGAAAAGGCCGGCGGATACGAGTCTTAAACATGCTACGTTGGCAAAAAAAAAAAGACGATGGCAAGAAAAGAATTGGAGATGAAAATTTGGATGTTTCAACAATTCATGAAAAAATTCTCTAACAAAACATGGAGTATAATTTAGGAAGAAGAGAGCACACAACATTTACGTGGCTAAATAATTAATGGGGCATACGTAGCAACGCTTTGCATAAATAATTGGAACTACTTTATATTTTATTTGAATGAGATAAATTCCATTAATCTTAGAGGCTGAACATTAGTAGTGTCAATTTACTGAAGTTGTGTCATGAATTGGTAAGGATTTATGCTACTAATATTTGGTGACTAATTATAAAATGCAAAAGCTTCACAATTAATAAGTTGTGTCTTTGCTTTGATTGGACAAAATGGCGAAACATATATATTGCATACTCTAAATATTACTACCGTTATCGCAGAAGTTGCTAGGTTGTTGAATAATTAGGTGGGCGAAAATGAAAATTATTTTATGTCGACTTTGGCGGTTGTTAGTTACTTATGTCGTTATGTTTTTCGAATTTTCGCAACATGGTAAAAACGGTATGAGTGGACAAACACAACCTATAGTTAAAAAAAATTTATGAAAGGAAATTAATAATGTTGTCGAAAACAAGAAGTTCAAAATGATAGATGATGCAAACAACAAATCATTTGATTGCGTAAAGTTACTAATGACTAGTGAAACAAATTATGTCGACAGATAAAACTACATTAAACATGTCGTTCTACCGATAAAAAAATAAAGTCGTGTCAATTTATTGACCTAACGACAAATTATATGGACAGAGTACAACATACGACATTCTAATTTGGGAAAAACGAGAACAAATCAAGTCAAAAACAACGTAGTTTGGAGTTGAATAGTATACAAGTCAAGAACAAAAATGTAAACAAACGTAAAAAGCGCGCATAACTATAGGGTTCATAACTAGTAAGTGTGTGACATGCTCAAAGTACCCAAAACTGAACGCCGAGAATCTAATCGCAATTGCTGTGCAAAAATAATCACGTACCGTATCATTTTTATAAACCTAGGAAGTTTCTTAATATATATGTTCGATGTGAAACTAAAAATTCACATTAGGGTATGGGGAAATGCTATAATATATGCACACCGTTATTTGGATGGGTATGGTATGCTTCCTTTGAATTCATAAGGTGTTCCTCATCCAACTTTCTGTTGGATGAAGTTTCGTTTCTTTTATTGTATGTTCCATCTCTTTTATTTTCAGTGAGATGTTCTTTTTATCTCTCGTTTTTTCCTTGATGTAACCCTTCGAGATTAATAAAATTTCGTTTGCCGAGAAAAAAAAAAAAAAACATTTTGCGTGAAAGTTCATAATATCAGTCTTGAATTCATAAGTCTTTGACAGCAATTCATAACATTTTGATTTTGAATTCATATTATTAATTTCAAATTCATAACTTCGCGTGTATGTTATTCATTTTTATCGAGACGCTAAACAAATGGTATGTCTATTATCTATAGATATATTATTAAACTTTATACAAATGTCATCAATTTTATACTCAGTGATATGACTTTCAATGCAAAACACTATGAATTCAAAAAGGTTTAAGGAGATGCGCGCATACTTCTCAAAGCTGTTTTGCATTTCCTTAGATATCAATGGTGTTTGAGATCGAATACTAGTTCTACAATGAGCAGGGCCTGGCATCCTTGTATGCATCCTTCTCAAATTGATGTTTTGCTAGAAAATTACCATAATAATTCCACGAATCAGATTCGGGATTATGTTCTACAAAGCTTAACTGAAGAAAATAAGTTGACCTATTTCTTTGTTATGGATTTCAGTCCAAATATCCCTCCTATGTATTTTAAATAATTGCATCCCATCAGCTCCTTATTCATTATTTAGTCTATGAATTCCTAACATTTGCACCTATATTCATATATCAACCATCAATTAGTAATGTTAATATATATGTGTCTGTCTGTGCGTGTTGTGAGAATTATAATAAGTTTATGTCTTCATATTATGACCTTGTTACCCTAATATTATGAATATTTGAATATAAGTCATGAATCCATATGCAAATAATATGATTCTAAGGTGATTCAAGTTCGCGGATTTTTATTACAAGCGGTAGAATAATGTGAGTACGTATTTGAATTACGTTAAACAGGAAATAATCCACTACGAGATAATTCGAATTAGGTCAAATAGGACATTCTGGAAAATAAATGAAATCTTTCTTTACTGTTCAAAAAAAAATTAGAGCAAGGAGGACCTACTTGTACGTTAAGATTTTGAATACTCCACCAGGAGATAAATTACAAATATTCACATGTTGTGATTTGATCAACTAGGCCCACCAAATTAATCTTGATTATTATACTTTCGTTTGTATTTTCGCTTGACATGCAAAAAATAAAAAAAAAGGAAAAATAAAATAAAATTGGTGGGAGGAAGAACAGAGAATCGTAACCGTAATTAAATCCTAAAGCATTTACACTAATTGGTTCTTAATACATTAATGCATTAAGTAATTAATCCCACAACATGCAAGCAAGACACTGGGCTGTCATGCAAATGGGAATCCCCCACAAACCAGATTTTCTTACGTGGCAATAATATTATCTCCATCTTTGACTATTTCTGCATTTTCTCTTCTTTTTCTTTTTTAGCATATTTTTTCCTCTTGTCTTTTGAGAATCTAAACTTTGTTTGCTCTCATTTTTTCTCTGTTAGAAAAAGTGCCCATGTTTTGTTTTTTTTTTTTTTGTTACCGCAGAAGTATGAATAGTGAAATGGTGATCCGAAGTATAACAGGTGTTCTCTATAGCAGACGAACCTTGTTTGTCGTGATCGCAAACTCTAGGTACCCCAAAACCAACCCCCAACCCCACACACACTTTTTTTTTTTTTTTTACATATAATGCAAAGTGTTCTCAGGTCAACTTACACGGATCACGAGACTAAATCTCTACGGCTCCCCACTAACCTACGGGACATTCTTATGGGAGCCCATGGGGTGGCCCTTTAGAGGTCTCAAACTGGGGGCCCCAGGCCTAACCAACCGAGACAACCCCTCGAGTTCTTCGAACCTTAATTTCGATGTGAAGAGAGCATTAGACTCGTGTTTAGATTCCGGCATTAGTCTGCCCTCGTCGTGTTTCATGTTTATCCTTAGTGTTGCAGGTTCTGGCTGTATTTTTCTTTTCATTGTATTTGGATGGAATCCGTTGTAAAACGAAAGACTTTCTTGAACTGTGATTTTGTGGAGCGGATTAAAAAAAAAAAAGCTATAGCAGAAGACTATAAGATATATCGTTTAGTACTAGCCCCACATCTACAAATTAACATGACAATAGCATATGCCATATATTTACACTTCACAAAAAAAATAGTATAGTCTTGGCGAATTAACAAACATAGTATTGTGGGTGCAGTCCATGCATGTTCGATCAGATCATGATGGTTTGATCGTTCTTATCTTAGTTTTTTGTGATCCGATGGAGCTCGGTCACCTGAGTCCCATAATTTGATCACGTCATTCATTTGATGGAATTGTCATCAAGTTAATTGTTCATGGGAAAGTTTAAGTCAATTAGAGAATTACACGATATGTTTACGTTATTGGGGTACATACATATGTTATGTTATGACAAAAACGAACGGCTAAGCTATAATACTCCCTCTATCCTAATTTACTTGTCACAGTTCTATTCTAACTGGATAAAAAAAAACTAGTATATTTTAAGAGTACTTCTCAAGGTCTTGGGTTCGATTTTTCACAGGGTGAGTACCTTGCAGTAAGTGAGGGCCCGTGACTGGTGTGACCGCGCTAGCTCGATCTCCCCCAGAGATTTGGATTGCGTAGTCGGGTCTATTAATTTAGTGGCTTTGGTTGTAGGGTTGTTCCTCTGTTACAAAAAAAAAAGTATTCGATTGTTGGGATCAAGGTGTAGAAAGTAATTTCTTGTGAATCTTCTATACGTCAATCCTTTGACCGGACCAAAGAGAAGATTAATCGAGGCGCCCATAAACTCAGCCGGACAACCCTATCCGTCGAACCCAACAAAAAGTTTGTGCTACATCCACAACACGCCCCATTGGATGCGTGTGCTGCTTATGGTGTTTCAAAGCTCTGTGAGCTTGGTGTTTTTCCTCGATGTAACTTCTTCGAGTATTTTATAAAAGTTTCATTTTGCCGAGAAAAAAAAACACGCCCCATTGAGAGATGTGAGAGTAGTGGGACAGATGAGCCCTTATATAACAACACGGCATATAAACATGCATGCAAAACGCCATCTTCTGTTTAAAATTTAAAGGGAGAAGAAAAATAAATGATCTTTAAATTAGTCGAATCCAATTTGGTTGTGTAAATATCGCCCAGATTACGTTTGACAATGCACAGCCGTTACGAAAGTAAAACAAAAAGCATGAAAGACAAAAAGAATCTTATCTCTAGCTAGGCTGGCTATAAACTTCATGGATTAGGATCCTCGCACGTGAATCCCTTGCGTAGTCTCTCCTCGTGTGATTTTTATGTGAGAAGAAATGGACCACGCACAACACGCCCCTGGGTTCGCGCAATCCTATTTCGAATATTTGAATCGGTTCGTTTTATAAGTCTCAATGAATGAAGGGTGTATTGGCTAGGTGAGGAATTATTATTATTATTATTATTATTATTATTTTGAGAGCAATAAAACATATCTAGGTGAGGGAATTTTGATAAGCTTTCAATTTGGATGACTTGGCGAACTCTTATTGGATGTCAGCATGAATATATAAGGCAATTTCCTATGTCCTATTTATGAATAGAAAATTAGAGGCCGATCCTGATTTTTAGGCTCGGTTTGATCCCAACACTGAATATTATTTCCAAACCTGTATAGGCTCGGATATATTATCTCCTGACTTGTTTGCCATTTTTATTCCACATCGTCAATTCCATCTCGTCATTCTTCCTCTCTGTCTCTTAAGACGACCGACCGAAACCCATCTTAAGAAATTCTCTCTCTCTCTCTCTCTCTCTCTCTCTCTCTCTCTCTCTCTCTCTCTCTCTCTCTCTCTCTCTCCTAATGGACCACCGCCGTCAGCCGAGTTGGGGAAATCTAAGATTCCAGTTTAAAAGAACACGTAGGTAAGATCAGTGCTTCTACGGTGGCGGCGAAGTTCTTCCTTTTCCGGCGTTCATGGAGGTTGAGCCGTTGATTAAGTGTGCAACACCGCATCGAGGCCACTCCAACTACTTAAGCGTCGGATCATCGAGGGTTCCGGTGGTTTCTAGGTTGAAGTTGAGTTGGTAGGTCTTGATTGTCTACTCAAGATCATCGTCGAAATCGTCGGAGGGATCCTTGGAGTTGTTGGTGATGTAGCAGAAGTTTTGGAAGTCGTATTGATTGCCGATTGAGGTGCTGTGATTAAGTGATTGTATGCAAGGCACGTGGGATAATTCAGATGATGTTGTTTTGAGGTGCTGTGATTAAGTGATTGTATGCAAGGCACGTGGGATAATTCAGATGATGTTGTTTTCTTCTGGTATCTTTAAGTTTTCTAAGTTAATTTGTTGATTTTTGAATTCTAATGTGGTGTTTGACTACAAGTCAATGAATTTGTTATATTTGAGAGTTGTGAGAACCGTATATTTTTTTATGAGAATTGTGTATTTTTTTATGAGAACAGTGTATTTTCTGTGAGAGCTGTTTATGAGAACTGTGTACTTTATATAAGAACTGTTTATGAGAACTGTGTATTTTATATGAGAGCATTATATTTTTTTATGAGAACTGTCTATGATAACCGTGTATTTTCTATTGGAACATTGTATTTTTCTATGAGAATTGTGTATTTTTCTATGAGAATTGTATATTTTTATGAGAACTGTGTATTGTCCATAACAATTATCTATGAGAACTGTGTATTTTCTATGAGAATTGAGTATTGTCCATGAGAACTGTGTATTTTCTATGACAACTACATATTTTCTATGAGAACTGTGTATTAAGTATATGGTGAGACTATTTGAACTGTATATTTTCAGTTCAAATAGCCATTTTCACATAGTTCTCATAGAACTGACTATGAGAATTGACAGTTCTCATAACCAGTTCACATAGCTAAGGGTAAGAACTGTCTATGAGAACTGTGTATTTTATATGAGAACATTGTATTTTTCTATGAGAATTGTGTATTATACATGAGAACTGTCTATGAGAACTGTGTATTTTCTATGAAATCATTGTATTTTTCTATGAAAACTATGTATTTTTCTATAAGAACTGTGTATTTTTCTAAAAGAATTTTATATTTTTTATGAGAACTGTATATTGTTCATGACAACTATCTATGAGAATTGTGTATTTTCTATGAGAATTGAGTATTATACATGAAAATTGTGTATTTTCTATAAGAGCAGTGCTATGTGCACAACAGCTTATACACAGCAACTGTGCACAGATGCCATTTTCTCCCGGCTCAGGTTGCACAAAGATGATCGGAGCCGCTCATTTTGCCTAAATTCTGTAGTGATTTTGGGTGTTTTGTTAACGCCTCTAACGATATCGAACGAAGCTCATTTTTTACAGAGACCTTAAACGACATATTTAGAACAAAATGAGCGGCTCCGATCATCTTTGTGCGACCCGAGCCGGGAGAAAATGGCATCTGTGCACAGCTGTTGTGTATAAGCTGCTGTGCACATAGCTTTTCTGTTTCTATAACAACTGTGTATTTTCTATGAGAACTGTCTATTTAAGTGTGTGGTAAAACTATTTGAACTGTGTATTTTTGAGTTCACATAGTTATTTCATATAATTCTCATAGAACTGACTTTGAGAATTGACAGTTCTCATAGCCAAGGATATTTTTGTCCGAAACAGTTTTCATAAAGACAGTTTTCATAGGAACGGTTCTCGTAGAAATAATTCTCATAGACAGTTCTCATGGAGACAATTATCATAGAAACAGTTCTCATAAAGAGTTCTCATAGAAAATGATATTTTTTTTAATCTTACATAATTTCATATTCAATATGGATCTTGTTTGGTAGATATCGTCGAATAGGTTCCAAAAATATAATTTTTTTTAAAAATGAATAGCTACAACAAAAGATATTACTTTTTGAAATTTAAACAATGTTTTAATGGTGCATCAATACTCATGAAGCATTGGATAATTTTTCTATACTAAATGCTCTCTAGTTCAGTGCGCTGCTGCACGTGAAGGGGCATGGTTGGAATAAAAAATATAAATAATTGTGCAGGACTAAATTAAGTCCGAACCTAATTTTTAGGACCAGCCTAAAAATTCCCCATTTATGAATATTGGAACCATTCTAGGGGGCCGACCCCGACGGGGTCTCTGTCGATGGGGTACGTATCGATTAATTGTAGGACCAATTTTGGGGTTCCACACAAGTTATCCAAATTGTTGATTATTTTTTAAATATTTTTTCGAGTGACCTTGTTAAATTTCAGGTCAACTGGATAAATGTAAGTGCATGATCCATATGTTGAATGTGAATTCAAGATCCTAAACTCTGAAACAAAAAATGAACGTTGGATCAAACACTTATAGTAATTTGATTGACTTGAAATGTTTCAAGGCTACTCGAAATTTTTTTTTAAAAATAATCACCGGTTAGGATAATTCGTGTGTGGCCCCAAAGTGAGCTTGGGGCCCCACAATTGGTCAGTACTCCATCCATAGGTACCCTGTAGTGTTTTTTCTTCTTTTTTTAACGGCGATCCCCGTAGTGATGTTCTTTATGAAAAAGCACCAACTTACATTTCAACCAAGCACAATTAGGGAGGTTTGGGCTAACTTATTTATTTTGTGGTCTTTTTATTTGTTGTGAACTTCGGATAATTCCGCATCAAAGTTAAGAATAAAAATTAAAGCCTAATTTTTGTTTTTGATTATCGGGCGTCTGGGTCAATTTACAAACACCTCAACTAATTTTTAGCTTTGAAATTAAAGACTGGTCAAACTTTTAAGGCCCAAGAATTTTTGCTGGCGGTAAAAGTCAAACGCGGAACTTGTGACAATTTTTTTCTCACATGTCACTTGAAAGTTCAAGATCTTCACAAATACTCTTATAAATCCAAAAAGTCCGCGTCCATACAGATAATTTGTTCACAGATTTCGATATGGGATCCATCACTTTGTCCCATAAAAATAAGTCGAGTCATTCAGTAGTGCCACGTTGTACTGCTCCGGACCACTTTACAATCACACATTCTTGTGGGGTCTACCACTAAGTGTATGGACCCCACAAAAATGTGTAATTGTAAAGTGGTCCAGAATACCGCGTGACAGTACTCTCGGACTATTGAATAATTGCATTAGTTTACAAAGGATTTCAAGACATAGCCTTGATTTCCAAATGCTCAAGACATGACTCGAACTGTGGCCTACCACATGGGGATCAGGACCCGGAGATGCCTTCGCCGTCCATAGTCACATTGAACCCATGAATATCAGTTCAAAAATCTAAAAAATGCTCTTCAAGTTTCTGCAGGGATCGAAAAACTTGATCGTCCGCAAAGAAATTTCCCGTATTTTGTCCGGAGAATATAATGGAGCTAAAATTGTACGTGGAGTATTCTGACCAAAGAATAGACATTTCCATGCCTTTTTTTTGGAGTGCTTCAACTGACATTTTCTTGTTTTTTCTCTCTATATATAAGCCAAAGATTGTATATAATGGATCGGAATGACTTTCCTGTGTAAGCCCTGTGTCTCGAGGTTTAAGGAAAGATTAGTACATCCATCGACAGGAGAAGGAAATAAGTTTTTTATAACCAGAAAGTTGTAAAGCCGACAGAAAGCACACGAACAACACCACCATTTAAAGCGTTTCATGCGCCCTGGACGTACGCCAGGCCCCAGTAGTGCTGCTTTCTCGCTCATGCAAATGGCAGCGCCACACCTGCAGTTTGGAGCCAAGCTAGGAACCCTTAGGAACCACTGCCCTAGTGTTGTTGGTTGCTTGTCACTTCCCTTTTGAGGTTCGAGCCCCTCCGCGGGGGGTTTGGGATTGGGGTTATAGATTAGTGAAAATAACTTGATATTTTTAGACAATAAGGAGTTGCCATTAAATTACTCCCTCCGTCCCATAGTATTTGTCCGGTCCGCGAAACGAGGACTACAAAATAATGCATTTCTTTCAAGAAAAAATTTAAATTTTTTTCATAAGTTAAAAGAACTCATCGAGATCTAGTAAATTGTTGAATTTTTTTTCAACTTTTCTCACAAAAATAGTATTATTTTTACGTCTCCGTTTTGCGGACCGGACAAATATTATGGGACGGAGGGAGTATTAGCTAGCGGAACCGAACTGTAAATGGCTAAATAGAGAAGTCACGATTCATTCAACAGCGAAAAGCTTTTATATATTTGTTATGTTAAAGTTGATTCGACATAAGATGGAATTATTTCTTCTCCCAAAGTCAGAATGACCAAGCGCTTCTTTGCTTTGTCCCGATCCCTAATTATTCGATACAAGTAGATTCGAGCTTGAGAGAGTAAGTCGCTTATTTGTTGTCATGCATAATTATGATGGCGTGAAATATATAGCAAGGCCTTAATGAACTCAAAGTAAAATATTTGTAGGTGTTATTATATATATAAATAGCTGTAAAAATTTGATTGAACATAAAAGAAGATACTTGTCTAATTTAGCGGTCAACTCAATGTGAGTTATTAATCTCCTATTCTTGCCATACGGGTTATACTCTAGTTATCAGCGACCAGATTACCAGCTTCAACATCATACGAATAAAGCAATTTAAAAATTCTTTTTTTATAACCGAATATCTGGGCCAAGTTGCATGCATCTCGACTAAGTATAGAGCTTTGAAGTTAATAGCTGGGTAAACGGCCTCCAGTGACCCCAAGGTTTTGACTATTTAGCATTCGTGGGATTTGAAATAATTTAAACATTTCTTCAACGTAAGTACTTGATAATATACAAACCTTTAGGTGGTGTTTGGTTCGGTAAAATGATTTTTACGAACGGAATGAAATGGTTATACATTAGCCTCCTAATTGAATGACCATGAATCTGAATTGACGAATTATTATGAAATCTTTATTAACTTCTTGACTTCTAATAACTTTTTAAGTTAACGAAGAAAACTTGATTATATACCGATCCCCATTGAATTTTAATGATCCTACCCAACGGGTTTGTCTGGTGGCAAGGCTCGACACATAGGGGGGTTTGATACATCCTAGCGTAATTTTTGTGCCACCTCTACGTACCCACATGCAAACCCTCTAAAACAGCTGTGAGAGAAAAATGACCTTGGACATCTTGCATTATCAAAGAAAGAAAAAATCATTGATCCATGTTGCTATGATCACTTTTGGTTGTACCTTGGTTATTGATAGCAAGATGAGCTCATACTGGCAAAATGCAAATTTTTAGTTAAGCACCAATCTAACATCAAAATTGTTCTTTCCTTGTTCAATATGAATTTGAGAAAAAAAAAATTGACTTCAATTTTCCAACATTTAACGTGTGATATGCACTATACATATAAAGAGTCGTTGAATGTGCACATATATTGAGTCGTTCAATTTCTCCCATGCATTACCAATCATGCAGTGTCCTGTAGGTAGGTGTGGTTGGTGTTGTGGTGGAGTGTTGTGTTCCTAGCAATATTTTTTTCGGTAATGTAGGGTAGGGTATCCCGGGTCAGCTTGTCCGCACCTCAGACTAATCTCTACTGCCCCTCTCACAATTGTTTCACATGCTTACGCGTTGGGTGAGATGGTCCCAAGAGTTATTGGTAGAAGTTCAATATGCATTTTCCGAATGGCAATACATTTCTCTCCAATATTATACATATTTTACGTATTTTCTACGGCCCAGAAGGGGGTAGGTAGCTAGCATTTTCCAATTCAACAATGCTACAAACACTTATACACACACTGCACACATGTGTGAGACCCCACTCCTATTTTGAGTGTGTGTGTAAGTGTTTGTATATGTGGTTCTAAACTTCTTGTTTCCAATTAGTAGAAGTATAAACCATGGTCTCCCGAAGGTAATGAGATTTATTTGGGCTTTGTGAGGGCGCCCAGCCCAGCCCATCCAAGGTCCAATGGCAATATTTTAGGCTTTCTTCGGAAGTGGACCTCAAAGCTACAGCCAAAAAACATACTTCCACATAAAAAAAGGGGGCGAACAAATTTTGATTATATAGAGCTACGGTCTGCCCGGCTGCTGTCTGACTAATTATTCAGCGTCCCTGTGTATCACATGGCGTTATTTATGTGACCTAATTATTTATTGTACTCTCAGAGTAGAGTTGGACAACAGACACGAAACACGATAACACGACACGAACCGGATACGAAATTCACGGGTTAAGGTTGAACATTTCTGACACGAAACACGAAAATGACATAATTCTAGAACACGAATTTTAAATGGGTAGGGTTCGGATTGAATATGAGAGACGCGAAATTGACACGACCAACACGGTTACTAAATTATGTCACCCATTAACACAAACATATATATATATATATATATATGGTATATCTGTAATTCTATATAGAGTTACGCAACGGACACGATAACACGACATAAACCGGACACGAAATTAACGTGTTAGTGTTGAGCATTTCTGACACGAAACACGAAAATGACACGACTCAAGAAACACAAATTCTAAATAGATCAGGTTCAAATTGAGTGATTTGTGACATGAACCCGACTGACACGACACGACCCCGACCCGACCCGACCTGTTACTCAGGGTCTATCTGAGAGGACCTAATAATCTCTGACACTATGTATGGAGAAATTTTTGGGTGTTGGTAGAGCATCACACAGTGGTATCCCGTCGGCGACCGAACCATCCAAACATGTTTTGAGCGGGCCGAATTTTAGAGAGAGATAAAAAAGAGGAGAGAGAAAGAGAGTGGTCGGGTGAGGGTGTCAGGGGAGAGAGATAAAATAATCTGAATCGTCCAAAACACGTTAATTTTGATGACACGGATACCGCCACGTAAAATCCGTTCGGCACACAAAAACTTCTCCCTATGTATGGGATGATCCCTATGTGTGACCTCCCTCTCCTGTCTTAATAAATAGTAATTTTTGCGGATCAAAAAATAATAATAAATAGTAATTTTTGCGGATCAAAAAATAATAATTATAATAAATAGTAATTTTTAATAAAAATGAGGAAAGTCGTCCAAACGTTTCGAGTGTTTTGAAAAAAATAAAACAAGACCAAACTCCATCAATGCTAATGGTTGGATGGTGAGTGCTGACAAAGAAAATGGCCGCCTTTTAGTTTTTGGGTTGTTAAAAATCCAATTCGGGAACCACAAAGGTCAACCTCCCATTATCAAATTTTGTTTTCTTCTCTGCACGTTCTCTCTCTCTCTCTCTCCTCTTTTCTTTTTCTTTTTCTTTCTGTTGCAACTGCCGATCATTTCAACTTCCTCAACGCCCCTGCCCCACACCAAGATTCTACATCATAGGCTTTCCCTTTTTTTTTACTTTTAATAATTAGCTGTTCTGACTAGTTTTTACACACATCGACTGACTCGATTATAATGCTAACAGAGGTTTGATTTAAAGTCTGAACAAATACTTTTTTTTTATAGGCAAATATACCTTGTATGGCATTCTAAATGACTTAGAGCCCATTTCAGAATACCTTTTTTAAAAAATAAGAACTTTTTATATTTTTAAACTCAAAAATCATGTAAATGAAAAATAATTGTTCCATTTTTTTGCATCGTATTAAAGATTTCATTGAGATCTTTCAAACAAAATTCATATTACATATTTTCAAATTTCAATAAAATCATCATTTTTTAGTTTGAAATTATTTTCTTAAAAAATAAATATTTATTTGGTGTTCAAAAACGGAGCCTTAATAATATCCAAAAAGTTTTAAATTTAAAATTTTACAGGAAAGCAAACTCCTAAGTTTCAGCCCGCTAACCCCTTGGGGTTGGTTGATGATGGCTTTTTCTTTATCTCCATTCTTTAATCTACACCTTTCGGTTATATATTTCTCTCTCTTGATTATTTCCCCATGCCCCTTGCACCATCCCCCCCCCCCCCCCCCCGCCCGGTCTCTCTCTCTCTCTCTCTCTCTCTCTCTAGATGGAGAACTCAAACCCTATTATTGCCTCGACAGGCACTGAACCTCAAGAGGAGAGCGGATGGACGTCTTACTTTGAAGATTTCTTAGCAACACAGAGAAGCAGAGAAGATCAACATAGCACTGCTTCTTTCTCTGATCAGGAGAGTTTTTGCAGCCCTTCTTTGGTTTCCGATGCTGCTTCTTGCGCTCCTCTGAAAACCGAGAATCGCAATCAAGTCCCGTCGTGTTCTCCGGTTACGGAAGACAGCCGGCCGGTAACGACGATGCACAAGACAGCCAGTTTCAAGAAAGTTACAAGAACAGAAGAGATTTCCCGTGATGATTCCTTGGAGGATACTGCTAGTTCTCCTGCTAACAGCCCCAAGGTCTGCCCAATTAACCTAACTTGGTGATTCCGTTCGTAGTTTTTTTTTTTTTTTTTTCCTTGTTTTTCAAAAAAAAATTATATATTCCACATCTGTTTTTTTCCCCCCTTTTTTTGGGTTGGCCTCCAGGTTAGTAGCTTGAAAGAGATGGATATCATAAATCCCAGAAAGAGAGAAGATAATAATGGAGTTGATATTAGCAATTCTCTGGTAAGCTCCCCTTGTTATTGTTGTTGAGGTGTATGAGAATAAAGAAAATCTTTTTTTAAGAGCCATGAATAGTTTGTTTACGGGTCAATCGCTACTGTCCAAAAGTATTTTGGACGCTCCGGATATTAATAAAATTTTTCCGGAGAAGAGTTAAAATCCGGATCGTTCGGAATACTTTTAGACGGTCGTGATTGGTTTCTGCTGTAAAGAACTTGTTCACGACTGAGCCATGAATAAGTTTATCTCTTAATTTGAAATATAGCATCCACCAACTATTATTATTATTATTATTATTATTATTGCTGTTATTATTATTGCTGTTATTATTATTATTATTGGTATTGGGGTGGTTAAGGTATTATTGAGGTCTAATTTTAGTGTATATTCTCGTAGACTTCGCATACGCACTTCTTATATATATTTTTTCACATAAGTTCTTACAATATAATATCTATATTATCTACCGCCAATTCAATGATTATGTACATAAATATACATATGTATATATTTATATTATCCCGGTGCGATGCTCTAAAGAAATTGTAGGGTTAGGTATTTATAACAATAATGATATGCAGGGAAAAAAACTAATTGTTTCACATCGATTCTGATTTAAGTCGTTTTTTCCTGAAATAAAGTTTCCAGTCTTATTTTTCCATTTTTGCACTTTTGTTAGTTTTACGTAAAAAAAGATTATAAGCTCCAAAAAGAGGAAAATAATTTTAAAACATTTTTGAGTATTATTTTTTATTTTTTCAATATTTTTTTGCTAACTTCGGCTCATATTTGTTTACTTATTTTTATTTCTTGTTGAGATGCATGAATGCTTAATCTCGAATATTGAAATATTTCGACAGAAAACTAAAAGAAAAAATTACAAACCATGAGAATAAGCTATTGTATTGGGGAATGATAAATCTAGTCCAAAATAAATTGTAGGGGAAAGGAGGTGGCTCTGATTGTTGTACAGAATTAATTCCGACGGAAGGGGGGAACGAGATGACTATTGAAGGATATACAGAGCTGAACAGGAGAGGGTTGTGCTTGGTTCCATTGTCCATTTTACTCAACTATCTTGGTTAATCTCTCTCTCTCTCTCTCTCTCTCTCTCTCTCTCTCTCTCTCTCTCTCTCTCTCTCTCCTGAGGCAAGGCTCTTGTACATGTAAAGAGAAACCTGTGATTATATTGATTCCCATCATTTATGAAATTGATCAAATACCCATTAATTAATTGTAGTTTGCTTTGTTTATTGATTGTTTTATTTGGTGTTGTAGTTATTTTATTCTACATGTTCTGGACGGGTCCAAAGAGAAGTAATATTAAATAGCATCATGCATGTCTGTGTGTGTATATTCTTGTCAATTGGCAACAACCGCATTAAGGCCTTCTAGAAAATAAGATAGCTAAGGGATAATTAACTAAACACTAAAGGTTGGGCACACACGATGTGTGTGCAAGTTGAATTTCGATAATGGCTATGGAGATAAAGGAGAGAGAAAACTTGACACTTGTGAATTGATGGGTAGTTAACTGAAAAAGGTCTTCTCTAATTTGTTTACAGGGGGGTCTTCTGTTTTGGTGGTTAAATCTTTGGTGCTTTGGTTTGGCATTTTTATTCATATTTTCTGTAAAAAAAATAAAAAATTCGCATAATGTATTTTGGATTAATCATCGGTCTCAATGAAAAGAGTTTAAAAAGCAAAAAAAAAATTTATGACCAAGATTAAAAAATTCGCTAATGACGAACAAATTCCGAGCATGAGCTGGTATTTTTGTCATCTTACATGAAGTTTTTTCAACTTTGGTTCACAATTTTATATTTTTTGATATATGTCTTTCGTCGAGACGAATGATTAATCCTAAAGTTAAGATGAAAACTAAAAAATAAGTAAAAAGTACTAGTCAAAAAAATTAGGAAGAATGGGCTTAGGTGGGTTAAGGGTCATTGACAATTGATGTTTTCCTTTGAGTATAATGAAGGAGGATTCATGAATCAAAATATTTAGAACTCAAATGATCAAAAGGTTTTATTACTTGTTTCGAGATGTGGCGATAAGGTTTTACGAAGTACGTATCTTTCATACATTTGCCCAATTTTTACCATATGGGACATTTTTTGTAATTTTCAAAAATTCCAGGGGGCGTACGGTCCCTCCGCCCTGGTGCCGGAAGTATTTATTCATTGAGTCCATCACTTGACCTTTAACCCTGTATATTTTCACATGGGCGTGATTATTTTGGCGGCATTGCTTCAGAGGTCTTTACCACCGTACATGTACGAGAGCTCATAATTAACCAAGTATTGTATGGAGGCCCGCATTACTGCGCGGTGATGAAGGTTCTTGAAGTTTCACGTGATAGTACTCCGAAAGGAGACTATAGGCTTTGGGGAGTGGAACGACGACGGATGATTGTACTATATTCATCTTATAGCGACAGAAATAATTGTGGGCGGTAAATTTATGTCATGGATAAATAATTGGTACATTCACAACTCAAACTTATACTCCTATATATTTACTATGTATTAAATGAAAATGGTGTACAAATTACATCAACTGCGCATAACGAAACATATCCTTATAGCATTTATATCACCAGACTTGATGAAAGCGAGCCTTAAACCCAAATCAATTGGAATTTACGTCGCAATTTATCATAACACCAATGGTAAGGTTTACATCGCCATTACGTTTCGAGTCCGTCATAGGCAGGGAGCGAAATAGCAAATCAAGTTCGAATCCGGCTTCACAGACCTAACATCCTTGCTGTAGGACTTGTTTATATCCTAGCTACCAAAACATGCAATAATGCAAATTAATTGTTTACTTGAGAAACAACAAACATTGCTGATCATTATCGGACTCATCATATATAATACTAGTTATTTCACAACAGAATCCAACAAAGGATGCAAGCTAGGTTCCTTGAACCCCTTTGATGACGAAGAAACACACGTAAGAGATCAATGATAGATTCTGATTAATAATAGTTCACCTCGTAATTATCAATTAAACCCTTGTGCTGGCCATTCTTTTTAAATTAATAAGAATGGGGCTGCAGTGGAGTCGACCCCTCCATGTGCACAGAACCTAAGGCAGGTGAAATCAAAGACACCGATAGATATATTAATTATTCACATTCGGCAGATGTTCAATCATAAATTAAAACCCTAGCCTCTGAGTTTTTTATTATTATTATTATTATTATTATTATTATTATTATTATTATTATTATTACATGCACTAGGAAAAAACAAGTATCAGAATTACGTCGAACCGGAAATTTATAAGTCCACAGTCACTACAAGCGTCCAACTAATGGTCCTGTTAAGGGAAGAAAAAATGATCCCGACAAATATCAAGGGAATAACACCTATTTGCAAGTGAGGAGATTTGAACTTCTTATCTTGTAGTGAAGATGCGGTAGTTCTGGCCGGCTTAGCAAGCTCTAGGTTTTAAAAAAAAACCTAGTTGACTCTTCTTAATTTTATCATATACATGATACTGTAAGTACAGAAGAGTGAGAATCTACTTTTAAACTTGGTCTGGCTGCTGGAAAGGTAGTAGAAAAAAATTGGAACTTTCTAAAGGGTTTGTGCCCAAATGATCCATACAATTACCTAGAAGAGTGCTAATCTAAGCAGTAAATCCTATACACACACAAACACAAAATTTCCACTTGTTTTACAAATTGGTACTATTACAATTCAGTTGTTCTAGAAAAATCCAAATGTATATATAGAAGGAAAGTTAACCAAACACAACCACAACAGCATCACTACCAAAGACCGTAATCCCAACTAATGTTTCGGAAAAATACTCATTTTACGTACATGTTTTCAAATTCATGGTGTTTTCCTTTTATAGAGACCGAAATCGTGTATGCAACTGTTTCATAGAAATACAATTGAATAGCATATTTAACGGAAGTACAATAAAATACAGCTGTATTGTCTAGCGAGCAAGGGTAGTGTTGGTTTGGTTGTTTTCACTTGGGAAGCCTACCTGCCAATATAGCTATCCACGCCTTTAACAAAGGATGGATATGAGCGTTCTTAATTTGATTGTTTTTGCATTATTCAGTTTGTCAACGGAAACAGTTATCCTTTTGGCACAAAAAAAAAAAAAACTGTTTGATAGATTTAGTACCTCATAACTGTGTATGTTTTCCCTAAAATTTAAAATGGAAATTACATATTTACGTTTGTATTCCCATAAAATAGCATTTGAAGGAAATGTGCCCTACTCCTTGTTTAATTTTCCAAGATGACCGAGGTACAAGGCTACCACTTATTGATTTGTCAAATCAATTCATCATTATCGCCCTCTTAGTGGATTAAATAATTAGTGATCCAAAATCCATTTCATTAATTATGCTTTATCTGGTAGATAAGCTGCATATTATCCATGTCAGCCACTTATAATTATTTGAGATGAAAAGGAAAAATTTATTCCATGTGTTGTGTTGGGTCACTGCCGAAATCTTTATTTTTTAGTATCAATTAATGCTATTTTTATCTTTTTTCTTTTCCTCAATGTACCCCTTCGAGATTAATAAAAAGTATCTTTTTGCCAAACAAAAAAAATAATAATAATGCTCTAGATTTCTCCCCAATACTAATTAGGCCACCCCAAAACATCGAGTAGATCAAGAAGCCATGAATTAGCACTTGGATGTCTGAGCCAACTTCCACGCACCTTGACCAATTCTAAAATCCTGAAATTAACGATCAGACAAACTCTCTAGCAGCGACTACGGTTTGATATGTTTGGCAACCATAGAATTCTGGTACAATTATGCTATTGGTTGATGTTATTTTGAAATTGGCAAACCACTGGATTTAAATTCAATTAGCAAATCGATTAGGTGATCAGTCTAGTAAACGATATGATGTTCTCTTGTTAACAATTGGCTTTTATATAGATAAGCAAAAAATTAGGTTACCCGTCAAATTAATAACAACTTCTAATGATGTGATTTGCGTTTTAGAGAGGTAGCTCATATATCTAAATCACTCAGTTGTAACACGACAATTGGTATTTAATCACAGCCCAAGATCGATTAAATATCCAACAGCGCATGCAGAAGTACTTTAGCTATTGTATTTTTTCCTATAAATTTAAAAAAAAAAAAAAATGTCACACTCTAGAAATGTGACATGCACATTCCTAAATATGTCACATTAATCCATTAATGCTCAATTGATTGAGGTCTAAAATTAAAATATGTCACGTTCTGTCATTTTTCGATCGAGTTTAGCTTTTGAGGTGTTTAGTTGACTAAAAGATGGAAATCGTGTTTTGTCTAAGATACTTCAGTCTTCATGCATGAGTAGTGACCACCCGAAGCGGTAACCTCGTGGTCAGTGGGTCACACGCATATGACTCGAGTTTAAGGAGATTGTGGATTTGAGGAGTACTTGTAACACTCTTGAAAGTCTACATAGATGATCTTGGGTATATAACAAACTTTGTGGGCTACTACTAGTACCTTGTGCTTAAGTTTTTGGGCTATGTGGTATGGCTTGTGGATCAAAATCAGGATACTGGGCCAGTGATCTGCTTGGGGCGTTACAGTACTGCTATTGACACCCTCTCCAACAAAAAGTTGATTTTTATATATAGTCGAAGAAATTAAAGTAAATCACCCACTTTACACAAGATGAGAAAAACGGGCCTTGAGTCGTGACCCTATTTTAGTATATGTTGGCTTAATTAATTCTTAGTTGTTATATATATGGCATGTTTGTGGTGATATCGTTTGTGGCTCATTGTAAGCTGTATTAAGATAATTTTGCATAATTAATACAGATCATAAAATGTAGAGTAACTTTTGTGATAGGGAACTTGAAAACATCATCACTTTTTATATTTTCAGTAAATCTCCAAAATGACAGAGCTGATTCATGGGGATTGTTGTACTTCTAATGGTCCCATGTGACAAAGGTAGGTAAAACCTAACAACAGCCATTCCAATTGTGCTCTGGGAAATCATGGAAACGTTGTTAGAATTCTAACACACACGCTCCCACCCCACCCCCTGTGTAACTCAAAGTGTCAAATCAGCTTATGTGCACCGCAATCGATATTTCGGGAGATAACTGTCCAATAGCAGGAGGCCCAATAATCATCGAGACCAGTTAATACGTATACAACAAAAGAGCAAACTCTTAAGTATCAGGATTGGATCGATCATCTACAAACCAATCTGTTGTGGTTAATTAGTTAATTAGGACTACTTTTTGTGTGATCCTTTGTTTGCTGGGTGAAGAAAAAACAAAAGGAAACTTTCTTTTTCTTTTTTTTCCCTTATCAGAAAGCGAAAGGAAACATTGAAAATCAAAAGTGATTGAATTGGATGGTTCATCATGCTTGTTTGTTAACATTCCAATTTTCTTTTCCGAGACCTCAATTTCAACAGCCAAATGTGGTCCAAAATATATATGCCTAGAGCTGGCAAGCATTGCCACCCATAAGGGTATCTAGCTATATATATGTAAGGCAAAATACTATATCCGGTTCATTTTGAATCGGTGTAGGGCACCCCATACAGTTGTAGGCCTAACGAAGAAAGTTGTTAATTTCTTTATGGGAAACCAGATATACACAGCTCATTTGCATTGGTTGCTGGGAAACCAATTTAATTAATCTGGCCTAATGAAAATTAATATATCAAAACATCTTTGAAGTTGCAACGCCAAGACACGAAGGTAGTAGCTACGTAGTATTATCAGGAGTATCTGCTAACAGATATTTTCTATAGAAGGAGAGGTTGAGATGAAGAACTCTAGGTCGAAATAGTTATATCGACAATGAACTGACGGTGTCAGCTGGTTATAGAGATTTATACATGCAGTTGTTACACATGTCCAAGCAATTAATTCAAGCTCTAACTTCTTTATATTTATCGATGTCGGATTACGAAAAAGAAAACACGATAAACCACTGCCGAAATGGAGCAAAGCACTTGAAAATATTACTACTAATGACTTTCATGGAAGGAATTTTGCAGGGTAACAAATTTTGACTATAAGATCATGATTCATGAACTTGTGTCTCATGGCCAATTGGGGAGAAATTTTCAACTTTGATTAACAGCCGTACAGAGACCTTGGGTTTTGGCCCAATGGTCGACTTCTATGGGCAGGAGGTTGGTCTTCGTAGAAATCTAACAAATACTAACATATTAACGTCAGAGAAAAAAATAAAAAAGATCAACAGACATATAGGCAAAATGCCAAGGGATTTGGACAAGTGAACATGATAAAACTAATATAGTAAGTGTTTGTCTTCCATGACGTTAGATGTTCAGATTCCACAGAGACTAAACATTCCAAACTTTGAAACCACTAAAGAGTTTACCGGTTGTTACCTTCTGGACCTCTAAATTAGTCGAGATGCGCGGAATTAGCTGGCCGGACAAGAATAACGAATAATGAAACAATTCATATATTGAATTGAAGAGCTCATTTAACATCTGTCTAAAAAAAATAAAAATAATAAAACAGCCATAGAGCCAACTCAATGAGTTTTATAATACGGACATTCCAAGACAGTCTCTGACTTGAGGCTATAAATCAAATTTTGTCATTGACTTCTTTCATGCATACAGCTTGGCACAAGGAATAAATGTCTTTGGGGGTAATGAAAAGATAACTATTGTCAACCTATCTGTTTAATATTTGACAGAAATAGTTATAAGAGATATGTAATCTTATAAAACAAAAACAAAAAATGGTGATCGCGCGTGAAATTAATAATACTATTCACATAACCTGCTATATAATACATTCGACGCTTTTTTATATCACTTAGGACTATATATTAGCCCGTAATACTAATCAAATACCCAATGTACCACCCCTTTTATTGTACAACCCAACTCAATACCCGTATACGGTTCAATTAAAGGACCTTATTCTGTGAATCTAATTTTCCAAGACCATGTTCGTATTACTAACTCTCCACTAAACAAAGAGTTTAATAGAAAAGAATATGGCAAAAAATCTTGCAACCAAATCCCATATCTCGGGATAATGAAAATTTAGGGCGAGAGAAGGTAGGAAATGGCAGGGAAATGGACAACGTACATTTCAATCATTTCCCTAGTACCAATAATGATTGGCGTGATATATAGTATAAGTTGGCTAGCTAGCTATAAATGAGGTATATATAGAGTTTAGTAGTAGCAGAGTGGTCATGTATCTATCTATAGCTACGCAATATACTCCTACTTTTTAATAAAATCATGTCCTCTCTTGTCAACCCATGATTGAGGAATCGTAAACAGATAGAATTATCTGGAAGAACTCCCCATTTCTTAACACTCCAACCAATATAAGTAGTAAATTGTTGTTACTTTGTTAGGTAATTGATAGATACTACTAGATACTTATTTTGCCACTCCTCGTGACTTTTTAGCTGTGTGACATTCTTGGTCTGGTGGATGGAGAAATATAATTTTGGGTGCCGGTAGGATACCACACACATCGGCGATCCAACGTCCAAACATGTATCTTAAAAAAAAGAAAAGAAAAGAAAAAGAGGAAGGTTCAGTTTGTCTATTAGACAATGCTCTATCCACAAGTGGAAAAAATTTTCAGTGCCGGGTGGATACCAGGTGGTACCAACTCGGTGCATCTGGACCGCTCATTTCCATTTTGGACGACTCGAATTTGGAAAGAGAAAAATGATAGAGAAAGAGGAGGGAGAGGGTTTTAATCTGGGCCGTCCAATACACTTTTGGACGGCCCGGATGAGCCGAGTGGGCACCACGCTATGTGGTACTCACCTGGTACCCAAAAATTTCTCCCACAAGTGAAAGGGAAATAGTTGTACTAATGCCACCATTCCCATCTCATGCAGAAACCCGTGCAACCTAAATCAGCGAATGACATAAATAAGCATATCTCTTGTGTATGTCCACCAAAAATACAACTACCAAAAGCAAAAATAAAAATAAAAATGGCTCTGTTTCAAATTAAAATCACAATCTGATTTTCGATTCACATTTGGATTCCAAACCCCGAGTCAGAACAACGATAGAGATGTCGCACGTACTAAAAACTTCTGCCCGCAATTTGAATACCTTAAGCACACTCACCGTACCCTGCAAAGTTGCGCTCGATGTCAAATCAAAGCGCCCGGTAACAAGATCTCTTAAAAAATGGTGATTCAACACCAACTTTTCTGCAGTAACACTTGAGTAAGTTCTTATGTTAAGTTCTCCGCGTGCAGGGACTACTTCAGATTCAATTGGAACTTCTGCTATGTTGGTTCCACGGTAGCTAATGTATGCTTTCGTATTCTTGTATTTGAAGCTTCCGTAATTGGGGTTGCTGATAGTAATCACCATGCCTAACGTAACATTTAGGCGAAATTTCGGAAAGACACGGAGTTGGATGTTTTCGAGGCTAGCTGGGTGGGGAGTGACATGAGGTTCTTTAGGCTTAAGCATGGCAAAATACAAGATCAAGGAAATAACTACGAAGACGATCAGTAAAATCAAGGCCACGCCGCAGCAGATTTTTAGACGTTTGTGAAATTTTTCGCTTCCGCTCATAGTTGCTAATCTTCGGACTGGGGAAGCCGATAACATCGAGATTTTTCGATGTTCATGGTTTTGGCAGTGGATATGGCTTGTAAATAAGCACATTAGGCATACAAATTAACTATATCGAAATAAAGCATTTTGATCATGCTACTTGAAAATGAACGATTTCGCAAATAAAACAAAATAATACGACATGATAACCTATATATAAACGTAACGATCAATGTATGGAAGGAAAAAAGATTAGTTTCGGCCTCTGTGAGTTTGTAACTCCGTGTAACACGTTAATGGCTTCCTACCCTCAAGATTCTACGGCCGTTTCTCCACGAATGCGCACTTGTAGATTGAAAACACGATCGAAAGGAAATTTGTAGGTTATACAAAACAATACACAACTACTAATATATATGGGCTTATTATCAGAGGTTTTTTTAGAAAATAAAAATAAAAATTAGAGAAGAAGGCAAGAGAGCTACTATAGGCAAACATGTGTTCCAAGGAATGGGAGGGTTACTGTTAATTGTTTTATAAACCAAGGTCTCATGTGCTTTTGAGTAACTGATATGTGGTTTAATACATAAACTTAAAGCACAATGGTCAAGTAAATAAAACTTTAATTTCTAGTTGTAACAGATATGCAATTAACTTAATACTCAATTTTGAGCCAAATAGTAACATGTCACCAATTACAGTTTTTAGTAACTCGTGTATCTGAGCCAGCTTACGCGCGTCTTAATTAATTATAGGGAGTCAATCTCATCTCTTATTTGCAGGGAATATCGTCCGGCCACTACGTGAGCAACTGCAACATCAAGCTAATTACTTAATACTACAAATAAAGTTATAGATCTCTCTTCTTTTTTCTTTTTGCTGGTGTTCAAGTTATCTCTAGTTACCAAATATTTTTGTGTTATCCCTATAGGAATAATACCAACACATACTAACATACAAAGACAAATACTGATTGTTCAACTCATGGACCACAGTATCGTTACTCTGTTATCACTCACTTAATTTATCTCCATACCGATGATCAGCCTCTTATTTGTTGTTTTGTTTTTGTGCTTCATATCCTAATGTTTTTATCCCTTTGTAACTTTGTTTTGTGCGCGAATTATTTATTTGCCCATGTTTTGTTTGGATGCCTGATGCCCTATTTCTGTTCAAAAAAATAATCAAAGAATTAAATCACCTTCCCCAAATGGAGTACTACTTATCTTTTTTGATGGCCAATTGGCCATAGTTGGTTTCATGTTTAGATAATAGGCCGTGAAATAGGGGATGCCATAGGCCCACAGTCGTATTGTTCAGCCCATTTGTTCGCTGCGTTTTGATAAATCATATCACTGTGTTTGAAATAGGCCGTGATATGATTCATTGGGCTTAAGAAAAGGCCAAGCCCAGTTGAAACACTGAAAGGCAGTTCTCATGGTCTGAGTACTCTCGTAGTTCAATGTGGCATTGTCTTGTGGTATTTCCCGCAAATAAAAAACCAACATCACACAATACAGGTCACTCTTTGCCTCCTAATCATTCAAAAAAGTGAATGGTAATGTCTCTACTGCGAAGTTTGCCGCTCAAATAGTTAGAGTACCACTAAACACAAATATTTTCCCTTACCTTGTTATATAGAAATCACTCTGCCTCCCTTTCCATCCTTTTGGAGTTCACCCTACTCCAAGGACTCATTTGTTTGGAAGATTAGGGAACGAATAAGAAACGTAATCTTGTGGAGTCCATAAATTCGGTGTTTGGAACCCCACAAATTAAGACGAAATTAAGGGCGTCTATATCTCGTACATACGTTGGGTTACGAACCCATGGAGTAGGATTACACATCCCCTTATTCAAGACTGTATTGAGGTGACTAATTCATCCTTTGTCTATGAAAAACTTGTCGTTTCACGAGAATGCATACAGCATTTCCTACCAAAACAAGCACTGAAATTTTTCGCTATTCGCCATTTCTATAATCCATTCATATCCATGTATTTTATATAGCTTTCGTTTATTTCGGCACAAACAAAACAGCCCCAAGAATCATTTTCGTCTCATCCAAACATAACACCAACGGAAATCAACAAGCTAGAGAAACTAACAAAATAGATTTACTTGCGAAAACAAAACTAGACAAGTAATTAAAACAAGTCAAAGATGAAGAAAGATGATTACAAGAAAGGATTCTCTTTACCTGTTGACAATTGGCATCAATTCTCCACATGGGCTGCTGAGAGGTGCAGCCTTTGTTGAACCACATGGGCTGCTGAGAGGTGCAGCCTTTGTTGAAAATGGCATGACAGCCATTCTTTGAATGGCCTATAAATGGAGACCCTTTGGCTCAAAGTTTTGTATCAGAAATCAGAGAGAAGAGAGTGATACACGAGTAGATTGTGAGGCAATACTGTGTGAGTCTGAGTGATTGTTGTAATCCTCCTCCAGTAAATATAGTGAATCCGCTGCCCCTCCGTGGATGTACCCGATTATTGGGGAACCACGTAAATCCTTGTGTTTCTCTGTGTTGTGTGTTTGTGTTTGCTTGGTTTGACTCTGGTTTAGCACTACAATTGGTATCAGAGCACGTAGTGTAGAACCAAGAACACAAAAACCACCATAGTTTCCGACTCTGCTTCTCAGTCCGTGTTCTGTCCGAGTCACAGAGCCACGTTTTTTTTTCTGATCCAAGAATCCGTTTGACCACTGAGTCTTGTGCGTCCTTGCGAGACGATTCCAACGCACCAAGACCCATCGGAAACGGAGTAACAACGAGGTCACACGCTCCGTTCGACGGTTGAGCGTGAAAGAAGCTGCTGCTCGCCGGATCTGTTTTTTTTATCTTTTCAGAAAACAGAGTTTTTTTTTACTTTAATATCTGTAAGGAGGAAAACCAGGTGCTGGTTTTTGACTAGTCAAAGCCAGGGAAAATTATCCAGTGCTACTGGCTCCCCTAGAGACGCTGATGTCAGCTTGACATCATCGATCCAGAAGCTTCAGAAGGTTACGCCCAGTCAGCACGCCACGTGTCACCCAGTCACCAGACACGTCACCAGCCACATCATCAGAGAGGCTGAGTCATCAGCCACGTATTCAGCCACGTGTCTTTCCACGTCAGCCCCAAGTGTGCGCCACATCAGCAAAAAAGGCCCAGTCATTAGCGCCCAGTCAGCATTTATTGCTGAGTCAGCAGGTCCAGTCAGTCCTAACCAGAGGGAATATTCTCTGATCCAAGGAATATTCCAGAAGGTGTTATTTTGCGATTTCGGAGCCATTTCAACTCTGATTTGCGCAAGTGAGTAGTCGTTCCTGACTATTCTCGACGTTCCGGATCCAACGCCGCACTCCGTTTTCCGCAACTCAGCTCTGACATTGGTGTTTTGTCCGTTGGTTGGCTAAAAAGCGCCGTTTTTTGGTGTTTTTGTGCACCGGATATTCACGTGGGTGGAGTTTAAGGAGTTCTAATGGCGGAAGAAGAGTTTAAGGAGACCTCGGAAGTTTCTTCATCTGCAGAGAAGAATACCGAGCATCCCAAGGTCACTTCGAGCAGTTATGGGCAAAGGAATACGGTTTCCAATGCTAAGTTCGAGGTGGAGAAATTTGACGGAACAAGTAACTTCGGCATGTGGCAATGCGAAGTTTTGGATGTTCTGTATCAACAGGAGTTGGATATTACGTTAGAGGAGAGGCCGAACGACATTTCAGACAAGGATTGGATAAAGCTTAATCGCCAAGCTTGTGGCACCATCAGACTTTGTCTTACGAAGGATCAGAAATACTTCGTGATGAAGGAAACGTTAGCTAAAGAGCTATGGGAGAAATTGGAAAACAAGTACATGACGAAGAGTATTGAGAATCGGTTGTATCTCAAGAAGAAGCTCTACGGGTTCCAGTACGTGCAAGGTACGACTATGAACCAACACTTGAACAATTTCAATAAGATTTTGGCTGATTTGCAAAATCTAGACGTTTCCATAGAAGATGAGGATAAAGCTTTACTGTTGTTAAATTCATTGCCTGATACTTATGATCATTTGACTACTACTTTATTGTACGGTAAAGAAGAAATCAAGTTTAATGACGTTTCAAATGCTTTGATGAATAACGAGGTACGGAAGAGGGATCAGCAAGTTCACCGTGACCCGTCCGCATCAGCTTTGACAACAAGAGGCAGAACCGACACTAGGAGGACTGGTGGTGGAGGGCGAAGGAGGTCTCGCTCAAAATCAAGGGGGAAGTCTGTAGAGAGAAGATTGGGGAAAGACGAGTGTGCCCTTTGTCGTCAAAAGGGGCACTGGAAGAAAGATTGTCCGAACAAACAACCAGCTGCAAATGTTGCAGAGGAGACAGAGGATGATCTAGAGTCAGCACTATTAGTTTCATCATCACCAAACCATTCAGATGAGTGGATACTAGATTCGGGATGTTCCTACCACATGTGTCCCAACAGGGACTGGTTCTCGAGTTTTCAAGATCTCGATGGAGGAGTTGTTTTGCTAGGCGATAACACCGCCTGCAAAGTCCAAGGGATAGGTTCAATCCGTTTGAAGTTGCATGATGGGACGATCAGGGTGCTAACAGACGTTCGGTATGTTCCGGACTTGAAGAAGAATCTCATTTCACTTGGAGCCTTTGATGTGAAAGGATACAAGATTACGATGATGGGTGGAGTGCTAAAGATAGTTCGAGGGGCGCTCATTG
Source organism: Rhododendron vialii (assembly GCF_030253575.1). Taxonomy (NCBI): domain Eukaryota; kingdom Viridiplantae; phylum Streptophyta; class Magnoliopsida; order Ericales; family Ericaceae; genus Rhododendron; species Rhododendron vialii. Next base: position 32,921,635 of record NC_080562.1, on the reverse strand, counting down.
TCTTGAAAGGTAGCCGAAAAGGAAACTTGTATTTCCTAGACGGTTGCGCAGTCACAGGGAGAGTGGCCGTTACTACTAGCTCAGACGAAGACGATGCATCCAAGCTATGGCACATGCGTTTAGGGCATGCTGGCGAGAAGGCCTTACAGGGTTTAGTAAGGCAAGGCTTGTTGAAAGGGGCCAAGACAGGAAAAGTTGGCTTCTGTGAGCATTGTATATTGGGCAAACAAACTCGAGTCAAGTTTGGCACTGGAGTTCACCGCACAGAGGGGATTCTTGACTATGTTCATTCAGATGTTTGGGGGCCGACCAAAAATGTAACTTTGGGAGGCAAACGATGGTTCGTGACATTTATTGATGATTTCTCCAGACGTGTCTGGGTTTATACCATGAGGCACAAGTATGAGGTCCTTCCAATCTTCCTTCAGTGGAAGAAAATGATGGAGACGCAGACAGGAAGGAAAATCAAGAAGCTGAGGTCAGATAACGGTGGCGAGTACAAGTCAGATCCTTTTCTCCAAGTCTGTCGGGAGGAGGGGATAGTCAGACACTTCACAGTTGCGGGGACGCCGCAGCAGAATGGAGTAGCAGAGCGCATGAATCGTACTTTGGTGGAGAAAGTTCGGTGCATGTTGTCAAATGCCGGGCTTAGCAAGGCGTTCTGGGGCGAGGCTCTCAAATATGCCTCCCATCTTGTCAACCGTTTACCGTCAGCAGCAATCGGAGGGAAAACTCCGATGGAGGTATGGTTTGGGAAACCAGTTACAGATTATGATTCGTTACATGTTTGGGGTTGTTCTGCTTACTATCATGTAACTGAGTCCAAGTTAGATCCACGAGCCAAGAAAGCTGTTTTCTTGGGTTTCACTTCAGGTGTTAAGGGATACAGGCTCTGGTGTCCCGAGTCCAGGAAGGTGATTCTAAGTAGGGATGTTACTTTCGACGAATCTGCTATGTTACAGCAGGTTCCTTCCAAGGAGAATGTGGAACCGAATGCCCAGCAGCAGGTGGAGCATTCAGAACAGGCGGAGGTTGAGACTCCCCTTGTTCCAGCCAAAACTGTTCAGACAGTCAGCCGTCCTGAGGATCAACCCGTTGATCAGGATGTCATTACCGAAGAGGAGGCACCATTGCAAGAAATACTACAGCAGCCAGAATCCATTGCAACCAGCAGACCGAGGCGGGAAATCCGGAAACCTGCTCGATATGCTGATACAGTAGCTTATGCACTTCCAGTGACAGACGATGATGTCCCCTCCACTTACCGGGAGGCAGTGCAGTGTACAGATAGTAACAAGTGGAAAGAGGCGATGGATGAGGAGATGGGTTCACTCTCCAAGAATCAGACTTGGGATTTGGTTCAACTTCCCAATGGCAAGAAATCTATTGGCTGCAAGTGGGTTTATGCAAAGAAGGAAGGTACAGGATCTGAGAAAGTCAGGTTCAAAGCAAGATTAGTAGCCAAGGGTTACGCACAGACGGAGGGGATCGACTACAACGAGGTGTTCTCCCCTGTCGTCAAACATTCGTCGATCAGGATCTTGCTTGCATTGGTAGCACAGTTTGACCTTGAGTTAGCCCAACTCGATGTCAAGACCGCTTTTCTACATGGAGATCTGGATGAGGAGATCTATATGGCTCAGCCAGATGGTTACAGAATTGCAGGAAAGGAGAATTGGGCTTGTAAACTGAAGAAGTCGCTATACGGGTTGAAACAGTCGCCGAGACAGTGGTACAAGCGCTTTGATCGGTTTATGATGGAGCAGGGGTACACAAGAAGTCACTTTGACCATTGTGTTTACTTCTGCAAACTCCCGGATGGATCTTTTGTCTATTTGCTCTTATATGTAGATGACATGTTGCTTGCATGTAAGAGCAAGGTGGAGATTGACAGACTGAAGGCTCAACTCAGTAAGGAGTTTGACATGAAGGATCTCGGGGAGGCAAAGAAAATACTCGGCATGGAAATTCAGCGGGACAAGGCGAAAGGCACAGTTTGTTTGACTCAGACGCAGTATCTGAAGCGAGTGTTGCAGAGATTTGGGATTGACAGGAAAGCCAAACCTGTCAGTACACCTTTGGCCGCTCATTTTAAACTTAGTGCATCGATGTCGCCGCAGAAGGAAGACGAACGGAAGCAAATGGCTCAAGTTCCTTATGCCAATGCTGTGGGAGCTTTGATGTATGCTATGGTTTGTACGAGGCCGGACATTTCACACGCAGTTAGCATGGTCAGTCGATACATGCACAATCCAGGGAAAGAGCACTGGCAGGCTGTGAAATGGATTCTACGGTATTTTCAGGGTACTGTGGATGTTGAATTGAAGTACGAGAGAAACAGAAAACTTGGTCAGCATTTGGTTGGTTACGTGGATTCCGATTATGCTGGTGACCTAGATAAGCGACGGTCGACTACAGGGTATGTGTTTACACTTGCTGGAGGGCCAATCAGTTGGAGGTCAACGTTACAGTCAACGGTGGCTTTGTCTACTACAGAGGCAGAGTATATGGCAGTGACAGAGGCTTTCAAGGAAGCTATTTGGGTACATGGTTTGATTGAGGACTTGGGAATTGTTCAGAAAAACGTGGAGGTTTTTTGTGACAGTCAGAGTGCCATTTGTTTGGCGAAAAACCAGGTTCACCATTTCCGCACCAAGCATATCGATGTTCGGTTTCATTTCATCAGGGAGATTGTAGAGGAAGGGGATGTTCTTCTTCAGAAGATTCCGACTGCAGATAACCCTGCGGATATGCTCACCAAAGTGGTTGCAGGGATCAAGTTCCAACATTGCTTGGACTTGATCAACATCTCTCGAGCAGTGCGCGCCTAAGGGCGCAGAGGGGCAGTGTTGTGTGTTGGGGGCATTATCGGACCTTTGGAGAATTGTCGTCAAGGTGGAGATTGTTGACAATTGGCATCAATTCTCCACATGGGCTGCTGAGAGGTGCAGCCTTTGTTGAACCACATGGGCTGCTGAGAGGTGCAGCCTTTGTTGAAAATGGCATGACAGCCATTCTTTGAATGGCCTATAAATGGAGACCCTTTGGCTCAAAGTTTTGTATCAGAAATCAGAGAGAAGAGAGTGATACACGAGTAGATTGTGAGGCAATACTGTGTGAGTCTGAGTGATTGTTGTAATCCTCCTCCAGTAAATATAGTGAATCCGCTGCCCCTCCGTGGATGTACCCGATTATTGGGGAACCACGTAAATCCTTGTGTTTCTCTGTGTTGTGTGTTTGTGTTTGCTTGGTTTGACTCTGGTTTAGCACTACATTACCAACATCACAATTTGATTTTCGAATAGCAGTTGGACTCCAAACTCTGATTGTGAATGAAAATAGAGATGTCACAAGTACTTAAAATCATCGCTTTGTGTTTAAATATCTTAAGCGCTTTCGCTTTACCATGCAAAGTAGCCTTGGATGTCAAGTTGAAACTCCCAGTAATAAGATCACTCAAGAAATGTGAGTTAGTAATCAACTTGTCTGCAGCGACATTAGCGTAGGTGCTCAAATTGAGTTTCCAGCGTGCAGGGACAGTTTCACCTTCAATCGGAACCTCTGCTACATTGGTTCCATGGTAATCGATATAAGAAGTGGAATTCTGGTATTTGAAGCTTCCGTAGTTGCGATTGTTGAGTGTAACTACCAAGCCTATGGTGACACTGAGGCTAAAAGCTGGGAAGATTTGGACTTCAATGTTTTCAAGGCTTACTGGATGGGCTGTGACTTGAGGTTGTTTAGGCTTAAACATGGTAAAATACAGGGTCACACAAACAATTGTGAAGACGATCAACAAAACGAAGGTCGTAGCACAACAGATTTTCAGGCCTTTTGGGGAACTTTTAGCTCCAGGCATATTCGCGATGATTGTGGGATTGGAGGTGAAATTCCTATTCTGCTACAAACCCAATAATCAAGCAATAATATGAATGAAGAATAAACGATGAACACCGGATATACATGGAAAACTCCAAATTGGTAAAAACCACAAGAAGAAATCAAACACTATAAAACATTGTGTAGTTATAAGCAGTCTTACCTTACGATTTGAATCCTCACAATCACCCTAAGACTTATTTGCCGAATCAACATTCACCACACCCAATATTTGATTGCCGTTTACTCGAATCCTCAAGCCTTCCAAAACCCTTCGGAAATCCACCGAAGAACAGAACTCTGAATATGTTGAGATAAAAAACCGTGAGCACCTCTGGGAGTTTGAATGTGTTGGGTTCCCTCCTGAGCGGAGGCTTGGGAAAAGAAAATGCACCTATAGTGCTCTGCGTGTGATGACAAAAGAAGAACAAAAGTTAGTGGCCGGGGCTCTTTTGTCTATATACCTGGAAAAGAAAAGAAAAACGGTGGCAGTGTTGTGTGTGCCTCAGTGTGTGTTCTGGTGGTCAAAGTAAATTGGGGCAGCAATTGCAAGCCAATTTACTCTCCATTATTGAAGCAATCAACAGCTGCAGCTTCGTGTATGTGCGCTGCGGTCCAAAAGGAGAAACAGGTGCAGCCATTCTTCTCCTCTTTTGTATTGGTGATTATTGGATACACTTTAGGGTGTTTGTGAGATCTTGAATCTCTTTATAAACCCATTTGTAAGAACTTTTGTCGATAGTGGAATCGGACTTCCGTCCCGTGGACGTACCTCACATTTTGTGTGAATCACGTAAAAATTCCTTGTGTTCATTTGGTTTGTAGTTTTGCACATTTCAGTTTGATTCACTGCAGTTTCATTGTTTCCTTCATGATTTACTTGTGGAAAATTCCGCATATTTTTCCCAACATAATGATGCTTCAATCGTCCGCCAAATGGATTGCCACTCCCAGATTCAAGCTAGACATGCTTCTCGTTTTTTATTGATTCATCTCTTCTTCTTTTTTTTTGATCCGTATTGATTCATCTCTTGAACAAAGACCCACGTTTCTTTTTTTCTTTTCCCGCTGCTGCTACGTTTTCTCGTTATCCTAGCAGCCAATAAAATATGGTTAGAATATATTTTAGCTTTTTATTTTTAACTTTTTGTCCTTTTGGTTTTTTAAATTATGGTTAGAATATATTTTGAATTCGGTAAAGTTTTTAGATGATATGTACAGAATGCATTTTACAACAAGAGTAGTGTTTGGAAAATATGTAATGAAAATGAATTATGGATTATTTTTTACCATGTTACCCCTGGTTATTTATTATGGGTGTATAATAATGTATAGGAATAATGTTTTAATCAATTTTTTTGAGTTATACTGTGAAATTATTTTTTTGCTCGGCAATTGAAAGTCTCGAACTATTTTTTAGATTATGATTTTTTGTTTTAAGTCTTTTATGGTCTTACTTTCCGCCAACAATATTTTTATTTTTTATTAAAATAATAATTAAGTTAAATCGAATTAATTGAAAAAAAAAACAGATAACGTTAACATGAGGAGGGTATTTTGGTTATTATCTGAGTAAGTGGAGGGTATTATGGTCTCTAACCACAACACCTGAAATTGAGTTTGAAAATAAGAATGGGAAAAGGAGCTCCACACCTCTTTTTGAGTTCTCCTCTAGAAACATGAAGGAGGTGTTTGGGAACCTACATTTTGGCTTTTCATTTTCAGTTTTTTAATTTTTTGGCTTTTTAGATTATGACCAGAATGTATTTTGAATATGGTAGGAGTGTTTGGTAGATGATTGTCGAAAATCAATTATGGATTGGATTTTTACCATATTGCCCTTTGTCTTTATTACTTTGTCAAAGATGGAGGGAGGAAAGTGGGTATTTTGGTAATCGACCACAAAATGGAAAATTCAAAAATGTGAAAAACACCTCTAGACCTGTTTCTGGATTTTTGCCTCTAAACCAAAAAACTAAGAATCTATTCTCATAATGGGGTGCCAAACACCCAAAATAAAAAAATGAAAATGCAAAAATGAAAAAATGGGTTCTCAAACACCTTCGAAATTGGAGAACTCATTCTCCTAGAACTCATTTTAAGGGAGTCTCCCAACCACCCAAAATGTGAAAATAAGAAGTAGAAAAGGCAAAAAGCAAGCAGCCAAACACCTAAGTCAGCAATCAATCGAAAGCTGCTGTATAGTGTAGTCATCAGTCAAAAAGAAGAGAGTTTTATTTCGTTATCCGTACTATGAGCAATTTTGGGAGAGATTCGTTCTGTCTCTTTCTCATTCTCTTTCTCTTTGCTAGGTATGGCAATCCCGGCCGCCCCGCCCCGCCCCGCCCCTTGCCACAAATGGATTGGGTAGGGGATTGGATAGGGAATAGGGATAATTTTTTTAAAAAAATGAGGAACGGGTAGGGGATGGGTATGAATCTGTCCCCGCCCCGCCCCGTTTGTTTGTGTATATATATATGTTATATACATAAATGAAAATTACATAGGAATACTATATATACATAAGTGAGGAAAAAAGAAAGAAATTAAATCTCACTGTCAATTAACATATAAGTAATTGAATTCACTTACCACGGATAGAAGATTAGTAGAAAAAAGAGCTCAAATCGATAGTTTTAGTCAGATAAATATTGTTCACGTCTGATAAATATTGTTCACGTCGGAAACTCATGAAATAGCGTCGTGTTGAGAGACTAAGAAACGAAGCTTTAAAGAGTTTTGCGTGTGTTGTTTGTTCTTGCTGTCTTGCTGCAGGAGGGATACCGGATTAAGAATACCGATTTTGCCTATAGTTCCAGTTGGATCCCCGATTTCCCATGAAGATCCCCGTTCTCCGTTTGGGGAGGGGATGGAGGGTAAAAATAATTCCCCGGTAGGAATCGGGGAGAGGATGGGGATGAATTTAAATTCGAAAATCGGGGACGGAAATAGTGGTGTGTTCACCCCTATCCACCCCATTGCCAACCCTGGTGTACGTCTGTGTTTGCCGTTTCCTTTCCTCTTTCTTGCTTTTTTACTTTCTTTACCCATGTGACTAGTTAATGGCTAATGGACCCACCCCTGGGACCCCCCTCATAGATACGCCAGCAAGAATTTCGTAGCCTCTTTCTCGTGGGCAAGGGTCCAGGCAAGTACTCAACTCAAGTGTTCTTCGGATCAGTTCGCTCCAATTTTGGACTACTTGCGGATTCTTTGTAGGTTCACAATAATGATAAAATCTTTTACTTTTTAGAGTTTATCGAAAACAATAACCAAATCAAAAATCACGTTGATTGAATGTCGTTTGATATGATTTCTCTATGTTTTTGGTGAGCTTATTTCTCCTGTAGTACAGCAGTGAAGATGGATTATAACGAAGTAATCTTTGAATCAGACTGTATAGCATTTATAAACTGCTTTAAGGTTGGAAAGCCTCCATGTCCGTGGGAAATCAAAACAATTGTGGATGACATCAGATCTTGGGCAAAAACTAGGAAATGGTCTTTCGTTTGGTGTAGTAGGGACATTAATACAGTTGCTCATGGTTTGGCAGCATTTTGTGCTGATAGATTTTTTGTTTTCCAAGCAAAATGTTTACCGCCTGCTGTGGAAGTTTTGCTTTCCAAAGATGTAAATCGTTCATGAGTTTCTATAATATCGTGATCCTTTCAAAAATTAAAAAAAATAAATAAAAGGGTGTTGTCAATGCCAAAATTATTTTGTTTGTGCCAAAATTGTAGTGTATTAAATTTTGGTACCATATGTAAGGTATAAAGGCTTTTACGCACTAGAATTTTGGCACAAATAAAAATAGTTTTGAAATTACCATTTTCCTAAGAAAATCCTGTATCAATTTAAATATTGCCTCCACATTATAATCACCCAATATTATGAACATAGGACGGAAAGCATCATTTTGATTTATACGCTAAGCATGTTTATCATATTCATCAAGCTAAAAAGATAATATTACAAGTACAACATTTATGATTTATATAATAATCTGTTTTATAATAGAGATAAATTCAGAACGGTACCGGAAAAATTTATTGAACTGGTACATACCGTATGAGTAATATAAACGGTAATATAATGCCAGTACCATATCCAAAACCTTGATTCTATAGTCTATTTTGATATCCTTTCTCATAAATGATGTGAAACCTATGACATAGTGAAGATAAACTCACCAAAGAAGATATGTGACAAAATCAACAATGAATTAATTAAAATTGGATAATCAAAAGTTATCACATCACTTTTTGGTTATCCATTTAATATATAGTTGTGCTATATACACAACAATCTAAATACAATACCAAAAATAACCTCTTATATATATGTGGGGCCCACACGCACTAGAGATTGTGTTTGATGTTGTGTGTGTAGATCCTACGTATATGTATGAGGTTGTGTACCTAGAAGTTTTGTTTATTGTATGACTAAAGTTAACAACCATAAGCTCCACGATAGCCTAATCAAAATGAGTTGGCAAAAATTCAAAACCAATGGTCGACTTAAAGTGGAATTACTCTGCCTCCCTTTCCATCCTTTCGAAGTTCACCCTGATGCAATCGCTCATTTGTTTGGAAGATTAATTAGGGCACGGGATTGGAGATGTAATCTTGTGGAGTTCATAAATTTAGTGTTTAGAACCCCACAAATCGAGACGAAATTAAGGGCGTCAATATCTTGTACGTACATTGGGTTATGAACCCATGGAGTAGTACACATCCCCTTTAATCACGACCATATTAAGGTGACTATTTCGTCCTTTGTCTATGTAAAACTTGTCGTTTTAGGAGAATGCATACCGCATTTCCTACCAAAACAAGCACTGAAATTTTTCGCCTTTGCCGTTTCTATAATCCATTCATATCCATGTATTTTTTACATCCGTTTCGTTTATTTCGGCACAAACAAAAGTGCCCCAAGAATCATCGTCATACCATCCAAACATAACCCCAGCGACGGAAAGCAACAAGCTAGAGAAACAAGCATATTTTGTACAACTAGATTTACGTAGTACATGCATTTTCTTTACTTGAAAACTAACAAAACTAGGCAAGTAATTAAAATAAGTAAAAGATGAAAGATGATTACAAGCAAGGACTCTCTCTACCAACATCACAATTTGATTTTCGAATGGCAGTTGGACTCCAGACTCTGATTGTGAATGAAAATAGAGATGTCACAAGTACTTAAAGTCGTCGCTTTGTGTTTAAATACCTTAAGCGCTGTCGCTTTACCGTGCAAAGTAGCCGTGGATGTCAAGTTGAAACTCCCAGCAATAAGATCACTCAAGAAATGTGAGTCAGTAATCAACTTACCAGCAGTGACATTAGCGTAAGTGCTCAAGTTGAATTTCCGGCGTGCAGGAACAGTTCCACCTTCAATCGGAACCTCTGCTATGTTTGTTCCATGGTAATCGATATAACAAGTTGAATTCTGGTATTTGAAGCTTCCGTAGTTGCGATTGTTGATTGTAAAAACCAAGCCTATCGTGACATTGAGGCTAAAAGCTGGGAAGATTTGGACTTCAATGTTTTCAAGGCTTACTGGGTGGGCTGTGACTTGAGGTTTTTTAGGCTTAAACATGGTAAAATACAGGGTCACACAAACAATTGCGAGGACGATCAACAAAACGAAGGTCGTACCGCAACAGATTTTCAGGCCTTTTCGAGAACTTTTAGCTCCCGGCATATTCAAGGGATCGGATTTTGGGATTGGAGTAACTGTTAACGAAGAGTTGCTTTCCAATTCCATATTTTGTTTTGTGATTTAGATAATGAGATTTTCTTTGCCGTTTAAAAAAAATTATTTTTTGTGATTTACCAGGTTCAGCATAGGCTTAATAGGGATACGCTCTTTAGAAATTTCTTATAAAAAATGCTTGGAGGCCAATCCAGGTCTCTTTAGTGACTGTATCAAGGCAAGTTTGGTACTAAAATAAGGTGGAGGGAGAGTACGGCAGCTGGGTTGTGTTGGAAGTTGAAGATTTTGATAATACTATAAGCCAAAAAGGAAGAATTAGGACCCCTTTTTCGAAATCCGCCTTAAGCCCCAGAAATGTCAGGCCGGCCGGCCCTGGACAAAGTCGATGAGGTATATGTTTTGATTATGCTTGTAGCTAGGTACTTTTTGTTATTACACCTTTAGGTCTGGGTAAAATACATGTGTTTGTCTTACCCAATTATACATGGGTAATGTATGGAAGGCGGGTTGGTGCAGTGCCTCAAAAGCCCTGCATCTTGCAGTGCTATTTCTCACCGTTCAAAAGTGTTTTGGACGGTCCAAATTTTAAGAAAACAATTTCGGAAAAAAGTTAAACTTTTTCCCGAAAAAGTTTTTTTAAAATCTAGACCATTGATTGCCGAGACGGACGGACAGAATCAAGCACTGCAATTTGCTGCGCGCTAGGGGGCGTTGCAGGGTCCCAAGGTCCGATCATGTATAACAAACAAAGATAGCGGAAAAACAGCTCTTCATATAGATGCGGCTATAGGGAAGGTGAAGATATTGAAACTTATTTTATTAAAGTGTCCAGAATGTTGGAAGGCGATCGATTATACAAGACGTAATATTCTTCACATTGCGGCATATATGGAGAGAAGATGGATGATAAGATTTATCTTCAAAATGTCATGGTCAAACCAACTTATAAATCAAAAAGATAATGAAGGAAACACACTCCATTTGCTTGCTATATCCGATAGCAAAAATAGATAGCAAAAATAGGGCGTTATGGAGGAAATATGGTGTATATTGGTTTGCACTGTCCCAGGTAAGGATGTCAAACTTGAACGCACTGACATGTTTTCTCGTCACCTATTTGTGCTGTTAATTATATCTAGTTCCGATTAACCATAGTAGTCCGTATGTCCCAATTTATTTCGCAACTTTTTTTTTTTATTTTTGATGCTCGCAAAATATTTGTTATATAATTTTAAAAATTAATAGACCGAAAACACAACTCCCTTTTTGTCTCACATCAGTTGAATTATAAAGTAAAAATGTTAAACGGGTGTCAAATGGGTTGGGTCGGCACAGGCACGACATGTTTAAGAGTGACACGACACGTCTTGGGCATGGTACAACAAGGCACAATCCCTACAGCAGGCTAGGCTTAGCCGTTGTTTTGGGGCACATGGCACGGCACGAGCACAAAAAAAGTACGAGCACAATATGAACACAACACGACACAAGTAAAATTCAAAGATGTAAAATAAATTATTACAAAAGTAGATGTACACTTGATTTATTTGTCCAATAATTTTATTATTATTTTTGTCATATTTTATAGTTAACGGGGTGTAGTGAGAAGTTAATCAACAAGAAGCTCAGAGGCTATCCATAGCCTTGAAACCCCAAACCCTGCCCCTCGTGGGACTCAAACCTTGGTCTCCATGGAGGGGGGACATGAGCAAACCATCTCGCCAAGCATGATTTCTCTGTCCCATAATTGATGAGTCACAATGTTTATGATTAAGATAGAGATTTTTTTTTTTATAAGGAAAGAAAGGTTTCCATTTCATTAAAAAAAGATACTTCCTCTATTCCAATTTGTTGCGTCTATTTTGACTTTCACGTAATTTAAGAAAAGATCATAATTACATTGACTTTGTGCCAATTTTACCATTTTACCCCTTTGTAACTTATGACTTTTTTGTCAACTTTTTGTCATGTCATTAATTTGCTCCACTTTCCTTTCAAATCAAGTTCAAAATTTGGATTTAGGAGGGAGAAATGAGGGGTAATATGGACATTCAAAATTGAAAAGTTTTGAAACAAGCACATCATTTTGAGACATCCCAAAAAGGAATAAGGGCACAACAAAGTAGGACGGAGGGAGTACAAAACATAAATCCTGTAGTGATACATCAGGGAGCATCATGCACAAAGATCATACCTCGCTCATCACTACACCTCACCTCTCATTTTTTCTAGAAAGGAAAATTAAAAAAATCCCAAAGTTGTTAAGACACCTAACCCACCAAAAAGCCCAGCACCCAAAAAGAAAGCCCAAGACAAAAGGAAGAGCCCTAACCCTAATCGCCTTGTCTACACACACCAGCTACCAAAGCAAAGGGCGAGAATTAGATATGGATGAATGATCATCCACTGTATCTTTTGCAGCTACACAGTAGAGAGGAGAATGAACTGATTTTATGTGGGGCTACAGGAAAAAAAGCCCAACCCCGTTTAAAATTGAAAGGCAATTTTTTCACTCACTTTTGGTATGGAGTTTTTCAACTCTACTGAGCTGAGTGAAAAATACCAGACCTTTGGTTGCAATTTTGGCCTGGGAAAAGCCCAAAAAATTAAAGGGTTTCGGGATATATAAATTGGAACATCTATTCTAATAAGGTGGCATTGCTAAATGCTTTTTGCCCTTTGTTTCAGAGTGTTTAGGGGCTCTTTGGCCGTATGTCTATGTGCATGTGTACTGGTGGTTTTTGGATTTTCGGCTTTGGCTAATTGATCTATGTCGGCCGTCATTAACGGGCACAATCCAGCCAGCGAATTTGCCGCCGTTTTGTATTCTTATTTCTTTTGGTTTTTCTTTTCATGCATGAACACACACGCTCATTGTCACACCCATGCACATGGTTTGTTCGCATCTAAAAGGTAGGAGGAGGAGGAGTAGTTTATTCACGCTAGGTTTATGTACGTTTTTTTTTTTTAATCGGCCAAAAAAAGGTTTTCATATCATTAATGAATCAACAATACACAAAAAAAAAAAAACCCTATAGTAACAACAGAAGAAGTAATGCATTGAGGTAGCTTTGAAAAGCTGGAGCTTGCAATAACTCAATCCATCTCCTCACCTCACATTTTCATCAGATAAGAAAAAATACATCAGAGACACCAAATAGTACTGTTGGCAAGATACCAACCACGTACAACAAGACCAAACAACCAATGGGCCAGGCCCAAATCTCAAATACACATCTAATGAGCCAAAGCCCTATGCACGTTGGGTTGAGTTTTGTATTGTCTCGGGGGTTTGGCCATCAGTGGAGATGATTGAGGTATGGTTTGGTTTCGTAACAAGACTAGAGTCTGTGTTGCTTGGAATTCGTAACAAGACTAGAGTCGGCTCTGAAGTTGTTTAACTATATCGTCACATTTTATGTATTTTGATGCAGTAAATTTATTTCGGGGTTGTAATAGTCAAATCTCGATTTTTGATAAATTATACTTAATTTGCTGAATTATGACTAAAGGAACAAAACTTTTTCTAAAGAATTACGTATTACTTAATGCCTTTGAAATTCCTTAGAAAATCGGGGCGTTACACGTTTGTTTACGTATTACTTATTTCGTAGCCTCTTTCTCGTGGGCAAGGGTCCAGTCAAGTACTCAACCCAAGTGTTCTTCCAATCAGTTCGCTCCAATTTTGGACTGCTTGCGGATTCTTTGTAGGTCCACAATAATGATAAAAATCTTTCATTTTTTAGAGTTTATCGAGAAAAATGACCAAATCAGAAATCACGTTGATTGAATGTCGTTTGATATGATTTCTAAATGTATTTATTGGAGTAACACTTGACTGACCCTTGTCTCTCTCGTAGCCTGTAGAAAAATTGAGAAGATAGGATCAAATAGGAAACAAAATTTATTTCTCTATGTTTTTGGTGAGCTTAATAAAAGGGTGTTGTCAATGCCAAAATTATTTTGTTTGTGCCAAAATTGTAGTGTATTAAATTTCAGTACCATATGTAAGGTATAAAGGCTTTTACGCACTAGAATTTTGGCACAAATAAAAGTAATTTTGAAATTACCATTTTCCTAAGAAAATCCTGTATCAATTTAAATATTGCCTCCACATTATAATCACCCAATATTATGAACATAGGACGGAAAGCATCATTTTGATTTATACGCGCGCTAAGCATGTTTATCATATTCATCAAGCTAAAAAGATAATATTACAAGTACAACATTTATGATTTATATAATAATCTGTTTTATAATAGAGATATATTCAGAACGGTACCGGAAAAATTTATTGAACTGGTACATACCGTATGAGTAATATAAACGGTAATATAGTGCCAGTACGATATCTAAAATCTTGATTCTATAGTCTATTTTGATATCCTTTCTCATAAATGATGCGAAACCTATGACATAGTGAAGATAAACTCACCAAAGAAGATATGTGACAAAATCAACAATGAATTAATTAAAATTGGATAATCAAAAGTTATCACATCACTTTTTGGTTATCCATTTAATATATAGTTGTGCTATATACACAACAATCTAAATACAATACCAAAAATAACTTCTCATATATATGTGGGGCCCACACGCACTAGAGATTGTGTTTGATGTTGTGTGTGTAGGTCCTACGTGTATGTGTGAGGTTGTGTACCTAGACGTTTTGTTTAGTGTATGGCTAAAGTTAACAACCATAAGCTCCACGATAGCCTAATCAAAATGAGTTGGCAAAAATTCAAAACCAATGGTCGACTTAAAGTGGAATTACTCTGCCTCCCTTTCCATCCTTTCGAAGTTCACCCTGATGCAATCGCTCATTTGTTTGGAAGATTAATTAGGGCACGGGATTGGAGATGTAATCTCGTGGAGTCCATAAATTTGGTGTTTAGAACCCCACAAATCGAGACGAAATTAAGGGCGTCAATATCTTGTACGTACATTGGGTTATGAACCCATGGAGTAGTACACGTCCCCCTTAATCACGACCATATTGAGGTGACTATTTCGTTCTTTGTCTATGTAAAACTTGTCGTTTCAGGAAAATGCATACCGCATTTCCTACCAAAACTAGCACTGAAATTTTTCGCCTTTGCCGTTCTATAATCCATTCATATCCATGTATTTTTTACATCCGTTTCGTTTATTTCGGCACAAACAAAAGTGCCACAAGAATCATCGTCATACCATCCAAACATAACCCCAGCGACGGAAAGCAACAAGCTAGAGAAACAAGCATATTTTGTACAACTAGATTTACGTAGTACATGCATTTTCTTTACTTAAAAACTAACAAAACTAGGCAAGTAATTAAAATAAGTAAAAGATGAAAGATGATTACAAGCAAGGACTCTCTCTACCAACATCACAATTTGATTTTCGAATGGCAGTTGGACTCCAGACTCTGATTGTGAATGAAAATAGAGATGTCACAAGTACTTAAAATCGTCGCTTTGTGTTTAAATATCTTAAGCGCTGTCGCTTTACCGTGCAAAGTAGCCGTGGATGTCAAGTTGAAACTCCCAGCAATAAGATCACTCAAGAAATGTGAGTCAGTAATCAACTTACCAGCAGCAACATTAGCGTAAGTGCTCAAGTTGTATTTCCGGCGTGCAGGGACAGTTCCACCTTCAATCAGAACCTCTGCTATGTTTGTTCCATGGTAATCGATATAAGAAGTTGAATTCTGGTATTTGAAGCTTCCGTAGTTGCGATTGTTGATTGTAACAACCAAGCCTATCGTGACATTGAGGCTAAAAGCTGGGAAGATTTGGACTTCAATGTTTTCAAGGCTTACTGCGTGGGCTGTGACTTGAGGTTGTTTAGGCTTAAACATGGTAAAATACAGGGTCACAGAAACAAATGCGAGGACGATCAACAAAACGAAGGTCGTACCGCAACATATTTTCAGGCCTTTTCGGGAACTTTTAGCTCCCGGCATATTCGAGGGATTTTGGGATTGGAGTAACTGTTAACGAAGAGTTGCTTTCCATATTTTGTTTTGTGATTTAGATAATGAGATTTTCTTTGCCGTTTAAAAAAAATTATTTTTTGTGATTTATCAGGTTCAGCATAGGCTTAATGGGGATACGCTCTTTAGAAATTTCTTATAAAAAATGCTTGGAGGCCAATCCAGGTCTCTTTAGTGACTGTATCAAGGCAAGTTTGGCACTAAAATAAGGCGGAGGGAGAGTACGGCAGCTGGGTTGTGTTGGAAGTTGAAGATTTTGATAATACTATAAGCCAAAAAGGAAGAATTAGGACCCCTTTTTCGAAATCCGCCTTAAGCCCCAGAAATGTCAGGCCGGCCGGCCCTGGACAAAGTCGATCAGGTATATGTTTTGATTATGCTTGTAGCTAGGTACTTTTTGTTATTACACCTTTAGGTCTGGGTAAAATACATGTGTTTGTCTTACCCAATTATACATGGGTCATGTATGGAAGGCGGGTTGGTGCAGTGCCTCAAAAGCCCTGCATCTTGCATTGCTATTTCTCACCGTTCAAAAGTGTTTTGGACGGTCCAAATTTTAGGAAAAAAATTTCGGAAAAAAGTTAAACTTTTTCCCGAAAAAGTTTTTTTAAAATCTGGACCATTGATTGCCGAGACGGACGGACAGAATCAAGCACTGCAACTTGCAGCGCGCTAGGAGGCGTTGCAGGGTCCCAAGGTCCGATCATGTATAACAAACGAAGATAGCGGAAAAACAGCTCTTCATATAGCTGCAGCTATAGGGAAGGTGAAGGTATTGAAACTTATCTTATCAAAGTGTCCAAAATGTTGGGAGGCGATCGATTATACAAGACGTAATATTCTTCACATTGCGGCATATATGGAGAGAAGATGGATGATAAGATTTATCTTCAAAATGTCATGGTCAAACCAACTTATAAATCAAAAAGATAATGAAGGAAACACACTCTCCATTTGCTTGCTATATCCGATAGCAAAAATAGGGCGTTATGGAGGAAATATGGTGTATATTGGTTTGCACTGTCCCAGGTAAGGATGTCAAACTTGAACGCACTGACATGTTTTCTCGTCACCTATTTGTGCTATTAACTATATGTGTAGTTCCGATTAAGAATAGTAGTCCATATGTCCCAATTTATTTCGCAACTTTTTTTTTTTATTTTTGATGCTCGCAAAATATTTGTTATATAATTTTAAAAATTAATAGACAGAAAACACAACTCCCTTTTTGTCTCACATCAGTTGAATTATAAAGTAAAAATGTTAAACGGGTGTCAAACGGGTTGGGCCGGCACAGGCACGACATGTTTAAGAGTGACACGACACGTCTCGGGCATGGTACAACAAGGCACAATCCCTATAGCACGCTAGGCTTAGCCGTTGTTTTGGGGCACATGGCACGGCACGAGCACAAAAAAAGGAGAACTGCTATGTATACCGATGGAATTGTAGGGATATCGTACCGACCGGCGGCGCGGGGCCGTCTCCGGCCACCGGACGGCCGATCCGAGCCGTCCAAAAATTTTAAAAAAAAAAACCGAGGGGACCACGCGGGAATCAACGGCATCCGATGTGTGTAGGGTGCTTGATCTAAACACCTTATTTTTTGTGTATATTTATACACAAAAAATAAGGTGTTTAGATCAAGCACCCTACACACATCGGATGCCGTTGATTCCCGCGTGGTCCCCTCGGTTTTTTTTTTTAAAATTTTTGGACGGCTCGGATCGGCCGTCCGGTGGCCGGAGACGGCCCCGCGCCGCCGGTCGGTACGATATCCCTACAATTCCATCGGTATACATAGCATTTCTGCAAAAAAAGTACGAGCACAATACGGACACAACACGACACAAGTAAAATTCAAAGATGTAAATAAATTATTACAAAAGTAGATGTACACTAGATTTATTTGTCCAATAATTTTATTATTATTTTTGTCATATTTTATAGTTAACGGGGGTTAGTGGGAAGTTAATCAACGAGGAGCTCAGAGGCTATCCATAGTCTTGAAACCCCAAACTCTGCCTCTCATGGGACTCAAACCTTGGTCTCCATGGAGGGCGGACATGAGCAAACCATCTCGCCAAGCATGATTTCTCTGTCCCATAATTGATGAGTCACAATGTTTTCTGATTAAGATAGAGATTTTTTTTTTTTTTAATAAGGAAAGAAAGGTTTCCATTTCATTAAAAAATGATACTTCCTCTGTCCCAATTTGTTGCGTCTATTTTGACTTTCACGTAATTTAAGAAAAGATCATAATTACATTGACTTTGTGCCAATTTTACCATTTTACCCCTTTGTAACTTATGACTTTTTTGTCAACTTCTTGTCATGTCATTAATTTGCTCTACTTTCCTTTCAAATCAAGTTCAAAATTTGGATTTAGGAGGGAGAAATGATGGGTAATATGGACATTCAAAATTGAAAAGTTTTGAAATGAGCACATCATTTTGAGACATCTCAAAATGGAATAAGGGCATAACAAAGTAGGACGGAGGGAGTACAAAACATAAATCCTGTAGTAATACGTCAGGGAGCATCATGCACAAAGATAATACCTCGCTTATCACTACACCTCACCTCACCTCACCTCTCATTTTTTCTAGAAAGGAAAATTAAAAAAAAACCCAAAGTTGTTAAGACACCTAACACACCAAAAAGCCCAGCACCTAAAAAGAAAGCCCAAGACAAAAGGAAAGAGCCCTAACCCTAATCGCCTTTGTCTACACACACCAGCAACCAAAGCAAAGGGCGAGAATTAGATATGGATGAATGATCATCCACTGTATCTTTTGCAGCTACACAGTAGAGAGGAGAATGAACTGATTTTATGTGGGGCTACAAGGAAAAAAAGTCCAACCCCGTTTAAAATTGAAAGGCAATTTTTTCACTCACTTTTGGTATGGAGTTTTTCAACTCTAGTGAGCTGAGTGAAAAATACCAGACCTTTGGTTGCAAATTTGGCCTGGGAAAAGCCCAAAAAATTAAGGGTTTCGGGGTACATAAATTGGAACATCTATTCTAATAAGGTGGCATTGCTAAATGCTTTTTGCCCTTTGTTTGCCTGGGTCAGAGTGTTTAGGGGCTCTTTGGCCGTATGTCTATGTGCATGTGTACTGGTGGTTTTTGGATTTTCGGCTTTGGCTAATTGATCTATGTCGGCCGTCATTAACGGGCGCAATCCAGCCAGCGAATTTGCCGCTGTTTTGTATTCTTATTTCTTTTGGTTTTTCTTTTCATGCATGAACACACACGCTCATTGTCACACCCACGCACATGGTTTGTTCGCATCTAAAAGGTAGGAGGAGGAGTAGTTTATTCATGCCAACTTTATGTACGTTTTTTTTTTTAATCGGCAAAAAAAAGGTTTTCATATCATTAATGAATCAACAATACACAAAAAAACAAAAAAAAAACCCGTAGTAACAACAGAAGAAGTAATGCATTGAGGTAGCTTTGAAAAGTTAGAGCTTGCAATAACTCAATCTATCTCCTCACCTCACATTTTCATCAGATAAGAAAAAATACATCAAAGACACCAAATACCTATGTTGGCAAGATACCAACTCCGTACAACAAAACCAAACACCCAATGGGCCAGGCCCAAATCTCAAATACACATCTAATGAGCCAAAGCCCTATGCACGTTGGGTTGAGTTTTGTATTGTCTCGGGGGTTTGGCCATCAGTGGAGATGATTGAGGTATGGTTTGGTTTCGTAACAAGACTAGAGTCGGTGTTGCTTGGGATTCATAACAAGACTAGAGTCGGCTCTGAAGTTGTTTGATAAAATCGTCAAATTTAATGTATTTTGATTCAGTAAATTTATTTCGGGGTTGCAATAGTCAAACCTCGATTTTTAATAAATTGTACTTGATTTGCTGAATTATGACTAAAGGAACAAAACTTTTTCTAAAGAATTACGTATTACTTAATGCCTTTGAAATTCCTTAGAAAATCGGGGCGTTACACGTTTGTTTACCATTGCCCCATTAAATTCTCCGTTAGTCTGTCAGGATCAAAATAAATTGTACTATTTAAATATCTATCTTAACTCTACTGGTTATCCATCCAATTAAGAATAAATTCTTTTCCTGGCAAATTTCCATTTCTAGAGATTTATCCCCTACGATAAATCCAAAAATCGATAGTAGCAATTTGAGCTGGCAAAAACAAAACCGAAAGATAACTTTAGAACCTAATTAAAGTTTTCCACAAACAAAAAAGGGAAGAAGAATGCAGTCTCAAGCTAATTAATTGCAGTTTGAAATTTTAAAATGTCAGTAAACAAAGTATTATATATACACCCATGATCAGCTAATTAAAATTTATACAACTTTAGACAACTGGTATTACCAGCAATTTACATTCGTATTCTTTTTAAACTAATAAAATTCTAAGCTTCAAAATAAAAATTAACATCTTATCCCTCTAATATTGTCTTTTCTTTTTTCTTCATTATTAGCCCCATCCACACCGCAAGACCGATTCAATCTGATTTACTTTTTCAATGATTTTTATTTAATCTAGAACAGACTGTCCAACCTTTGAATAGTTGTATTCTACTATATAAGTAAGGTAGTACCGCCTTGTTTATCCAACTACACTAGGGAAAATGACGGCCAATGACGTGTTTTGATAATTAATATCCGCCAAGGACATTTTCAACATTAACAAATGTTCTTAGCATGTCCTTGGCAGATATTAATTATCAAAATACGTCATGGGCTATCATTTTCTCACTACAACTACATGGTATTGCGGGCGGCTTTTTATTAGGGAAAATGATTACGCGTGGCAAAAACAAAAGCAAAATAAAATATTTCAAGAATTTTTCTTTCAAGAAAAACCGCGTTCATTATAGCTAATTGAATTTCTTATGTTGTTGACATTTCATTGAGCGATTCTGAAGAACTGAGTATGGAAGGCCGTAGGCTCATTCGAAGATCTTTGATCGGCTTGGTAGCTTCCGTATTTTATATAATATGTTTTAACAATAAAATCTTCTTCGCCGTTCAAAAATAAAATACATTATATATTTCAACAAAACAAGGAAAAGCTTTCTCTCAAAAGACCTAGTTGCGCCACAGGCTTGTGTTCCACGCGGAAACACTTACAAAAAAAGTTTGAATATTGTCCTCTCGCCGTCGTGGAATGAATTGTATCAACCTGAGGAATGACTTTTTCCTCCTGTGCAAGTTTTGTAGGTTGTAATATTTTCTTATCAATGCATTTCTAATGTGTTTCCACACAAAAAAAAAGGATTTAAAAGTAACACTCAGTTTAATAGTTGCTTTTTATTGTTTTTCTGATCGAAGTCTAATAGTTGCTCGATTTAATTTCTTCAGTTGAATCGTTTACAATTTTACATTTTTTTATTTTCGGTACAACGATCGGAGGTGTTCGGGTCATCTTACACATACCTCAACTAATCTCTTCCCCAGTCCAGTCAATTAAGGGAGGTCGTCCACGCTGAGACTATGAAATTCACAAAAAATTACTTTCTTGCAAACTCATTTCAAAAATCGAATCCTGATCATTTATGTGGGGGTAGCAAACTCATCAACCAACTCAAACTAACCTTGTGAACACTAGGTTGAGGCTATCCAATATCCAGACAAACGCTTTATGGAGCCTGCACTTGATGGGGATATCGTAATTAACTTGCTCAGATAGTAGTATTATGTCATGTAGATTGCAGAACATGTGCTAATGGGAGAGCCATTGACCACAATTAGTTGATAATGTTTGGGTATTTCTTCCATTGCCTGATCATTATTCATTTACTTGAGTCAAGCCCACTACGGGTACACTATTTTATGCGGGTGTTTTTGGTTATTTTCTGCAATGCTCCGTCTGTTTGGAGTAGTGGGTAGTCTTTGGACTGAGTCTCCTCCTGTTTTGTTTTTTGATCCATTGTTTCTTGATCCTTGTTTAGGGATGGAGTTTCCTCTTAATGTACCGGTTCTTGGATCCATAATATCACATGTTATTATTGTTTTGAAAGAAAAAAAAAATACACGGAATTGTGAGTGTGTTCCATATAAATAATTTGAGTCATTTAATTTATTTAAAATTTCAGGATCTTTGTAAAATATCTATCAATTGAATTTTGGTAAAAAATTGATCAATTTCCTTCAATTTTTGGTCCCTTCAAATTTAGAAACTAATAATCGAATGAATTATCAAAATCCTTATGGATATCGATTGAACTGATTTTAAACAAATTGAACGGCTTGAATCATTTTTATAAAATTCCGAGATGGATTCCACACAATCTGGTGTACTCATTTTTTTTGCTCGGCAAACGAAACATTTTATTAAACTCGAAAGGGAACATCGAGAGAAGAAGAAAAGAAACAAAGTGCATCTCAGAGAGACAAACAAAAGAAACCCAAAAAAAAACCTCATCCAACAGAGAGTTGGATGACTGCACCTCAACAGCGAGTTACAATTTTAGTCTACGAATCCCGTCCAAATATTTCTTAAAGTCCTCCACCGAATACATCTTGATGTTGTGCTTAGCTCTCATCCATATGGCCACTTTTGTTTTGATTAAATCCGCCACATCCCAACCCACCGTAGAAGCATTGTTGAAAACATAATCATTCCACACCAGCCATAACGTCCACATGGCCGCCCTGGTGTACTCATTTTGGTGTGCCCAATTTTTTTTTTCTCGGCTAGTTTTATTGTTTTTTAATGTTCTTTTATTTACTTTGTTGATCTGGGGAAACAAAATTGCTTGCGTCTTTGATTAATAAGTGCTACTACCGAAAGTGATCCAATTATAATGTTTCTCTTTTGGTATTTTCTTCCTTTGTGTAGCATGGTAGTAATATTGTATTTGGAATGCTTTTTTATTTTTGTGGTTAATAACATGATTGATAGAAAGTTAAATTAACATCTTAGAAGAGAACTCGAACTCAAACCTTAAATGCTATCCTCACTCTAGTAGAATTTTTTTCTAGCCATGAGCCATTCAAATTAAGTTGTTAATTTCTACGAAAGGATTATCCTATATTTCAAGTCAACAAAACCAACCTAATAAATTTATGATAAATTACCAAAATTCACCCCAAGGTTTTGCAAATTATCAATTGCCTCCTCAAATTTGGAAAATTACATAATATCACCTATATCATAACAAATTACTCAATTATCGTCATGTAGCTGCTATAAAATTGACAATATCCGTCTGACATCCTCAAATCTAAGTTACAATAGATCTTGAAAGGCTGCGCTGCCATAGAGGTGGGAAAATAGCATTTTACAAGCTAAGAAAAGACAAGTTGGTACATTGTAATTAGGTTTGATGATGTCAGACAAATTTCATTGAATTTTCTAGCATCTACATGCATCACGACAATAGAGTAATTTATTACTCATGAGTTAAGGAGTATTTTGTAATATCCCAAACATGAAGGGGCAATGTGGAATTTTTCTAAAACCTCGGGAGTGGTTTTTAAAATTTACTCTAAATTGCAATATACATCCTTTGAGTTCTGATATCTTTATTTAACAGACAGAAGACCATCTCACGAAGGCAAGTTTTTTTTTTCCTTTTCCTTTTTGAACGGTCTCCTCCTGGTAAGTTGAACGGTCTCCTGTTAACCATGATTATGGGACTTTTCTTTTCCTTTGAAAAAAATTCATATCCTGCAAGATTCCTTAATTGACTTTTATATAGTTGATGGCAAAATTATTCGATTAAAGATTCAAAGAAATTGCTACATCAACATTTTTATTATTTTACTTTCTGTATTTTTTCATTATGCAAGTTTATTTTCGAGCCATTACTCACCAAGTTATAGTTACTCATTCTCTCCCTAATCTTTTATTCAAAAAGACAAATCGATTCTGCCTTCTAGCTGAATAGAATATGACGATAGCAAGCCGATTAAGAGACTCCAGTAAATGTAACTTAGACAACACATGAAATTCATCATGTTTTGAAATACCATTTCTTATCTTTCTTTCTTTCTTTTTTCGATAACACAAACAGCTTATACGCACCTTGACCAATTCTGAAGGTAAGAATCCCGGACCAATCCCACCTTCTCATTTCATATCTATATTGCTGGGTAGCACAGTTTACTTTCTAAGAATGCCAACCTGCAAAAGGCAGGATAGTAATGTGTCTAATGTCTACTTTTTTGTCAAGTTTTGAAGTAAATTTACATATGTTTGACATGTAAAATTAAATGAATGAAAATTGTTCATTTCGTTTTTTAAACATGCAGCACGAGCTTTATGCTTGTAAAGGTGTAATGACTACCTTACTTCTTTTTTTAACATTGTGATATCCTTGATATATCCTTTACATATGTCTTCTTTTCTCCTTTTTTTTCCCAATAGTTTCTTCAAATGTATTTTGCATCGGCATTTCAATTAACGTTTACCTTTTTTCGATTGTAAGAGATGTGCATCTACCTGTCAATCAGAATCTTTGCAAAAATAGTATGTTGTGAAAAGTTATTAGATTGGTCCTGGTGAGTTGAAAAAAAAAAAGCTTAGAAAAAGCATAATTAGGTTATCAGTGAACCTATAAGTGATGCAAAAAAAAAGAGAGAAAACTAAAATAAAATGCAAGCGGCAATGAGAGTTGAGGTGGGTTGGGATTGGATTAGTTATTCATAAAAATAGTAGGATGTTCATTGATATTTAACAAGAAATTAGATTTTTTTCAATTTTATGATTGATTAGTCTCGAAAAGAGCGATGATAAAAGTATTGAAATGTGAATTTCATATTATGTAAAAAGTTCTAATAACAAAATTTTAATTAGAAGTATTAAGTATGTACACCTCTTTCGAAAGTCTTTCGTCTTTGGATAACTTCTTTTTTCACAATGTTTTGATTTTAAAATTCAGATCATCAAAACTAATGATTAAATCAAAAAATATAACCCCAATTTAACAAAAACTCAAATAGAACGACACAAATTGGAAGATCGACTAGTACGTACGGATCACAATTCATATTGTGGTCCAATAAACTTATCATTCAGACTTTTATTTATTTTCTTCTTCTCTATAAAGTTGTACAAATGCTAGCAATTATAAGGAAAAAAAATCAAGAACACTTTTAGCAATTCCAAGTCTCCAATATGGAGAACTTGCAAATTGGCCCACTTGGTTGGGTAATTACCTAAGTTTGTATGAATGAATTTAGTACATTTCCTATATAAACTACAAGTATTAATGACTCAATAAATATGAATGTCTCATTGTTTTGGTTAGTCACGCCCGACATTATTATCAAGATTTAATACAAATATTTAAAGATGTCTTCATTCATCTTTCGTCCGTCTGTTCAAAAACATATACTGTAAAAAAAATGACACACAAAAAAGAAAAAGAAATACTAGAAAACAAGAATTTTTATTTGGGCCGTATTACTCCAAATCTTATGTTCATTTCATAGGTAACGCCTAGGTTTTAGTAATTAATAGTACAGATCAGACACATGCACTTTCTGGTCCTTTTACAACGTCTCTCTTTGTCGCCGGCCTTATAAAAATATTTCCAATTGTTTTTCCCAACAAATATGCCTACATATGTATAAGCAGTAGACCCAATTTTTCTTGAGCTCCCTTTTTGCCTCTCTCTCTCTCTCTCTCTCTCTCTCTCTCTCTCTCTCTGAAGTGATTGAATTGATTCGATCAAGATGAACGATTTACTCTCGGTAAGCTTGATTCTTGTTGAATAAAATTGGCTGTTAATATATTGGTTTTTGATTTCTTGAAGTAACGGCTGTTCAGATTCTTAATTGATTAATAATACCAGTACTTCTGACCCATCTACGTAATTGAATGTTTTCGATGTTATTGAGATTTATTGATGAATTTGATTGTTCAAGGTCGAATCTTTCTGATGCCCAGAAGTGGGATTCTCGGTTTGAATTTGGTACTTTTTTTTGGTAAATAATTTGGTGCTTTTATGTTTGATAATAATTTGATATCTTGTTGTTGGTGTTATTGGTGCTAATTGAACACGTCTAGAGAATACCCATGTGGAATTAAAAGGTCTTTTGAAAGAGAAATTGAGTTTTGAGCCTTCTGCTATGTGTAACTGTGTTAGCAGATGCAATTCAGTTGTATTTGACCATTTGGAGAATACCCATATGTAAGTAAGGGTCTTTCGAAAGAGATATGGAGTTTTGAATGGTATCTGTAATTGTGTTTGCTGATACCATTCAGTTGTATTAGACTCTTTTAAGCTGGAGATTTCTTTTTCAAGGTCTGTCATATAAGTTGTAGTCTTGAAATTAGAATTTTTTTTTTCCTTAGTTTATTTTGCAACTTCGTAGTGTAAATATTAATTAATGTACTTGGAACGGTTGATTTGATATGAATGCTATGTTTCTGGTCAATGGTCATTTAATTGTTCATTCAGCGGTGTCCAAAAAGTTTTGTAAGTTTCCAACTTAAATCATGTTGGATAGAATTTGTTAGGCAACTACTTTGTTGAAGGTTCTCTTGTGTATTTTATGGTAGCTGATTATTTGTTTGTGTTTCAGGGATAAGTTGATAGTTGATTGTTTGTGATGTTTATGTCTTCTATCTCACGTGATAAAGCTTATTTAAGTTTGTGTGGCTGTGAACTGTTTCAGGATTCATTTGACCCAGATGCAAGAAATCAGCCTTCCAGAGAGCAAGATATCGAGATGGGTACTCGAGTCACGAGGAGTGCATCAGATTTGGGAATGGATTCTTTCAATAAACAGGTATAGCCACCTTAAATAAGCTTGATTTTAGCTTTGTTTGATGGTCTTAGGTATGGATGCCAGGTGCGGATACATGTCCAAGATTCAGGTTCAGATTCAGATTCATCTAAATTTATATTTAAAAGGACACGGAGACCCCAAAATATTCATATTCTTATATTGGTCCTTTAGTTCATAAGAAAAGGAGAAATTGTGACGAAGCATTGTAATGCATAATTAAGAGTTTGATGGACAATTGTATGGTAAACTTA
Source organism: Rhododendron vialii (assembly GCF_030253575.1). Classification (NCBI taxonomy): domain Eukaryota; kingdom Viridiplantae; phylum Streptophyta; class Magnoliopsida; order Ericales; family Ericaceae; genus Rhododendron; species Rhododendron vialii. The sequence goes on along the minus strand of NC_080562.1, from coordinate 32,895,081 downwards.
AACCTAGACGGCAAGACATACTTTGTCTTATTAATGTAAGCAAAAATTGTCAGACACATAACTTGTTCCCTTGTTCAAAGTGTCTGAGTGTCCAACATGACTTACACATGCTATGTGGAACATCGAACCGTAACACGGGTAGGATCTAGGAAATATCATCCCACTTTTCACTTTTGCCCTGTTGGAGTTCTTGAGTATGTTGGAACTTGGAAGATGAAGGGTTTGGATGAAACTTGAAGTGGAGGGAACCGTAAAAGAACGTGAAAAGATTATCTATCAATTTTTTGCTTCCATGGCTTCTTAGTATTTATTTTCTTTATGTTCTTGTTTTATAGTGGATCCATTTTCTAACTTAATGTTTCTTTCTTGAACTGTGTTGTAGATACAAGATGTTGACAAACAAGTAGACAAGGTCTCCGAGTTACTTAAGAAAGTTAAGGTATGAACTGGATAGTTCTCCTTTTAATGTTGTATACTCAAATAGTCAAATTTAGAATTTTTCTCTAGCGATAGGTTGTTCTCTCAAATATCCGATTGGGAGCGTTTGTGAAAACTTCCAAGCACAGCTTTTGGAATTTGGATCCTGGCCCCTCAGAAAATGTGCCAAATTGTGTTTTTGTATACGCTTTTGGGCCAAAAACAACTTTGAAAGTGCTTAAAAGCTGATTCTGAGGTAAAAAAAAATGTTAAATGTTTCCCAAGCTAGCTTGCTATCGAGGGGTCAAAACTTTTGTGTAAGATGGAATAAAAGTTCCTTTTCATTCTCTTCTAAACAGAAACTAATGAAAAAAAACATACAGAGCTATTGCTATTCCTGCAGGGAGTAGAGGACGGTTACATACCCTTTTGTTCCTGCCGCTTTCTGGATTCTATGTCAGTGGAACTCTACCTAACTTTGTGACTGATGTGCGATGTTCTCATGTTTTGGAGTTGCATGTATCGAGAATAACTGAATAAGATCTTAAATGTCTCTCAAACCTTAGCACACCAGCACAGTATACGTTACCATTAATAGTTCATACCGCTTTTGGAGTTCTAGAGGTCTCCGTTCTGTGGAATTCAGGGTTTGAAGGAAGATCAGAGCTTTAAGCATGGGTTATATGCTTATTCATGTTTTACGCAAACCAATTGATACAAGACGAACCTTATGTTTATGGAAGGTTTACTTTTTAGCTTTAGAGACTCTAAAAATATTTGCCCTTTTTCGACAGGATGCGAATGAGGAGTCAAAGGCCGTTACGAAAGCATCTGCCATGAAAGGTCAAATCCTTGTTTTTTCTTTTCCGCTATTATGTGGCAACCTTTTGGTTAGAAATGGCTTATCACACACTTGTATCTCATAGCAAGTTTTCTGTGCATCAGCCGCATGCTGAGTAACTCAATTAGTGTAACTTTGCTAGTTATATGACTGTGTTGGCCATCACATGATGAAACCTTTTCCTTCTCAAGTGGTACGGTGGTGATATTTCTAGCAATGACTGGTAGAGAAAATTTTAGGTGTAGTTAGCCAATTGCTCACATTTTCTGTAGTTTGTCATCTGCAATAGCTCTGAAAGAACTGATTTTCTCATTTCAGCAATCAAAAAGCGCATGGAGAAGGATGTTGACGAAGTGGGAAAGATTGCACGTAATGTCAAAGCAAAACTGGAAGCAATAAGCAAAGATGTATTCCTCAACACTTTTGTTACCGTATCTATCAATATGTTGTCTTATGCTAGTTAGCCTGCTGTAGAAGAGAATATTGATTTTCTCATTTCACTTTCTAGAACTTAGCCAATCGGCAGAAGCCTGGCTGTGGAAAGGGAACAGCTGTTGATCGATCAAGAACGAATTTGACAAAGTGTGATGCTCCTGCTGCATATGGATTTCAGTCTTCGATTATAAATGTTTGTTGTTTTAGAACCACTCATAATCTTTTATTTTCTTGAACTGCAGTGGTGTAACCAAAAAGTTCAGGGACCTAATGATGGAATTTCAGGTATATTTTGTGCATATATTCTTTTTGCTGAATGGTTTCTTTTCATACTCTCACCCAATTTATTGTATCAGACTCTGAGGCAAAGAATCCAAGATGAGTATCGGGAGGTTGTGGAGAGAAGAGTCATAACAGGTCCGCATCTTTCTGTCTAGTGTTAGAAATGACAAAGTTAACATGATGTTGAAACGATGGTTTATGTAACATAATTTCACATATCACTTACTGATTTGGGTTATATTCCTTCTGTTTCCACTTTGTCTTTTGACTTTGATGGCTGAGCAGTCACGGGAACAAGACCTGATGAAAAGGTGAGTTAAATTATTAAATTATTTTTTGGGGCTGTAATTGTGTCATAGAACTATGGAATTTACCTTGACTGCAAATAATTTTAATTGCCGTGCAGACAATTGACCACCTGATAGAAACTGGAAACAGCGAACAAATCTTTCAGACAGCTATGCAAGATATGGGAAGAGGACAGGTACTACCTCTTGATTTGTGACTTTATCACTGCATATCAGTCATATTGTGAAATTAGTATGTTGAGAAGTAAATTTGTTGTTAGACTCCTCCTACGTCACTCATCTAAGCCACACAAACTTGGTTTATGTAATCTAGAGGCTACTGCACTTATAGCCAGTTGATTTAGGCTGGATGCTCTGATAAATCTAACAGTAAATTAGTTTTATTGTTTTGTTACTCTACTTTTGTGGGAGGTGTGTTTTATCTTATACTTAAAAGTCATTGCTCTGAAAGTTTAACGTAATTTGACCTCATTTATGACAAATTGGCCTTTTTGTGGTACTTGCTGCTTGGTTAATGTGCTTAATATTTCCAATGGAGTTAATCAAATGGAACTTGGTTTTCTATGTAAAATGTGTGAGTTAGATTTAAATTCCTGGGTTACAACTTGGTTTCAAAAATCTATTTATTTCAGGTAAATGCATTAGGAGTGAGAAAAGAACAGTTTCTACATAGCCTGGGTCTCCTTTTTCACTGCGAGAGGAACTAAAATTTTGGACTTTACGATTAAGTTGCTATCAGGGAAAGGTTTTAATGGCTTCTGTGATGGAAATTGGGTTGATCAGATTTATCCTTGTCCAATGTTAAAGATTTGGGTCCCAAAGCAAGGGCATCAACTTCCCATTGTCTCATAAGCTTGAAGGTGTTAGTGTTGGGTTCCTAAAAGTAACAAGATATCAAGCGAGTAGTGTTAAAGCATCCAACTCTCACCAATTGGCTATGAGTGGAGAGGCTACCCAGGCTCATATAGTAGTTTTGGAGTAGATAATTGACTGATGTGGGACAAACTCCAACACTCTCCCGCACGTGACCCCCAACTCACACGTGGATAGGTAAACAAACGATCCATAACACATGGATCACAACAAACAATGGTGCATTTATGGCACAAATAAGGGAGAGCGAATTCTCCAAAACCCTAGCTCTGATATCATATTAAAGCATCCAACTCAATACCAATTGGTTATGAGTGGAGAGACAGCCAGGCTCATATACTAGTTTTGGAGTAAATAATTAACTGATGTAGTAGTACTAAAAGAAGCATGAAAAAATAGGTCATATAGGAGATAATTGTTCTCATTTGATGGACCTCAAAAGTGTTGCAAATACAAAGCAGCACATATTACGGTGTTCTCCACCAGAGTTTAAAGTAGGGTAGTTCGGAGCCTTACTTTTATATGTTTCTCTTTTTGGGTCCAATACTTTTGACTGCTAGATTTGGTAATGTGTGGGCCCGTGGGAACATTGTTACAGGTGCTAAATACCCTGGAAGAAATTCAGGAGAGACACGATGCGGTGAAGGAATTAGAGAAAAAGCTTCTAGATTTGTATCAGGTATATCTGGATTCTGATGAAACCCATATTTGATTTTTCAATACCACCCACTTCATACACACGATTGTACATTTCAGGTTTATCTTGATATGGCCGTATTGGTTGAGGCTCAAGGAGAAATATTAGACAACATTGAAAGCCAGGTTTGCTTCTGTTCTTCTTCTTTATCTGCTCCCTGCCAAAGCATTGCAGAAGTGTGTTCTTGCTTTGTTTCCGTGTTAATAGAAAGCTTGTTCAGGTTTCGAATGCAGTTGATCATGTCCAATCAGGTACAACTGCTCTTCAGACCGCAAAGAAACTTCAGAAGAATTCTCGAAAATGGATGTGCATTGCCATTGTTATTCTCTTAGTCATAGTAGGAATCATAGTCGTCGGTGTCATCCAACCTTGGAAGAGTGGAAAGGGTGCTTGAGTCTGTGGACTAGAAATGGTCTTTAAGTTGGTTGTGAAAGCTTTTGACTTAGAGCCTTTGCAAACGTTTGCATGTGCATGCTTTACTCCTTGGTGTGTCTTTTCTTTACTTCTTTTCCTTTTCTTTTTAGTTTTTGGTGTAAAGGTCGTCTCACAAACATGGTGATTTCTTCGGGTTGAGGAGTTGGACCGTCTAATATAGTGTAAAATTGACAGCAGGTTTTCACATCAAAGGGTTTTGTTTTGATAAGACATTCTGGTTTACAAGTTGAAATGAGAATGTTGAGATACATGTGGTTAGATTTTGCAATATAGAATTAGAAACAAAAACTTCAAGGAATGGTAGCCGTAGGGGCAGTACCAATAAAAGATATGATGCAAGAAAATAAATTAAGTTGATTTGAACACGTCTATGATAGATCGGTCGGTTGCGCTATTCAAGTGGAGTGACGGTTTTGATAGATGTAGCACTAAGAGGAGAGACCAAATTGAGTTTAGAAGAAGTACTTCGAAAGAAGCTAAGTTTTTCAATAGGACAGAAAACAATCCTCTCGTTAGAGTAAATAGATTTTATGTAGCCGATCCCAATTGGTTGGGAATTGAAGCTCCCTTTGGAACTTGGTTTGGTTTGGTTCAAACGTTTTGATTTATTGACTGCTGATAAGCCTGATATTATCATGATAGTGCCGGTTTTCATTGTTTCATTTTTGCTACCTAAAGAGAACCAAAGAGGGACACTATAAAATCTTTCTTTCCGAAGCCAAAGGTTTTGAATCTTGGTGAGTATATTTAAGTGGTAGCATGATCCTGAAGATTTATCCTTGCCGAGACTACGAGGTTTTCGAAATAGTATGCCCCTTGTGGACTAACTGGACTAACTATGCCCCTTGTGGACTAACTGGACTAACTGGCTGGTGGCTCTTCTCGCTTTTAGGGCAATTTTGCACAAATCATTCCCATCTTTCTTTTGAAACGGGCCAACATTTTCCTTCATTTCACGTATACGAAATTTTGATCTTCATATAAAAACTTCTACTACTAATTTGTTTGGTTTATATGAACTACTTCAAATGGAATGATATTCAAATTGAGAGGACATGTAGTCTAAATGTTGTTTCTCCTCTCTAGTATACATTACCATGGATGATTTGGTATTCCGAATACCATTAATCTATAACTTATGAATTCCATCTCTTCACTGTTAGTTTCATCAAAAAAACTCGTCCTATCTCATTCCACACATGTTATCGATTGAGTGGATTAGTAGTGAGTAACTGAGAATGGAATTGCCACGGAAATTGATGAGGAGGGATTAGTAATAAGTTTGTATTTTGGCCTTGTATAATTTATTCTCGTTAGCCGACCTTAATTAATTGGAACTCAAGGTTCAGTTTGGTTTGGTTATATTTTATTCTCGTATTTATTTTAATCTGGGTTGGAGGTAGGAATTGATAAATAGGTACATGTCTTTTTTTGCAAGAGTGATAGGATTAGCATGGTGAATTTCCATTCATGGCCTCTTTCTTTCTCTTTACTTTACGGAAGGGAGATGGGGTCAGTCTAGTCATTTTACATTTTCTTTCCGTTGTAGGGGTGGGGGAAGACTTGATTAGCAAAGACATCCCAAGAGTTTTTTTTTCTTCTATCCTCATCCCATGAGTTTGTTACAAGGCATTCGTGGTCGAGCCGGACTGGTAATCCAAGTCTCACAGAAGGCAATCAAACCAAGGTTATGAATCATGTAACGTACCAGTCAATACCAGCCAGTACGTATGGATATTGTCCAAATCTGGTATCCTAAACCTCTAATTTCATTCCGCCACAAATACCAATCAGTATCAACCGATATCGGATAGTACTGGACAGTACTGGCCTATACCGTGTAGTATCGGACTATTTTTAAATTTATTTTATGTTTCTATTACCGGACAAATACCGGACTACTTTTATTTTTAATAAATGTGTATATTATACTAATAAATTCTTTTCTGTAGGAAAATAACACTAATAGTGATAAATCCAAAAATGGTATGTGGTATCTCACCGGTACCGGAACATACCGTACCAGTATAAAAACCGGTACTCTAACCAGTACGGTATTCAGAACCAATCAGGCAGCTATTATAGTGTCCACTCTATTAACAGTCCAAACCCACCCCTAAGAGAGGCCATCAAACAGGGCCCTGGTTTTCAGGACAATGGCCCGCCCTTGTGTGTGGGTTTTTTAGCTGATTGATTAAAAGATTGCATTGGGTTGAGAAATTTGATATGGCTAATATCATATTTTATCAGCATGATCAGCTTTACTTCTTGTAACTGTTATGTCTTCTATATGGAAGGTAAATAAACGGGCCTCGAGTCCTTTCATCTTGTTCCAGACACGTTTCAATTTTAGCGGATTTCATAAGAACTAGGAATTCGGTCTCGTATATTATTATCCCTTGGAAACATGCAAGAGATCTTGAAGAAAATTAGGATTGACGAGTGTATCCGACCAGAATGAACAATTTTAGTTGCACTCCCAGCACAAAAGTACCAGGATTTCGGTTTTCCCCGATTGGTTTTTCACTAGGAAGGTCCCCTTTTCATGTCTTCTGAATCGTGCTTTTGTCGTCTCATCATGTCCAACTTTTATCTCTATTTTCTCTTCACGCCAGCCGTATGATTTGATTCATTTCTTTTCAATCTAAGCTTATGCACAAAGTGGATTTCTTCGCCACTAGCCTTGATTGATGGATGGAAATACAACATACCCCTGGCGCCTGGTGGAATCATATGCAAGATCACAGCTGCGTTTAGAGTTTAGAGCGACTTTTCTATCTCTGACCCAGATGCAATTTCGCGTCACTTGCTACAAGTTTCTTTCTTACCTGACCAGTTGCGGTCACGTGCACTGCATTCGAACTACATGAGAGTAAGGCTTTCTGCTAAAGGAAGTAGGCACCATTGTTTACAGACCCCCGCTGACGAGGGACGAGGGTTGGCAGCAAACCATTAGCATCACAATTTGGTATACCTTTTGTTTTTCATTTTTCAAAAAACTTTTGTCGTCGAAGGAAGGAGTCACCGAAACAGTTAGAGGTGACCAGCAGCGATGGGTCGCGGCCAAAGGGGGTTGCCGACGGGTTCCTTAACCTATGATTGGGTGAAAGCCATTCATCGTCTGAATGGAATTCAGCCAGAGGGATCGCATGTAGGAGAAGGTGGCTAAAAGGGGTCGACAGAGATGCTGGGTGAGGAGAGTACTTAGTTATCAAAATTTGGTAGAATTGGCTAAAAACTTATGTAGGGTTGAATTTTCCCTGAGTCCCTGAATATTTGGAAACAGAGAAAGCAAAAAAAAAAAAAGGGAAAGAAAATCACTACCAAATTGGCACCTACCATTGTGTGTGATGCATCAGCGAATTACCATAGAAATCTACATCGAACAAGTACATAGCTCCTTAAACATATCATGATTATGACATGTTATGCTACGGATTGATTCACTCCTAGGATATTAATTTCAGAGATCAATTGCCATATCAATTGTTTTCCTCTCCCTTGGTTGCAGGTGACAAGTGCAGTGGACCACGTGCACACGGGTACAGATGCCCTCCAAGCTGCAAAGATCTTGCAAAAGAAATCAAGAAAATGCATGTGTATTGCCATGATTATTCTGATTGTTATAGCAATAATTGTGGTATTATCTATCGTCAAACCATGGAACAAGAACAAGTAACAAGCGGTGAACACAAAAGTAGATTTGATTTCAGTTATGTGGACACATGGTTTGTGATATTCACTTTTCAAGGATACCCAGAAACAGTAGAAAACGGTCCTCGGAAGAGCAGTTCTGCCCCATTGCCTGTTTACTTAATTTTTCACTTCATAGTTGGATTCCAAGGCCTTGTTTTTTGTAATTTTAATCCCGGTCCAAAAAATTTAAGAACAATAGAGGGTACATATCTACGAGACATCTTTCATTTTCATTTGTTATTCAGGAACTTATAGGAAGATTGATACATGAGCAATGTTGCAATACCTGACTAGGGCCATTTCGAAGTGTGATTGCCTTTGGCTAACATCTTCTATCCAACTAAGTGATCCAGCATCCGTTGAAAGCCTAATCCAAAGGTTAGTGTTTCTGGAAATAGCATATGCCTGCTGCATCTTTATTTGCAGTTTTGCACTAGTCTGCTCCACAGCAAGATTTTGATTGTTATAGCCATGAGACTCTAGGATTGTCAATATTTGATTCACCCCGGGCAATTATAGCACCATCATATGATAAGCTAACCAGCACTTATAGAGATAGAAACCCCATGGAAATCACCAAATCCTCTGTTTCAGAAATGATGAATGTAACAGGTAATAGCAGCCATAAAACTCATTTGAAGCATCATGTGGATAATTGGTCAGACAAGATCACAAGAAACAAGTTCCCTGTTCCAACCATACATTTCCTCACCAGGTCATTGCTTTAAAAACTTCTCAATAAGTACTTTGGGATTCATATGCTTGAGAAGATCGATGGGAATCAGGTTCCGTCAACGAACTGGATCTGAATCTCAGTATTGAAATTCTAGAGCAGATTCATCACCCTCGTAGGAGGAGGTTTATGCACAAAGGGGCACATTTGAGGTTCTAGATAGTAGATACCATAAAACTCATTTGAGAAGTGCAACATACGCGGGGAAATAGATAGATACATATTGCTTATGAAAATAATAACACTCATTGCAGGGCATCAGATCCATACCAAGGGATAAGCCAAAGTCAGTTTGTTGTGAATCTGGTGATAAATACCAAGAAAGGAAAAGATATCCTGCTGCATGATAGCACAATTGTCTGCATTGGCACAATATGACTAATATTGATGGATCCATAAGTGTTATATTATTCCCCTTACCTCCCTAATATGCTCATGGTCCTCGAGTCAAAACTGCATCACTCCCTTTCGCGCGCGCGCGCGCGCGTGTGTGTGTGAGAGAGAGAGAGAGAGAGAGAGAGAGAGAGAGAGAATGTTTCACCCCCAACTTTAGTTGACTGGCTTAGTTCCTCAATAGACAAATGCTTATAAGCTTCACTCCATGGTCCAGAAACGGAGCAAACTAACCAATAAACCAGACAACTATTTCAACAGAATTCAGTATTGTTGCAGTATGCACAATTATCTAAAGGAGGTTGGAAGCAGTATGCACAATAATGGCATCATTGAAATGTAAAAATGTGGTTCTAATGGCAACAACAGTTGCAATCTCTGTTACATTCTCCCCCCCCCCCCCCCCCCCCTTCTTTTTGTGATGGTAGGAACCTACTGAAAAGAAAGAGCAAAAGTAATCCACTTACGTTAGGGAAGGTGTATTTTTTGCAATTGAAATAACAAAATCAATCATTTCCAAAAGCACCAACTCTGAAGGAGTGAAAACATTTAAGGAACTTTGATAATGCCCCTGCAACCAGCATAGAAACTGGAAAGTATCCATAGGAGGAGCAACTTACAAGAATGAAGAGGACGGTGGGGTGAGCTAATAACCAAGTTTTCTCACAGCTAACGTCAGCTTCAGTCCAGATGTTTGTGAATGCCTAGGTCCTTCAACTACGTATTCCAGTTCACTGATTAGAATGTACATACATCATGAAATCCTATCAAAATCTTACATCAAAAGAACACCGGCCAAAAGATCACCAAAGAAAGATAGTAAACAGCATAGAAGAAAATTAGAACTTTGTTCTTTTATTGTTTTTTTTTTTTTTATAACTCAGGTGTCCAGGCTAGCTTAATAGACAAGCAGCACTTTCTAGCTCTGGAATGTTACTTGTCTAGCTCTGGAAAATAATACAGTGGACACATTAGTTGAACATAATCAAGTGGGAGTTGCAATTGCGAAAAGAGCCTATTCTGGCTCACTTTACATGATAGTATTCTTTCATATCATGTTGAATATTTTTTTCCGTGAAGTAAATAATTATATTAGAAAGAAGGCATTAAGGGAATGCCGCCCTGTATACAAAAAAAAGGCCACATACAAAAAGGCCCTATAAACCACCATGTGAATTGAAAAGCTCAAACCCAGAAATTGATCAAGGGAAGGATTACATTCTCCCTTGTCCCAACATGGTTTTCAACATATCATGTTGAAAATAAATTAGCTTCGAGATGTGATTCTAAGAATAAAGGGAACATATTTTGCATATCGAGAATTTCAGATGGAGAAAGTTTCCTTATTCTTACACCTTACCTTCACATGACATGCTTTGAAATCCAAACCAACAAGATGCAATGTAAAAGGAAATCCACAAAATCGCACCCATCTTTTAAATAAATGAATTCCAAAGGTATTAAAGTAAGGGAGCAAAGCATAAATCCATGTAAGGCATACTGCAAAAGGACAAGAAAAACCAAGAGAAGATGAAGCATATCTATTAAGACCAGAACTGGTGGCCCAATTAGAGGCTGCTTAAAGATAAGAAATTAGGAACAGATCCTTCAGACTAGAAGTTAGAGCTCCATGACTTGGAATGTACTCATAGCCTTGTACATTTGTCATCTAACTTCAAGCAATCAAGGTCTCAAAATATATGATCGGGGGGGTACATTCACCACTATAACTTAATCCGATGATAAAAGGCCACAAAAAGGACAAATTGAAGTTACATGCAACTTTAGACCTACAAAATTTGTCTAGACCCTAAATTGGTTAATATTTGCCATATTAACCTAATCTAGATCTCTTATTCGTTTACTGTAGATGATTATCAACTGAAACCCGCAAATTCACCTCCATCTTACCTAATGATAAAATAAAAACATGTACGCATCATAAAATCAAATTTCTAATACATATCCAATCTCTTTTAAATAAAAAAATAATTCAGATTTAAGAGGCACCACTCATGTCGTTGGCATTGCATAAGTTGTGGCGATGTACACCCCGCCTTAGGTCTTACGTCGCAGCCTCACCAAGAATTTGGAGTGAAAAATCTAGATTTGGAACGTAGAGAAAAGACCATTTTAACATTACCTTATATTACAACTGCTGAACCACCAAGAAAATGAAGTCTGAAAATAGAAAGACACCAATGCAACAACCACATACATTGCATGAACTTCTCCAACCATCAACGATACATCCATAATGTGGACCCAAGAGTTAACTTGTTTTTGTATGTTGTAAATTCGATATGTAAGCCAAGGATAGTTGAAGTGGATTCATTTCATTGGGCAACATCATGTAAACTTTCCATAAGGAGACTTTGTCATAAACATAAACACAAAGCTCAAAGCTACAGTCTTTGCTTCCACACATATTGCCCGAGAATTTACTAGTGCGTGACCTGGTCACCTTGAAAACAAACTCATTATGTGAAAAGAATCAAGTCGCCGGAAACCCGAATTCAACAATCACAGTCATTTGTTGCCCTTATATCAGTCTTTTCTATTCGTGAGCTACATTAATCAGTTGTGTATCTCAACAATTAAAGGGGCGTTTGCTGCTCTTATATCATTCTTTTCTAGCAAATTATCCACTATATCACACTGTAAGAGTATTTTAAAAGGCAACAAAAATCAACACTAATGTCATGTGTTCTCAAGGGCATATAGGAAAATGCTAAAAACAACCCGTTAAGGTTTTAAAAAATGTATTGAAATATGTGAAAAGTGTACAGAAGTGGGTGAAAATGTAGAAAGTGTATTGTTGTGTGTGTGTGTGTTTTTGTTATTTTCGTTCGCTTATTGACAGCCTGGGCTGTGGTTGTCAATAGAAGAACCCTATAAAATTCACCTATCCTAACCCCAAGGGATTAATGTGTTGTCAATAGATAGACCCTATGACATTCACCTATCCTAACCCCAAGGGATTGGGTTGGTGGTCAAGACGAGACACGTACGGCTTTGCTCTCTCCTAAGGTTTCAGGCTCAAAACCTCCCAGGTACCATCAACTCTTTAGGGCCGGATCATAACCAGCCCTCACTAGCGGATGGTGGGATTGGTCCCCAAAATTAGTCGAGGCACTCCTAAGCTGACCCGAACACCTGTGTTATTAAAAAAAAACATGTACTTATCCTCGTATAATTGCGTCTAACATAAAATAAAAAAATGCGTTGCCATTCAGCTCTGCTTATATAAGTGAATTTGTAATCTTTTTCTTTTTTGTGCACGGAGAGCAATCGTCCGCAGGGGTTTGTAAAAGCAGAGCATCGAGCTATAGTTGGAGATGATCCTCGATTGATTTCTTGCCAATCGAGGGTTTGGGTCTCGGACTGGGCACACGATTTTTCTTAACTTTGTTAGGAATTTGATGTCATTCTCCTTGTTCCTTTTGGTCGTTGTAACAGAAATTTTTTTGCCGTTCAAAAAAAAAAAAATGAAGCGGTAACAGTTACAGATAGATGCACGGAATATATAAATACAATGTGCAAACCGTAAGTTTGAGATAAAACTTACAGAAATTCGAGCGGATCACAGCGTGAAGAAGCTTCTCAAGTCAGTTCAAGTGTGTCAACAGAGATCGGAAAATCGCCTGATTACGATTGCGTAGATGAGAAATTTCGAAGAGGGAGAATCTCTACATCCACGAGAGAGTTTTTATATTCCTCATAACTACATCTCTCCCCCTTGTACTATCACAGTTTTACAGATCATCCCCTAACATACAAAATTCCATAAACCATTCAATTTGAGCCCCCTTGTTGAATTTTCAATTGCTTAATAGCTGTTAAAGATTCTAGAATAGTTTTCAAATATTAGTACTTTGCTCCAAAGATGGCGATGGTATCGAGCATAATATACATAAATACGTCGATCTATCAGAATTAAAGGCTGGACCTTTGCAGCTTTGTTTTTGTTAGTATGAGGCGTTATTTGACATCTTAATGCAAGAGGCAAGAGCTTCTTCTTTTTTTCCCACAAAGGCAAGAGTATTGAGAGGTGTTAATAGTTTGATAGAATAGAGGAAGATTGACGGATGGGGATAAATAGAAGAAGACAGTTTAGATGGAGGACGCGGGGGCTCTGCTGCCCGGAGGGGGCAGCAGCCCCTACCCACACCCTCAAAACGACGCCGTTTCAGGGTAAACTACTGGTTATGGAATTAAAAAAAAACCACATCTTCCGCTTGCAATCCTATGGAGCAGAAACGTAATTATGAAAGCTCTAGAGTTAAAATTTAATTATATCTCTTTAGAATAATATGATCAAAATAATAAGATCTTCACGTCAATTCAAACGGATTGAAAATTGGAGCACTTAATTTTTTAATCATATTTTTTAATATATAAACGGTCTAAAAAATTAAGTGTGCCACTTTTTAATTCGTTTGAACAAGTACGAATATCTTATTATTCTAATCATATTATTCTAAAGCATCATAATTAATTTTTGTCTCTAGGACTCTCATAATTAAGTATCTGCTCTTTATTTAGGATCCTGTAGATCAGAAACGTGATTATGAGAGTCCTATAGACAAAAGTTAATTATATCTCTTTAGAATAATATGATTAGAACGACATCGTTTTGAGGGTAAAACTGCTGGACCTCTTCTCATCAAACTGCTGCGTTTTTTTTTCTGCTTTTTTTTCCTTCATGCCAACCACAGGAACCTAGCTACAAAACACAAGCTATAAACAAAAAGAGAAGGCAAGAACGAACAAAAAGATCAAATACCAGGAACTCAAACCTTGAACAACTTAAATCAAAAGCTAAGGAGTACCCATTAATCGGAAATTTGTACTGGAATCCCATGAGAAAAACTGAATCTCCACATTTAGGTTCCCAATCATAAATATAATTCTTCACAATCTGAATCCCATAATCCAGAATTCAAAAGAACACGATCTCATATTCATCGTGTTACCCCAAAAAGCGCGACCACAACTAAAGTTCCAAAATTGAAAAGAACACAATCTAATATTCATCCTCTCACATCTAGAGTCAATAAAGTGAGGGTGATTGTGGATTGATCATAAAATCAATGAACCCTTCATTATGGAAGAATGACTCGGTCTCCATGGCTGTTTGGATTGATCCATCAATGGTAATATGTCCTGCTCGATCAAATTCCATCTCCTACAAAAATATAGCAAAGTGTATAAAGATGTAAAGTTGTAATCGTACAATTGGAACCAAACAATAATTGAAACTAAGTACACTAAAGACCTCTGAAATTTGTGAACTAGAAGATGCTTGAGTTAATAAATGTGCTGTTTGTGGATAATAGGGTGTTCCGTCATCCTTGGAGCCGGATTGTTCAACGCCCTACAAGTTAGTGAAACATTTGTAAGAATATTGTACAAAGTGAAGACAGATTTTTTTTTGATATATATTACAGGAAAGTAATTGTATACCTGACTGAACTGAGGTTGTGGAACACCTTTTGCCCTTTTTTTCAACTTCTCATACCAAGGCTTTAGTCTTCTACCACCCTTCCTTGCACGGTCTGTGAATTTCTTTTTCAAACCCTTTGCATGTTTTAAAGTAGGATCGATCGAATCTATTCCCATGTCAATGTCGGCTCCACTACTTGACGCATCGTGGCCATGTTTGGAAAGAAAGATATTCTCCACTTGCACTCCCAAACTCGTAATAGTATCCTCCACCAACCTATATGCTTCATCATCTTCAGATGACCGAGCCGCTAATGTCACCATTTTAGGACAAAGATGCCTATACCGCGCCGATATTACAAACTTCCGATCAGTCTCCTCCACCATAACTTCTTTTCCCTTAGATGAACAACTCTTTGCATCTAGCCTCCATCGGGGTAATATGTATTTTTCAGGTATTTCCATGACATTCATTAGCAAGAGCACTTTGATTGCATGACCACATAGAATTCCAAAGCTCTCAAATTTTCGACAACTACAACGAACTCCTCCAAAAGTTTTAGCTCCCAATGCATCAAGTTCCACACTAGCTAACACAACATACTCTCTTTCTTGTCCATGCTTTTGAATCACACATCTAATTTCATCTCCCAACACCTTTCATTGTATCACTTTACAACCAAGGGAGATGTCTAACTCTTTGTGGAACAAGTCGAAAATAGGAGGAGTGTACAATTTGGAAACATGAAGTAACATTGGACAACTTGGATACTTTAATCTAACCATCTTTTCTCTAGAGCCGTGTGCTGCTTCTTTTTCATTGTACCGCTTGTCAAAAACAACTTTATCAAGTTGTGTTAAGAATTGATCAAGATGGAGGTTGGACTTTAAGTGTTTCTTCAATTTGGCATTCAAGCTCTCACTAAGTTGAGTGCTTCTCATCCCTGCATTATAAGACAACTTCATGTACACATGTGCCCACTTCCTTCTAAGTTCCCAAGTTTTGTTCATCCACTCATTGTCTTTCAAGTTATAACTTTCAAGCAAAGATTCCCAAGCTTCTTCTAATTCCTTTTCGTCTTCATAGAGAAACATGCACGCATTGAAATCACTACCAAATGTGGATTCTTCCCCATACAAGTAGCCTAAATGCTTCATTGCATTTTGATTAATGTGAAATGTACACAATCCGTGTTTCACATCCGGCATAACTTGAGATATCGCGTTAGCCATTGCTTGATCTTGATCGGTAAAAAATGTGAAAGGCTTCTTCCCCGACATTGCTTCTAAAAATTTTTTGAATAACCACACAAATGATGGGATTGTTTCATCATACATCAATGCAACACCAAAAATCACCGTCATACGAAAATGGTTAAAGCCGGTAAAAATAGCCAACGGTCGAAACTCTTTATTAGTTCTAAAAGTCGTGTCAAAAGACAATGTATCCCCAAAGAGTCCATAATCTCTTATCATCTCATGGTCCGCCCAAAAGATATTGGTTATCATCTCATTTACATCCAATTGCATTCCGTGAAAGAAGTAAGGATTATCAATTGTTTGTTTCTGAAAATATCTCAACAAAGCCCCTGCTTCACCATATTGTAAATCCCTTCCTCTTTTCGCACACAAGTAGCTTTTAATATCCTCTCGCATGAACCCAACGTTTTCCTTCCCTCCTGATTGGGCACTAATGAGATCATGTGACAACTTAAGAGGTAACCCGGTAGCCTCAGCAATTTCAACAGTTATACCTTGTGACTCAGTCAATCCTCTTTGATTCCTCATCATATGGACAGTTTCAGGAATATGTAACAAGTGATTGTGAGTCTCATCAAATCTTTTCACAGTCCATTTCAATGAAGCCCGATCAAGTGATATGTACAAAAATGCTTTGCAATTAATTCTTGTCTCTAGTCTACCTAGTGATGTCGTCTGAGTTCGTTTATCCACTCCTTTTACTCCCTCCTTACTACAAACAAACTTTCTATTAATCATCACACCGTCCGTCTTGCTTTTTGATATGTAGTCTTTTCGAACGCAAAACCCTAGAATCCGTCCGTATTCGCAATAGAATCGATACGCAGCATCTTCTGACTCAAACTCCATACCAATACACGGTGTACATTCGTTTACGAACTCTTCACTATGTTCTATAGACCCCTCAACTCTATCTTCCTCCATTTCAACAATAAACAAGTATGAAAATCTGAAATGTATAAAAAATTCATACAGTCAACATTAACTATATTTTAGATCATCAAAACCAAGAGTATTGCCTGCTAGATGCCAACTTACATGTAAAAACAATCATATGTATTCAAACATGGCTTAACTCCGTAAAAAATAAGGCAGAAATAGTAATCCCAATGTCTAATGCATAATTAAAAATGCAAACCCAGGACCCCAACCGATTTTATTAGTTCATTGCTAAAAGGGGAAATCACACTCGAGACGAGAATAAGGGAAAACATGCGGCATTGGGCTTAGTTGAAGAACCGAATGAACAATACACATACCTTAGTGGTTGTTTCGGCGGCTTGCGGCGGTTCGGCGTCGGTGGATCGTTCAGAAGCAGTAGGAAATGAAGATGAAGAAGCAACCACAGTTGATGAGGGAGAAGGAGGAACTGGAGTCGGTGAGAGAGAATGGGGGAATCCATTGGCGGGAGATGCTAGCAGACGATTAGAGAGAGATTTGGGGGGAAACATTTAGGGAAAAAGATGTGCCAAACAGGGCCCTTACCAGAGACCAGCAGTTTACCCTCAAAACGGCGTCGTTTTGAGGGTGTGGGTAGGGGCTGCTGCCCCCTCCGGGCAGCAGAGCCCCCGCGTCCTTAGATGGAAGGTTTGGTCTTTAAATTTTGTTAGATGAGGAAGTTTATGCATTCTAGTCATATTTTGAGGGGGGGAAACATTTGAGGACTATTCTGGCACTTTCACGGTAAATATATATACGGCTCGAGAATAATAGAGGGTCTAATTTGAAAGGTTTACGTAATTTAAGATGGTCAAGTTTTGTACTTTATGGCATAGATTGAGAAAGTGTGAGGAGTTAAGGAGAATAGGATGTGGTAATAATTAAGCCTAGGAAGAAAACGATAGCTGAACTGCCAATAAATTGGGTTTATTAAAATCACTGGAAAAGATACGGATAACGAAAGAAGTCCCAGATTATCAACAGAATACATCAGCAGTAATTTTCTTAAGACGTAGGCTCCGTTTGTTTTGATGTAAAATATTTTACAATGTAAAATGATGTTGTAAAAAAGAATCTTTCTTCGTGTTATTTTTTGGTGTTTGGTTAATCATTAAAAAATACTTTTCCCAGCAAAAGTTTAAAATTGGTTTAGTCATGAAGGCATCCAAAATTGAAACACAATTGCAACACAGAGGTACAGTCAAACGGCAAATGTGGAAGTTTAGTAGAGGGAAAGAGGGAAACACATGATAGTCACTAGCACAGCCGCACAAGATTGAAGTGGCAAAACAACTTACCATTGCTTTGAAAGTAAATCATTTTCAACCGGATTATGGACAATATTTACACGGTAAAATATTTTCCAACTTTTTGTCCAACCAAATAAGGGAATAAGTAAAATATTTCACACAAAAATATTTTACGTCCAAACAAATGGAGTCGTAGTTCTTCGACATTTTTAAGATGGGTAATTAATTTGAGACATCAAAAGTCAAAATAAAAAAAATGAAAAAGGCGGTGAACAATAGGACAAGAGAGTAGGGTCGTTAAACAAACCAACTTGTTCAAGTTTGGGTTGGTAACATAACAAGCTTTGGGGATATGTTCAAGCTTGATTTGTTTGCTCAAATCAAGCCGATTACGAACTGATTTGGAGTAGCTGATCTTTACAAATATCATAAGTCGAACGAGCCGAATAGTTACTTGTTGAGCTTGATTCAAAACCTTAACTAGCTTCAAAAAAAATGTTCAAGTTTAATTTGTTTATTTAACAAACCAATTTCAAACAAACGATTTTTAACAAGCAAACAAGAACTCAAACTCGAGCGATGTGGTTCGTTTATCTAACCGGGAGTAAATCCTAGTAGTGTCTTCTTACTATAATCTACTACGTTCTTTCACTCCATCGCATCAACAAATTCATAAAAACTTAATTGTAACCTTGTAGGAATCATCCACTCATTCTCAGTCACTGCCCCCTATCCCAACAGTGATTCCCTGTTTCAAATCAAGAATCGTAGTAAAACGATCGACGGCGTACAACAACGAGCTTACATCTCGAGCTCGCAAATTCAACTCCCACCACCAACAAAAAAAAATCCATCCCGAACTCGCAAATTCAACTCCTACCAACAACAAAAAAGCCATTGGGACCATTGATAATTTGTTTGGTCGTTACATTCAGAATCCAAGCACTCAGCTATCAAAAAATATAAATAAGTACTCCCTCCGTCCCAATTTAAGTATCCTTTCCGATTTTGCGTGTCTTTTCAATTGCTTATATCTCTTAATATATATTGCTAAAAATATGCAATATGGATCTTATTTGATACATCTCAATTATTTCTATAAGACAATGATTTTAAAAACATAAAATATAATTTATGTTGAGAGATATAAGTCATTAAAAATGACACGCAAAATCGTAAGGGATACTTAAATTGGGATGGAGGGAGCAACAAAGAGCCGAAGTGAAGAATCCAAGCTTCAACAAGGCATCCATAAGTGGTTGTATTGATATAATAGTACAAAAGGTGAAAAGGTAGGTTGTCAGAAGTTATGTTATAGGTGTGTAGGTGTGTGACTTATTTGTATAAATGACTTAAGCGATGATGCAAGCGAGAAACCCTTTTATGCCTATAAAAGGGAGACTCTCCCCGTTGTAAAAGCAACTAATCAAGTCAGTGTTTCATAATAATATCCTGTGTCAGCCCAATGCACACACATTTCCAACCCTTCAAAGCAGCCAGTCTAGCTAATAAAAACACGCAAAACGAATGAACAAAAGGTTGTTACCAGAGAAAGTAAGACACGATATAGCTTTCACAGTACATATTCCAACCCACGTAACGAAACCGAAAATACAAAGCGTAGAACAACTTTGTTCTTTAATAAAGTTTCAGAGAGCCACAATAGTAACCAACATAGAATGTCTGGGCTTAAAAGCGCCCACAATGACCCGATCACCAATTGGAAATTATTCAAAACGCGATTATTTGTCCTTGCGGTTCTGCAAAACGAAGACACAGGAGATTCCCCCAAGCTCACCGCGAATCACCATTATCGAATCTGTCTCCTACATTCTTGACTTGGCAATCACAGTACTGCCATCATCGCCCATATCCGTAGCTCCTGGCCGAGTCCATGTGTCCTTGAACTGCTCCTCGGTCACTCCTGAACAGAAATCATAACAAAATACTGAGTCTGTCTTGTGCAGTTCTCTAATGTGAGAGCTTATTACAACTGCATTCTTATAGATCATACCAGAGAAACAAGGAAAAAAATAGACCTAGAAAATTCTCATAGAAACGTGTCCAAAATTTTGTGTTAGCAACGAGAACCACAAGCCAAAAAGACGATAAATAACTACCAGCACAGTGTTCCGGACACTGTTGTAAACTTTTCCCGGGCTTGTAACATTACTGAAGATGAACTGTGAAACTGCCACTAAAGTGAATATGCAATGGAATTTATTGTTATTTGCTGCATGGTGTAATAAAGCCTGAGAAATAAGAGAAAGTGAGGATGAAAACTTGCCTTTCCCCATGGCAGCAGTAGAACTAATCCCACCCTGGACAGTCTTAAGAACCCGATCATAGTAATTCGCACCAGACCACTTCTGATGCGCGAGCGTGTCAACTCCATTGCTCCTCTCCTCCCTCTGGATCCTCTCCACATAAGCCAGCATTCCCCTCCTTGCAAAATCCTTAGCGAAAGTATCAACAATGAGCGCATCAGCGTGGAAACCAGCCAGAGTAATGAACTGCCAACAATAACCCAACTTAGCAATCCTAGGAATGAAATCCCTCATCTGTTCATCGCTCATTCCTGAGGCATCCCAGTTGAACGAAGGCGAGAGATTGTAAGCCAACATGATCTCCGGCTGCACCGACTTCACCCCTTCCGCAAACGTGGTGCACTCGATCAAGTCAGGGCTTGCAGTCTCCATCCAGATAATGTCCGCGTGGTTGGCGAATGCCCACCCACGGACAACAGCAGCCATCACGGAGCCTTTGAACCGGTAAAACCCTTCCCTGGTCCTAGGTAAATCCCAGTCCCAGAACAAATTTGGAAGCCCTAGTCTCTCTGCAATTTCCCTTGCCTGTTCATTGGAGACACACTTGTCGAAACTCGAATGGTTCATCCACTCATTCAACCGCCTCCTCTTCTCAATCTCATTAGCATTGGACTCCTTAATTGCGTCTACAACGCAATCCGAAAAGGTCTTCAGTTTTGCCATCGATAGCCAGTTGTCCTCAATGGATTGGAGGTCAGCCCCATTTTTCCCAGCTGTCATTGCTTCAGAAAGCAAAGTAGCTAAGCTCTTTCCTTTGAGATTCCGGTTTGTGCACCCTAAAATGAACTGGTGGTCCCTAGTGTCCACATTGGTCTGAATCAGAGTGGCGGCAACCGCATCTGTTCGAGCTACCAACACCGTCTCCACTCCCATCACATCAAACTGCAGCCTAGCAGCCACAAGCCTGTTGATGTGTTCGCTAACGGCAACTAGGACTTTTCCAGCCATGTGACCACACTTTTTGGTCACCGATGACTGGTCCTCGATGTGGACCCCGGCGGCTCCGCGCTCCACAAATAGCTTGCAGAGCTTGACGGTGGCAGTGGCCCCACCGAATCCAGTGTCCCCATCGGCTATGATGGGTTTCAGGTAGTCAATGTAAGGAGTTCTGGCTCTCTCTTCTCTGCTCATGCTCATCCGAGCCTCTCGTTGTTTCCTGTCATGGTATTGCTGGGCAAAGAAGAGGTGCTCAACCTGTTGGGGATTTGGATATTAAAATTTCAGAGTAATGCAAAAAAGATACTTTAACAAACACAATACCATGAATCTAGTAAAATGCATAAGCAGTAAGAACGATAGAAATCAAATAAAGCAAGGATATAATAGCATATTAGCAGGTAAGATTAATCAGACGCAAAACAGGTCACAATTCACAGCTATATTTGAGCAGGCTCTGGCAGTCAAATACAGCTCCGAAATACAAACCAAAATCTTACGGAGTATCAACATTGCACAACTGGTGATAGACATGGTACCATCTTCCCTTCGTCACAACAGCATAATCGCAGAATCATACAATAGTTAGACAGATCCAGAATCATACAATGAGAGAAAAATCTAGAATTGTATGTTTTGGACACCACAATGCTACAGATCCAGAACAAGTATCCAAAGAAACACTCAATATAAAACCCAGCTTCATTATCTAGGTGCCTCACACCCTTAATTTACAACTGATAATCAGTTTTGGGTACTTTTTCTAGGAACACAGCATACCACATATTGCTATGAACACGTGAGGTGGTTCCATATTTTGGACAATGCATCTTACCATCATGCTTGTTTCAACCTTATCTACCACGGATTCCATACAAACATAGTGAACCATTAACTTCATTAGGCCCATCAAAAAGATGGTTCATGCAAAATATCAGAAATGAGAACACATCCGTAGCAGACTAATCAAATCCCACTAGTCTAAGAAAAAGGAACTCTCAGACTATATATCTCGTTTTCCTTTAATAACCAAGTGTCCAGCCGACTTACATGCATCTTATTTATCCTTGACCCTAAAAGTAATGACCGTGGAAACTTCCCCCGACCATTAGGGGACCCTTAAAGTAACGACCAGGTAAACCTTCAGCAGCTGCCTCAAAGGATTTCATTAGTTGAAAGTTGAATCTAAGAGCTTTGAGGGTAAACTATTACTTGTTGTCATGCTCCCACCCCACCAATCATTTCGGTTTAGAACTCTAGATACCTTCAATTACTCCACCCATATGAGATTGATTCTAGTCATGTGTATGATCCATAGTTGTCAGAATCGTATGAATAGGCTGCCTGAATCGGAAATAGCTGCGAATCATAAGTGAATCGGTGAATTGAATCGGTGAATCGTTCGATTCACTTAAAATTTCCAAAATTCATTTTTAATCTTGTTTTGCTTCTTTTGTTATTTGAAAATGGTTCAAACTATTTTTTTTAAGGTCTTTAGTATTGTTATGTCATCTTTTGTCTATGTTATATGGATAGATAATAAGAAAATTAAGAAGAATTATTACAAGAGTGAATCGAAAATGAGGAAGATAAAGAGAATATAATCACCTTATAGACCTGCTAAGGGTTTATTTTGTACTTATAACTCTTTTGTACAAAAAGAACCAAAAGTAGGATTTACAAATCATCATCTCTTGGTAGTTGCAATAGATGCAGCTTACCTAATACTCCATGTTATTATCAAATCATCATTTAGAAGAAGGTTTTTATTGATTTAGGCCTAAATCTTTCTTTTGTTGTATATATTGTTGTTACCCTAATCAATAAATAAGCATAGGTTTCTATGCATTATAGAAGTCGTGACTAAATCGGAGCGATTCACGATTTGAAAAATGACCATTTCAATTCTCGATTTGACAACTATGGTATGATCAACCTAAACATAACCTTTGATTAATTAAACCTAATCTTTCTATAAACAATACGCTCAAATCATATTTTTTTACATTAAAAAGTGCCACATTTTGATGTAACGTGTAGAACGTGCTCGACTGAACGATTGACAAATGGGGCACATTGGTAACTGGTCACAAATACATCCGATATATGATCACGAAATGTGGTCACCAAAGTACTACCATATACCTTGTTTGGAACGGTATCGTAAGGGTAATCAGCGAGGTCGGGTCCAGGCTCATTGGTGCTGGTGTGGGTAGACGAGCACTGCCACCCGGAGACGTAAATGGAGTCCAAGTGCTTGGCCATCATGGTGACTTGGACTGGGTCTAGGGCTCCAAACGTCCTCGAAGCGGTGCTGTTGGCTTGGTGGGTCTTGAGGGTCCTCCACAGCTTCTTGGCCAGCTCGTTGGAGCCGTAGCTCTGACGGAGGTTTCCACGGAGAGAGACGACGTCTCGGGCGGAGTAAGGGCGGCGCGTGAGCTTGAACCGCTCCGAGTTCCACCATGCTTGCACCTCTGCTACTTCTGCTTCGAACCTCCCTTCTTCCTCCAGGACCTGTTTACAAAGAAGTACGATCAAAACCCATCCGTCAGTCGATAGGAAAATAGAGGCAGGGTGGGTTTGGATTAAAAAAAGTAGTGAGTGACTTTTAAAAAGGCTAAACCTGATCAGTCTGTGTGATCAGAACCCTATTCGGAAGGGAAAACTGAGAAGCTAGCTAGAGGGAACAGGAAACATCACAAAACTTGAGATTTAGAGGCCCTTTTTGTGACTCAAAACACCCATCACCGAACGGTGTTTTTCGATATTTCAAGAGAGAAAACAAAGAACGACAACTACTATAGGATTTAGAAGAGGGGAAAGAAACTAACTACTGAAAATCTTACCATTGAAGGAACTGAAAAAGATGCAGCCATGGCAAGAACTCTTTGTTTTCTGTTTTTTTTTTTGTTTTGTTTTGTAGAAAGCTACAAGAAGGATATGTCTTTGTATAAGTTCATGCAGTTGGAGGTGCCAAGTACCCCTTTTATATTTATAACACATGGAAGGGAAGGGGTCTCCTCCATACTTGTGATAAAATAAAAGTTTCTGCCACCCCTCCATTTGCATGGATAAGAAGAAGGAAGAAAGACAACAAAACCCAAGGAAATTTCTACCCCATTTCTGACCCTAGCTAGCTATTTCATTTAATGTTTATCTCTTTTTATTGGTTTTATCACTATTGATCACTTTCTTGATAAATGAGATCATCAGTTGGCTAAATCAATGCCTCTCTCTCTCTCTCTCTGGCACATCGCTTACGAGCGGTTCTCCTACTTGTCTTCTTCAGTGACCTCACCATTTTCATTGCTATTCACATAACTGCTTCCGTTTTTCTGTTACACAAGTACTTTATTAGTAGTTTTTTTTTTTAAATAAGGGGCATTTTAGTAAGTTCACTCCAATAGAGACAAAAAAAGAAAAGAAAAAAGAGTGTAGGTGGAGAAATGGGGAGTGTGGATATCAATTTTCTTTTTTAAACTGCCCAGGAGCATCTCCAACTGAGCAACGTCAAATTGGACAAAAGATGTCAAGGGAAAGGATCAACATTCGAAACAACTCCAATCAAAATGTAAAATACTTACGTTACATTTTGATAAAATAAATTTGGTATGTGAAAGAGTAAAATATTACTATCGTTTTTTATTATTTTGTGATGTGTAAGACAGACAATCTTGTCTAAAATTTGACAAAATAAAAAGTAAAATTTGACAAAATAAAAAGTACTATAACAAAAGATTTAATATATATGATGAGGATTTTGTAGAGGTCTCTGGGATGACCGAAGGATTTTTTTTTTTCTTTTCTCTTTTAATCAAGACGGAGAATATAATTAAGGTCGTAAGATTTCATGAAAGAATCCAAATCTCAATACAAGGGGTCTGGATCGGAGTATTTATAAATCAGTGAAGGTGGTGCTTTAGGAATTGCTGAACCAGATAAGAATTTTTTTTGCGTTCGGCATTTTTAGATTACACTATTCAACACAAAGTATAAATAATTGGAAAAATTACTTTGAAAATCTGACATAATTCGAAAAGGGGATTTATCATTATACTATAGAAATTGTAGTTCAATAAAATAGGTTATGAAAGGTACATAGGCTGCCACGCTTACAAAAGCACCTTTGGTCTTCTATCGGTCCAATCATAAGAGCCGATTGAAGAGGTCCCGCAATGTAATACTCCATCCTCCGCGCAAAAAAATCTGGTGCACCCGTGGATTCAGTTTTCATCGAATAGTTTTGGATTTGTCCGTGGATTAATATATATTAGCTAGTGGTATGGAAGCGCAAAAAAATCCGGTGAACCCATAGATTCAGTTTTGACCGAATAGTTTTGGATTTGTCCGTGAATTTATTTATATATATATACATACACACATAAACTCTAGCCAGTGGTATGGCTGCGCAACAAAATCTGGTGAACCCGTGGATTCAATATTGACCGAATAGTTTTGGATTTGTCTGTGGATATATATACACACACATGACACATCGATTCGAAAATTACAAAATCGTGAGATATGAATTGGAATTTTTTTTTTCTCCAAACCATGGATAAATCAAACTGGACTATGAAATATTTAAAAATATATATAATATAGATGCTCTATATAGTAAATAATAATAATTTTACCCATTTTTATAATTCTTTTTAACTATTTTATAATTTTACCTACGGGATATGAATGCTTTGTTATTGTACTAGATTCTTGTGATCACTAAATAAATGATGTTCGAGACAGAGATTTGCTTTTGCTAAATGAAGTTGAGACACAGATTTGCTTGCTTGCTGCTATTTTTTATCTCTCCTTTTTATTTGCTGTAATAATGTAAGATTTGTGTTAGTGTCAGGGATTTGGACGCCTGGCTTCTTCGAGGTCGTTTTCTCGGGCTGTTGTTCGGCGACCACGTATCGGTTTAGTCACGCTACGTAGAATCGACGGTGGTATGTTTTACTCGTTCTCTCTGTCTATCTCTTTCCCCTCTGTTTTTTTTTAACCCCAAACCCTCGTTACTACAGAACATAGCCGGCCGTTCGCCCCTTTTCCTGTGTTTCTTCGTCCCTTAGCCTCCTGTTCTTGCTTCCAGTCTGAGTAACTATTGGGTTCTCCTGGATTTTGCCTAACGGCATGGCAGCTGAGCGGTGGTGGAAGGCGGCGGCGTTATGGTCTCCCGCCGTGTCCGTCCCTTGGGCTTTCACGGTTCTAGCTTAACGGCAATGGGTGCTTCCGCGGCAGTGGTGTCTGGTGGCCGGTGTGTTTCTCCATGGGTTGCTGATTGGTGGCGTGCTGGGGTGGAGGAGTATTCCGACAGTTTAGTGGTGGTTCTGTCAAGACCTGGTGGTGCGGCGGGTGGTCGTGATGTGGTTATGCTTTAGGGTTTAGTTTTGGGCTTCTGGATTGGGCTTTGTTGTATATTCGGGCTTTAGGCCATCAGATTGGGCTTAATTGTAATATTTGGGCTTTTTGGCCTTTGGGGTTTTCTTGAGCTTCATTGTTTGATTTTGGCATTTTAGGCCTTAGGCTTTCGGGCTTGTCCAGTGGATTGGGCTTTTGCCCTTGGCTGTATTTGTCCAACCTTTGGTTGGGCTCCCCTTTCCCTTTCTTGTTGTACCTTTGACAAGATTCCTAATAAAAAATTTCGCCGATCAAAAAAAATAATGTAAGATTTGGTTTTATTGGAGTCTGAAAAATCAAATAGCCAAGTTTGGTTGATATAATTCGTGGATAAAACTGGGACAGATCCATGACTTGAGGATTGGAACCGAACCATGAGACTTTTGGTCCAAACATGGATTGTATTTTCTAAAAATCGTGACTCATGAATTAGAATTGGATTCATAAGAATCCACTCCAATCTGGACTGTGCACAGCCCTAACTAGCCGTTGATCCAACTTTTTTTTTTCTTATCCATCAAAAATTCATTAGATATAGCGATATGGCTACAAAGAAAATTCATTGTTATATATAGCAACGGAGGAAAGAGCCAAATCCTATATCACCCAACCAGGCTTAGTTGAAGGGTCGCGAAGGGGCTTAGTTGAGGAAAGTATTTTTTTTTTTTTTTTTTTGTTCTTTATATGTCTCTCGAGTGAAAAAAAAAAAAAAGAAAAAGAAAGATACACATTACAGTCTCATTTAACGGTCTAAGCCATTGATTTTGTAGGCGTCTATGTGCCTGTCAGTGATGCCAAAAATCGGGATGATCGGACATCGATCAAGGCCTGATCGAATCACAGTTCTATTAAAGGAAATGAATGATCATAGTTTGACTGCACATTACTCTTTTGGCAAATATGATTCGTTCAAAAAAATGTATTTTTCTATCTACTTGGGTTCTTAAACAGACACTTACCACATTCAGCTATGCAAAATGAACGACTCATATCATCAAATGTGGGGGAGGATTCGGAAATCGTGCACTACAGGGGTTGTGATGCATCATTCTAGCGTCCAAAAGTGTTTGTAATGGTCCGGATTTAAAACAAACATTTGATTTTTAAACAAACATTTATAGGGAAGAGTTGATTGCTGAGATAGACGATTGGCGTGATACACTACAACTCCATAGGCAGTCCGCCATACAGGATCCCCGGATCCGTAGAGGAGGAGAGTGTGAACAAGTTCGGTACTCCGGTGTATAGGGTCTGGTTTCTAACAGTGCTGACGAAACAAACTGCTTTGAAAGTCTCTTACGTTTGAACAAACGGATAAGTAGGGATCAGAACTCCACCTAAAATGACTACTCCATTCCGCAAGCTTTTTATCCAATTCATGAGAAGGGAAAAAGAAAAGAAAAAGCTGAAATAACACACTTTTTGACAATTAATTGAACAGTTGCATTAGAATTTCGAGCAGAATTAATCCACCTCACTGTTCTACAACCAAGATCATTTCATCATTTATGGTTTCTTATGTGACGTAATATTAATTAAAGATTGTCCCATTGAACTATCCGAACCGTTATACTTTGTACATTTTGATTTGATTACATTTACTAGCTAAATCAGGTTGATCGGGAATCGGTCATAGTTTAGTCGAAATGCATATTCGAAATAAGAGAAATAGACAATCGAATATGCTTTGTTTAGATGAATATCGCGATATTATTCGTCACCTTGGTTTTTTCCCCTACCGTTTTTTGATTGAAAAAATGAATGACTTGAACCATTGAATAATATCTTGATGTACTTCATTTTACGTCCAATGAAGGAACTACTGAAAAATAGGTGAGATTTAGGATCAATGAGACGTGAGGTTTTTTTTTTTTTTTAATCAACAACAAATTTCATTACATTTCAAAAGCCCGAAGGCAAGGATTACATCGCAAATTCAGTAGTGAAACAAAACTCTCAAAGTCTAAGACACGAGCGACCGTACAATAGCACTTAGGCTAACCGACGTGAGGGTGGGTTACAGATGGCTATAGTACAGGAGCAAAGTCCGGGAGAATATAAATTGCATGTTAGTAGAACGGTTACTTGCTTGGACTATTGCGCATGAATCGTGCTGCCTTCAAGCTGGTTATAGCCGAGCCCTCAACAACTATTCCCAAGCCCTTTCATCTAGGCCTGTGTGTGTTCAAATCTTTGAATCTGTAGAGCCTTTTGAGTTGGGGGAAAAAAAATGTAAACATACCCTTGACTTTATGGAGGATTTTGTACAGGAAAAAAATGATGTAAGAATTAACTCCATTTTATTATCTTGACCTATTTCTCTTCGCATAGAGAAAATCTTATTCACGGCGACGCTCAATCTCGACCGTTTAAAAATATTTTGGACGATCCAAATTAAAAATAATCTATCAACGGTAATAGATTGTATTTAATTTGGATCGTCCAAAACTTCTCTCTTTCATTTCACATAATGACAAAGTCGGTCCTACACGACTTTTTCGGGGACATAAACAAAGATTAAAAGTGATGCTCCAAAGTAGGAGGCCGGGCCCCTGACATTTGTAAATTTTCGGAAACTTTTAAGAGAATTCATAGAACAGCATTGCAACTAGCTATGACTGGAAATTTGATACAAAGAAGTTGTAAAAATTATGTGCAAAGAAATTCCAAGGGGTTGGCAAAATGGGCATGACAAAACAATAAGTGTTTGACTACAAGATAGCATGTTCGAATCTTACGGAGGCCAATCATCCCAAACCTTGGGAACACTAAGAGTAATGTGCCCCGGTCGTTACCTTCAGGGCCTTGGAATTAGTCGAGATGCACGCAAGCTGGCCCGGACATCCAGTTATAAAAAAATTATGTGCAAATTAAGAATACTTGTAGGAATCAGCAGCCTTATTGAAGAGAGACACGAATGCAAAGACAGAGGAAAGTGTCGTGTAGCGGAGGACTGGGTATGGGAAGGCATGCATGCAGAACAGAACGTCAGGGAAATCGTGAATATATGGAGATAAAGATGGGCTGTTGCAATTATCGTTGGACAGGATCATGATCCAGTTTTACAAGATAGAGACTTGTTTTTTGGACTCGATCGGACTCGGACGCTGCCGCTTGTCTCCCATTCTTGGAGATTGATTTCATCAGCAAATTACCTAGCTCTAAGAATAGAAACGTGCACTTTATTTCATCGTCTTGGTCCAATTAAGCCAGGACAATTCGGATGAGCTACGTATGCAATACGAATACTAATTGCACGCGAATAAAAATCGAACCTCGATGTAATGAAAGATTTCACGAGGCTCTTGATTGCTAGCTAGTTAACTTCCCAATCAAAAGCCTCGACATTTTGTTTTTTAGTATAAAATTTTAAACTTGGAAGTATTTCATTTTCTAAAATTTCATGTGCCAATCGATGGAAGTCAAAGCCGGTTTTCTTATGTATATGTTCTTCTCAGCATGTCACGAGCTGGAGCTGAATGGTTTGGAGTATCGTCAGCCTCGAATGGAACAATAAAGTGGAATTTGGAGACGTAATTAAGGAGAGATCTATCATGCATCGCATTTTTTTTTATAAATAGATGTTCAAGTCAACTTGCGCACACCACGATTAATTCCATTCACAGAGACAGAGCCAATTAAGGCCTGAGGGGTCAGTGCCCCCAGAAAATTATCACCTGCTCCTTCTTTTTATACATCTATCCAAAAGATTTTAGAGAATTGGAAGTTTTGGGGGGATTGGGTTTATTGTTTATTGTGTTGTCATGAGTTTTTAAATAAATCAATGCACCCCATCGAGAATTTCGTTTCACCGATGCAAATATCAAATTGCTACTTTTTGTGGCATGTTTGAACCCATCTAACACATTTTCTAGCTTTTCTAAGAAAAATTTGATTTGCATATCAACTCGATACATTTATTGTCATGCAATCTGCTATTTACTAAAAATTTCTCATGATTAAAAACTCATTGGGGTTGATTGTAAAAAAAATTAGCAACGAATATTTAGACTTTTGTGTTTATGTTTTGAAGCTTTTGAATACATTATGCTACAAGCTATTGTGTCTAATAGAGAATATATTTAAATTTTTGTGCTCAGTATCTCTTCGTTATATTTTATTGTGAATTTTCTTAGTTTGTTGTGAAAAAGTGTCCCTCTGAACAAGATTCCTGACTCCTTCACTGATTCCGAGGTCCCAAAGGTAACGGCCGAGTATAACCCCTAGTATATAATTTCGCCCGGAAAATGCTACAAAAATGATCTATCCAGGACTAGGCCGGAATTATTATATATTGAAGACAAAAAAGATAACCCCACAATTAGCGCACATCATGTTAACTTCGTGGTATCGGTTATGTAACAAATTAACTGCACATACATTTTGGACTGTTACGTACTCCATCCGTCTCATTATTACATTATTATAAGTCACACAATTTTTTTATAGAGAATAATTTGATAGAGAATAAAGTAATTTTGAATTTAATTTTTTTAACAAATTGAAAATATTAACCAGTTCTTCAAACAAATATAAAATTGGAAATTGAAAAATAGTTATTTCCATTCAAAAAATTGGTTCTATTCCCTTCGTCTCAAAATATTTATCCGGTCCGCAAGATGAGGAGTAAGAAATAATGCATTTCTTTCAAGAAAAAATTTAAATTTTTTTTATAAATTTAAAGAACTCAACGATATCTAGTGAATTGTTGAAAAAAAATTAGAGTTTTTTTTTTTTGCAAAAAATGTATTATTTTTATGTTCTCGTTTGCTGACCGGACAAATATTATGAATCGGAGGGAGTATATTTTATAATTAACCTGAAATTTTGAGAGACAGATGGTACATGGAAAATGAAAAAATTCTAGTATATTGGATTGAGGAACGGTGGGAAAGCAATATCAGGATTCAGAACAAATCAAGAGTCACCCAGAAGAGACTGGTGTATTGTTGTTATTGGGATCTGCCAAATTTGTATGGGAGCCGACTCCTCCATTCGAGAAATTTTTGGGTGCCTAGCACGTTGCGGTATTCATTGGCGATTCCAGCCATCTAAATATATTTTAAACGGTCCAAATTTATTTCCTTTCTCTCTTTTCATCTGACCACTGTCTTTTCTTTTTTTCTCTCTCTAAAATTCAAATAGTCTAAAATACGTCTGCACAGCTAGAATCGCGACCGGATACCACGTGTGTGGTACCTGTCCGGCACCCAAAAACTTCTCCATTCATTCATTTAAGTCATGTGAGAGAGATGAACAGTCATCCATTTCGCCTGGTGAGCACTTCAAGGCAAGAAGTTTCTATCAAAATGCAGCTCTGCCCTATCTATCCCTTCCCCATATTTGATCAGAAAAAGCATATCCCTTCCCCATAAGTTTTTGTTTTTTCCTGAAATTAAATGTTGACAGTTTGGATTGAAATCTTAAAGCCTTATTTTATTGTGGAAAAATAATTTTTTAGTTGTAAGCTATGTTAATTTTGATTATTTAATACGTCTTGAGAAGAGACTTTTAATGACTACATACTTCACTCTTTTCGATACCTCTATTGTATGTTTTTTGAGAAATCGTGTTATTTTTAGGTAAAGAAATATCGTGCTATTTTTTTATTTTTTTCTTCCTATAGATATCTATACAAATAATAAGCTAGAGTTGTATGGAGAATTCTAGAATGTCATGAAGATAAAGAGAAAGAAAAGATATTTGGGTAAGAGGATTCTAGAAGGAGAATGTGAACCATTAGATAAAAATAATCCTAGCCATTCATTGAAGAGTGGATGGCCATATAAAAGAAGGATGAGATCATTTGGAGATTGCTCACATGTGAAACCACACTAGGAGTGCACCAAGGCACATCGGAGCACCTCGGTGAATGCTCATGGGAGCACATTTAGAGATATGATATGAGAATTAAGTTGCAAGTGTCAAGAGTTAGAGGTGCCTAGAATGGTGTGAGTGAGATTACTCATTGGGAGGGAGTAGTCCATTGTATGTGAACGAGAAACATGTACAAAACATTTGTAATCAATAAAAGATGTATTCTTTCGTGGCATTTCGCTGCCTCCATACTCAATAAAATCTTTTGTACATTAACAATGGAGTGAACCTGTTTGAACAGGTTTACAATGGCCTCAAATGATTAAAATTCTGAGAGGGATTGCATCAGGCCTCGACTACATTCACAAGAGTGCTACACCTGCAATTATA
This sequence comes from Rhododendron vialii, assembly GCF_030253575.1. Taxonomy (NCBI): domain Eukaryota; kingdom Viridiplantae; phylum Streptophyta; class Magnoliopsida; order Ericales; family Ericaceae; genus Rhododendron; species Rhododendron vialii. The sequence continues at coordinate 32,862,207 of NC_080562.1, read as the reverse complement.
CACTCAAACTTGAAGTGTCATGGAATCTAGTGAGGTTTATCAAGAGAGCCGAGAGGGAAGGGATCGAAACCACTTGGAGTGTGGAGTAAACAAAGGGCCTGGGATATTATCAGAACCAGAGTAAAAATCTGATCACTAACTCAATAAATAAAAGATGCTTAAACATTGTAATAATTGTTCATTCTGCACTTTATCAAGATTTCATGAGACGCTAGATTGAGGTATTTTCTTCGCAAGAAGGAAGTGTTGGCGAACTAACGTTGGAAAGTCATGGGAAAGGATTTTTGGAGAGTGCTTAACTCCGTAATCTCGCCTTCAAATATAAGGTTAAACCGAAAAAGTCATTTGCCTTAGATGCAAGGTTCGAGATACCCCAAGCATAGGGCTAGGTCGTCGATAGCATAATAACCGGAAAGTTTGGGATTGTACCACAGGGAATCTAATACAGCTAGTTTGAATTGTAGGTTTTATATGGAGGATTTCGGCATTTAAGACGGCCAACTTGGTTTTGCTTTAATCGGTGGAAGTAATAATAGAAAAGACTAGAAACGAGTTTTATAAACTAGAGGCAAGTTTAGGAATCTTCTATCCCTTGACAAAGGCCGTAACCGGTTCTCAATTATAACTCAAACGAGAGACACGACCGTGTGTTCACACCCGGAAGATTTAACTTTAACGACTATGTTTATCGAAAGATGTGATTAAACGAAGGCGAACCAACTTGTTTGACAAATTAATCGAACACATAGGAGGTCACGAGCCCTCAGTGAGCCGCTTGCCAAGATCGCTTGACTAAGCACCTTACCAAGGAGTTAACACCCCTTGTTTAGACCAAAAATGCAAGTTAAGCCCTATTCCGAAAATCATGCTTTTAAGCCCGAAGGTTTGAGAACTAAATAACCACCTAAGTTCTCGGGAAAGAACACCCCAAGACTTAGCCAAACGACTATTCACACATAGCTAAAGTACAAAAGATAGCATAAAAATGAGACTTGACTTTTAACCAATGAAATCGAAAATAAACTTGATATTAATAAGGATCCAAGTCGTAGCTTCAACTTTAATAAACGAGAATTGAACAAACAAGAAGTACTTACTTGAGTTCTATGAAAATTACACTTGCAAAGCTTAGAAAGACATTAATGGAGAAAAAACCTAGAAGTGTAATGTGCTAGCTACCAAAGGGATGAGAGAGAGGAACCTTTTATACAAAGTGGTTCTCTCTCTCCTCCAAAATATCGTAAAATATCCAAAAAGTGGGAAGTTGCCACTTATGGAAAGTTAAAAGCTAACAAAAAGTAAGTTGGTAAGCCTCCCGTATTGATACTCCATAGCCGTATCGATACTGAGCTGGATTTGCTCTGAAACCCAGGATTCCTCGTAGATGACCCGTATCGACATGCAAGAAACTGTATCGATACACTGAGAGATGGATTTCCTTCTGTTTTGAAACCGTATCGATACTCCATTGCCCTTATCGATACATACTGCTTCCTGCCAGATCAAGTCCCTCGTGCCCCAATCTGACACCTGACGGCTGTATTCTTCAAGGCCTCGCGTACTCGCTTACCCTCAAGAGTTGTTCAAAACATCAAAACTAACCCTCTTATTTGAGTATCACCTGAAATGCTCAACGGAAAATCTTACGCGCAAAATCACTAAAAACGACAGATAAACATAAGATAAACGACATAAAACAAGACTAGGCGCACCAAATATCTACAATATTGAGTGCTCATCAAATAGCAACAAATCACTTGAGCGGGGCATTCAAGCACACCTTCTCCTACTGTTCTATTGTATGGCGTTGCACAGTGGTGAGATGTTTACTCAAGCTGGTTTCAATCTCATTTCTTGTGCAGTTTAAGCCTTTGATGATCTTCTCGGAGCTATTGACGGTGGTGAGATATTCCTTACGACAAGTTCCTAGTGACATTTTGTGGTTAATTGTATTAAAGCTTCTTAGTTAATTTCAATTCTACTGTTAGGGTATGCTTTTCTTTTGTTTTGGCTAGGTATATTTGAATTGATGTTGTCTCTGCGCATTGGCTCTTCTTATACTAAAATCTTATGGATTATGTTGTTATCTGGTGCGCAATTGTTGGTTTATCTGCTCAGGTGATTGCTCATACTATGTGGAAGGAGATGCGCAAATTGTGATCAACATGTTACAGGGGAAGAGTCAGATAAAAGCTTCTTTGGATGTCATTATTAGAGACACTTTGTCTTTTGTTAGTCGTTTTAATTCTTGATCTTTTAATTTTGTTCCTCGTAATTGCAATAGGGTGGCTAATGTTTTAGCCAAATATGCCGTATTTCTAGAGAACCCTATAACTTGGCTACGGGATTACCCAAGTTGGGTTCTTAGGAAAGCCTCTCTTGATGTTTCTTTGATGCAGTAATAAAGGTAACCTATTATCGATTGGAAAAAAAAAAAAAAAAGAATGTGCAATTTAGTACTAGACTACTAATTGGTGGATGCTTGAATGGGTAATTTAACACTAATTCGGCAGGTCATTATTTTTTTTAAAGCAGAAAGCTTTTTTGGGGCACTTTTAAGTGCCACGATGCCCAACCTGTCAAGGCATTTGCAATCGCCTTGTCAATACGCTATGGGGCCACTTATAAATGCATCAATAGTTGTTAACCGTGGTTAAGTTGGATATGCCCAAAATCCTACTGCAGCTCCATGAACTGCCTCAATACATGGATTATGCGGCACTTTATAAGTGCCTCCTTAAACGCTTTTTGCGATGTGCCAAAGTACCCCGTAGATCTTTCGTTGCACCGATACATGCAGCACCCCGTTGTACTAGCCTATTAACTAAACTGCCCCATTAGGAACCATGTTGAGGCATTTTTTACTTCCCTAATAGGGTATTTTTGTTGTAGTGCCCTTTTTCTTATCTTTCATGATGTGGTGCAAAATCAGCTATACTTTCATTGTATGATGTGCTCATGGCTGTGCATGTGGTGTTGTAACAGCATTTGCTTACTCTTTCTTACACCAAGAGTTTTTTTGGTCATCATGTGTAGTTAATTGTTGATTGCATCAATTTCTTTTTTGAATTATTGGTTTGTCTCGATGAGAGAAAACTAAAAAGTATAAAATTTTGATCAAAATCTTTAGAAAGATCAGTAAAGACAAAAAAAAATCCAAAAATAATAATTTTTTGGATTTTTTTTTCTTTATTCAAAAATATTTTAATTTTATCGATAATTTTAGACTCTTTAGATTCTTCTCATCGATTTATACAAACTAACAATCAGAAAAATATAAAGCATAGAATTTCGATTACTTCTACTTCATTTGATCCAGAAAAAAAAAAAGGATTAAAAACAAACTTATGTTCCAAAAAAAGTTTTGAGAGCTTCATTGTGAGAATTGAATTTTGGAAGAAAATAAATGTCTGGTGTCTGGACTATCCGACTATCTACTTGGAATTGGACCCAGCAAACCCTTACTGGGCCGACATTGAAGTGCCTTTTATTTGGGCTTTTCTTTGAAAGGGAAAAAAATAGAAACAATAGAAATACTCTTTGTACTAGGGGTGGGCACGGGTCGGACGGGTCGGGTTCGGCCCCGAACCCGACCCGACCAGTCGGTTATCACTTTTTCGGAACCCGAACCGAAGGAGGGAGGATACCCGTCCGTGTGACCGATTTTTTTGGTCGGGTCGGGTCGGGTCGGGTTATGGTCGGGTTGGTCGGGTCCGACCAAAACCGAAGTAAACTATATGAATTCCTTTGCTTTTTGTCGGGTCGGGTAAAAAAACAGCACCTCGAGCCCCGAACCGAAAACTATTTTTTTTTTTTTGGAAAATCGTACCCGTACCCGACCGAACCACATGTTCGGCCCCGCCCGAAACCCTTCGGGTCGGGTCTCGGGTTTTTTTTTTTTTGCACACCCCTTACTTTGTACAATCTTTTGAAGGTTGGAGCTACACAACAAAGTAAAATGCAATTGCCACAAATGGATAAGAAAAATCCACCAACCTAAGTCAAATCCGAACAATTCAAATATTATCATGATATATAAAAAATAACATCAAGTGGGGGTCACTTGGGTTTGTCCGTAAAGTTTAGTTTTGTGCAATTCGTCGAGTTAGAAATCCAGAATGTAATTATTATTACTAAAAGAGAATAATCGAAATTTGCCACATCAGATTTTGATTATTCATTGAGAGGTTGTTAAAGTTAGCAATGTCAAATTGAGTTGAGTTTTGTTCACCCTCCAAGAGAGTGAACATTACCCTCCTTCTTATTGGTTAAAATAATGTGGACCTCACCATAAAGTGATGTCATGCTTACCAAAAAGTGTATTGCACGGTAAGCATGATATCACTTTGTGGTGGGGTCCATATTATTTCAACCAATAAGAGAGAGAGTAATGTTCACCATCTTGTAAGGAGGGTGAACAAAATTGCACTCTGTCAAATTTCACATTGTTTATTGTTAGCCCATAATCAAAATAAATTGGCAAAAATTCAAATCTAACGGTCAACATTGAATGACATTCTAGAAAAATAAGTGAAAGTGGAAAAGCCTTTGTTAAAATTCATAAAGCGATCAGTATTGTTAAATGCACAACCACTTGCCAAAGTCGAGAGTGAGTTTTACTTTTCCATGATGGTTGTACTTGATTGAGAAGATGTAAGGACTATTAAATTTGGTTATAGGTAAAAGATTGCTAGTTTTAATTATCCAAAAGCCAAAATTTGATGAGTTGCTAAGAAGTTGCTAAATTTGGTTATTACAATGTAAGTATTTTTTTGAGCACGTATTGCTAACTTTCACAATCTTTCTATTTTGATTATTACATTGTGAATGCTCTTACACGTTAAATAGCACGGGCGCCTAAAATATAATCCGGTATAAATTCATATTTCAACATTCTAGTTTTGGTTGTATTGGTGAACATACTTCAACATTCACCTGTGTTGCCGCATAGGGCTACAAATAAACCGAGCAGCTCGGCTCGAAATGAGCTGAGCTCGAATTTTTGGCTCATTTAGTAAATGAGCTGAGTGGGGGGCTCAGCTAGTTCGACAAAAGTTTGGCTCGTTACGAGAGGCTCGGCTTAATTAAAGAGGCTCGTTCAGTAAATAACTAAGCTTGACTCGTCAAAGGTTAGCTCGTTAAGGCTTGAGCTCAAATTTTTGGCTCGTTTAATAAACGAGCCGAGCTCAAGCTTGACAAAATTCGGTTCGGCTCGGCTCGGCTCGGCTCGGAGTGTTCTGGTTGGCCCACGCAGAATGGATTCCTAGAATTTGTCTTGCTATTTTAAATGGAGAATTCAGAGCTGTAGTTTTCATTTTCATTTTCATTTTTAAATAAAAAATTAGAGGATAGGAAATTTTCTGGAGGAGTGGTATGGTACATAACACTTGGTTCATGATAGGAAATTTTCATGAACCGAGTGTCATGTAAGCTAACATTTTTTAATTTTTCGGCATCTGGATGAGACAATTTGTTTTTTCTCGAAACTCACACCCCCCAACAAACAAACAAACAAACAAACAGAAGCAAGATGACTGTACACGTGATTCGACATTCGCTTACTCTCCGGCCAGCGAATTTCTATTTTGGAAGTGTTTTACAAACGCTCAAATATTCAAACCCAATGTATAATCACCTCGGGAACCCCTCGGATTTCTGCTACCCATTACGAAGGCAGGTGACAAATGGTTATATAGGCAAACCAGGGCTACTGTTTTGGATAGGTTTTGAGGAAGAGAGTTCCATCAGGGCAATTCTTCATTCATGAATTGATCAATTTTGTCAATTTTTGCCCTGATCAATTTGAGCCATGCCAACACCATGAATATCATGTGATGGAATTCAACATGAATGCTATGAACTCGCGTATAGATCATAAGGTGTTGATTTTTCATTCTTGTGTTTCATAATATGATTTTGTGATCTCGATTGGATAATTAAGCATTTTCTATTGGACATTGAAATCCTTGTCGGTTCCACCAATTAGCTTCCTTACGCCTTACGGGATTACTCGCTTGCTGACTCGTACACATGTCCTACTTTTTGGTCCGTGTTTCAGAACAGTCCCAACTGCGCCCTAAACTAGAACTCTCAAAGGATGTTGGTCGATTAAGACAACAAGATGGTGGTTAGGGAAGTCAAAATCCACTAAAGAGTGTGTGTGCTGCAGTGACATAGGCAGCGCGTGCTTGCCAACGGAGATACGTTATTGAAGGATTGCATGAACTAGCTTCTTGATTGCTTGGGCTGCTTATGGGTTTTCTGTTTGGCTTTGAAATGAAATTTCTATGTTCAAAACAATCAACATAACGAAAGGAGGAGTTACCTATCCATTTGGACAACTAATGCCCTGATGCAACCAAGAAATACTCACAATTTTGGCCATAACAATAGATTTCATTGCACAGAAAGGGAATATGGACGACCAAATACCAAACAAATAGTAGCAGGTTGAACCATTGTTCATATTTTTTCAAACCCAGAAACTAGAGATGCATTTCATAACCACCAATCCCACCCAACTAAAATATTACTACTAGAAGTCCAAAATTTTCTTGCTCTTTCGAGTTTGCACCGGAGATTTTCCGGGCATTTCATTCATGCACTAGTGGAATATCTTGAAGTCCAGTACTTCTCAATTTCCTCTGCAGTTCTTCCAGGAATTCTCCCAGCAATCAGAGACCACCTGAGGCATCATTGGCAACATTGCCTAACTAATTAGCAAAGCACATACAAAGTTGAAGAACTCAAATGGGGGGTGGGGAGGAAACTAGAGAAGGTAATTAAATGCATTTTTTTTTTTTTAAAGATGGGAGCTAGTACATTTGAAAAGAGAAAAGAAGGTTAACAAGCCCACCTTTCTCCAACCAGATTAAACATTCTAGTGATCAGGGTTTCCTCATCCTCGGAAAATTCAATCTTGGATTCTTGACTTGTGTCCTCTGCTGCAAAACAGAGAGAGAGAGAGAGAGAGAGAGGATTATTTCATATGGTTACTATAAAATGAACAGCCCGTATCCCAGCTAGCAATGCTACGTATATAGATGTCACGTGTGCCTCAGATTCATTACGACAATGGCGCCACTACACCAAATTAGACCACCTATCGTTTTTACTTTGCACTTTTGTCAAATCCGAGTAGGGCAAACATGTCAAGCCAAATCCAAAACAAAGGAAACTCACAAGGCGCTGTTTTTTAATAATGAATGAACACTTAAAGAGGAAAGAAGGAAACAGAGAGCTAGATGCAAGACCAAGAGGAAAGAAGACAACAACGAAATCTGAAAAGGGTACCTCTAGAGTCCACAGAGGCATCATCAGAGTAAGAGTGTTCAAAGTCAGCCATTATACTAGTAGTAGGGATCAGAAGGGTAAAACTCAAGAAAACTCTTTTAAGTAGTTTCACTATTGAATGGGAAAAAAAATAAGGCCAGAGTTGGTGGAGGTTGGTTGTGGGAGAAAGCATATATAAGTAGTACTACAAGTGACAATGGGGAGAAGACTGTGTGGACCCTTTTGGAAGAAGAATGTGAGGTGAGAGAAAAACTAGCAAATCAAGTGGGGAGGAATGGTAGTTGACAGCCAAGGAGGTTTGGTAGCCCAACTTTGATGGGTAGTTGAACTCACTTTAGCATAAGCTGTTGGTTGCGACAGATTCTTTTTGGGCGTGCGAGACATGAACTTTGATTTAGCACACCTAGTACCTAGTCGGCAAGGAATACCAATTTCTAGTTTCTAAGCTTAATGTTTGAGTTCAAGTCTTTGTTATTGTTTGAGTGTTTGGCGGACATAAGCGTACTCTGTAGCAATCATAGCACACAATGTGAGTCTCGACTCTGACATAGGTGCAATCAAATTCACTGCGTTTGACGGTGCGGTACTTAGGGTAATACTTGAAGTAGTCCCTTCCATGTCCATTTTTGCCAGAAAGAAAAAAGAAGGAAGGAAGGAAATATGTGTACACCCTAGAGGAAAAGGATTTTCTTCTTCTTGTTGTTTAATGAAAGTGGGGGTATGATTGGTGGGATTATTAGGTGCCGAGGATAAGGTTTAGAAATAATTGAGAAAAAGCCAAAAGAAACCTTGCCCTGGGAACCTTTATTTCCTGATGATAGAAAACACAAAGCCAAGTACAAAGACAAACATAGTGGCCCTACTGGCCAGAAAATCAATAACAGATAGAGACGTATTTGTCTAAACAACTACTGGAATAATTGTTGGGAGTGGAGGAATCTCTCTCTCTCTCTCTCTCTCTCTCTCTCTCTCTCTCTCTCTCTCGTGGTCCCATGCAATCTCACATTGTTTACTTGGGTTGACATCTGAGGACCCTATGTCTATCATGTGCAACTTGAGAAATGTACAACGATCCACAATAATATACTACTAGATTGCTTTAACAACCCTCCAACAACTAGTCAATGCTCAGTGAAAAAATAGAGCACAATATTCATATCAGGGGAAAACCAGAGAGTGACTGGCACTATGCCCCCATTTTGAACTTATTTGACATGTCGACTATCGTCCTTGTTATAGGCTTGTAGCCAACTTACTCTGCATTTGTTTTTGCATTTGCTGTGGTCCCAATTAATCTGCTATATAATTGAAATACTTATCTTACAAATGTTGATTATCGTCTTTGATTAGAGCATGACTTTCCTACAACGAGAGTTTGGCCTGATGGGAGAGAGGCTCCGGGAAGCTATCCCAGACTCTGTTTTACATTTGGATTTGGATGGATTACTCAGAAGACACAAATGAATATTGGATTGCAATTTTTTCCCGTAAGGATTGACTAAGGCACCATTTTGTTGAAGGTCGTTCGATCTTTCGTGAGGGTATGGCATCGGCTACTTCACCGCTGCAGGGCCTGGTACTCGGAAATTGGTTTATTAACACCACAATCAGTCAATCAGTGTCTTCCTTATGTCCAAACACAAATTTATTATAAATATAGGTGAAGGTTTTGGAATAACCCATAATCCTTATACATCACACAACAGGTAGCAGAACCAGTGAACACCACAATGTAATGTATCAAGCCGATGAATCACACATGTACCAGAAAGGATAGCAGAAGTAGACCTAAGTGGGAATCTATAAAAGTTTCGGATAATTTTCTTATTGTCGGCGCAGGCTAAAGATGCATATGAGATTGATCTGCTGCTTGCTTAAAAACCATGAATCTTGATGTTTTCCTTCTTCACAATCCCGGCCTGTTAATCGGACAAAGAATAAAAAGAAAAAGAAAAGCTTCACGTGAGTTATAAGTCCTAGATATATAATTTGTTTGTGTTTTTTTTTGATCGGCTAGACACATATAATTTGTTAATAGCACACATACTAAACCCACCTGCACTAGGAAGGTGGAGACGTTCTTCCTTTGATCACCCTGTAGTTGAATCACCTACATCAAAACAAAAGTAGCACTAAGGCCCATCGTTCATTTTGGTAGAACAATAAAAATTATGGAGGAAATAATGCCGATCAACAAAAAAATATGGTGGAAATGAAAGCATAACGTTTCTTCATGAATGAAAGCTTCACACATCCATTATCATTGCTACTTGTTATTACCATCCATTAAACCACCATAAGGGATGTGAACCCCAATTTGTCAACAAAACTACTCGTTCTCTAAGCCAATGGTCATCCCGTCAACTGCTACATTTGCATCCTGGCTTTCTGTACATCGAAACGGGGAGGTTGTACGTTGCACAATGATAGTGAATCAGAAGGGTAGGTCATAGGTAGTTTGCTATTTGTTGGTGGTACCACCAGTCAACGATGACGTGAAATCACTGGTTCATTGAAGTTTCTCTCCTACGATGGAGTCTATTCAACCCCCTTTTGAGGAAACAATTTGGGTACAAAAGAAACGATTTCTGCACCACCAGTGTGATTTCCTTAAGCTACTGCATTTAGACAGGGTTAAGAACACACCTGGCCTAACTCAGGGTCCTGAACTACAGTACCATTACAGCAGAATTCCTTCTTTAGGTCTTTGAGTATCTTGTTATAGCTGAAGTCCTTCTTCAACCCTTGCACAGTGGTCAAGCTTTTCCTCCCATTGCGCTGCTGTACACGCACATGCACATACTCCTTCGTTCCAGCACTGGAATCCTCAGCATTTGCATCAGCAAAGGGATCTGCTCAAACAAGATCAAAGCCACCCACAAACCAGGACAATTAATTCATAAATGGCTTCTCAATTTCATCAAAACCATCAAGTGTACAACAGGAATATACCAAAAGCAGATGGAAGCTGGTTGTCGAGTTCAGACATGAAAGTTGTTCGAAATAGAAGAGTACGAGCTGTAGATCTCCTCTTTTGATCGTAGTCAAATTTCAGAATGATCAGAGCTGAAACAGATAGAATACAAAACTCAACCACTCGAAATCTATACAGATCTGGACGAGATTAAATAGGGAAGGATTAAGGAATATGAAGTACAGAAAATCCCCAAGAAACCCACACCCATGCCCTCAAATGAATAGAAGTTGAAGAAATATCAGCAAATGCAATTCTCCTGAGGCTCAAAAATAGTCCTTAAAATATATAACAGCCTACAAAATGATATTATATGAGTCATGATATTGTGTATTTTGCTTTGATGTGGAACCGAAAAGATGGTCTTGTTGTCTTTATAAGATTGGCCCTTATCAATCATATTTTAGATTATAAAACTTAATCTATCCATAACAATCATAATAGCATTAACAAAACCCATACTCAAGAACGTAACAGCTTATGAAATAATTAAAGGGTGTTCATAACCTATCTTCATTCGCCAACCAGGGGCAGAGGTATATGAAGGGTGGTGGTGGCACATGCCAATGGAAGTCGATTTGGTAAGTACCGGTACTCAAAACTTGATTTTTTACTCGTCACTAAATGTTTGTGTGTGTGCACACTCGTGGGGAGAGATAAAGAAAGGTATCCCAATACTTAACAACCTTACCCTACCATTAAGAGGAAATTGACTGATGAGCATAGTGCAATGTGCACAATCAAGGCCTTCTATTTGAAAACCAACGGAATCATACGTAACTACAGAACATCTGCTAAAAACTTTCATAACATCATGAGTTACCAACCCCAATACAGAAATACTACTTCCTCTAAATCACAAAACCTTTTTCCTTATGAATCCAATCATACGCTTTCCAAAGGCTTTATTGGCTAAGGAAGATTTTCATGATCCGGTAGAAAACATACTAAAGCAATAACAAAATGATGGCCTATACTAGAAGTGATGGGTGATAACTGTGATATCATTCTGTCCATGAAGGGAAACCTCTTTTAAGTTTTAACGTAGAGAAATATTGACCTTCTCAAACCGAAACCAACTGGTGGAAACCCCCTCTGACGAGGAGATAGTAATGACAGAAGAATTAGAGTAACGATAGGTTATCTGTGACCATAATAAGATGGGACACGAGCTCCTTAATCTAGCAACGTTCACCTGTTTCAGACAACAGTAAATGTCTATTGATACTCTACTAAAGGCCCCATCACTAGATTCACTACTACCACCTACAGTTGTTGTCTATCTATTACTGCCAACCCCTGCCTGGTAAAAAGACTGATTACATTCAGGTCCATAACCCAATAGCCATCTCAAAGGATACTATACTGCCTAGTTGTACGCGCATGACAAAGCAAGCTTCTATTCACAGCACTGATGATCACACAGAAATTTGGGTTGCAAAAACAAAGTACTCATTGCTGAGTAAGCCTTCAAGTTCAAATATCGGTGAATATTAAATAAAACATGATGACACCATGACCAAAGCACAATTCGTTAGAAATAGTGATAGCCCAAGGAGATTGCAGAAAATAAAGAAACCCATTGCAGAATCACACGAACACCAGATTTAAGTGGTTCACTCAATGTGGGCTATGCTCCAGAAAGAAAAGAAGCTGCAGGTCCTTTTCCACTTGACCATTAACTGATGAAGAAGCCGCTTTTTGCCACCCATCATGGTACATATGAGCAGATCATCACTAAAAGCCGACTCTATGGGCAGATGGATGGCAGCCCTCACTCTTCCACGATACGTCCACAGTCGTATGCAGAATAAATCCAAGTTGATATATCCGTATATACTGTTAAGGTTATGAGTTAGTAAAATCACCAAGGTACCCTTATTACATCGGAGACACATCTTGGGGTACAGTACAATCAGGTTCCTCATCAAGATGTTCACTTCCAAATTGTCGCTCATATCCATGATTAGCCATGCAACTAGCATTGAGAATGACCAGTAACTTTTACAACCATTGTAACATATCACACCAGCCTTGTAACAGGAAAACACAAAATGGCTGAAACATAAGAGGCCACATCCTAGAGGTCAGATCCTTGAGAAGTTAAAATGGTGGCCACAAAAAGAAAAGATAATGAAATGGTAGTTAGAATCTGTACGACTTGCTATCTCATTGTTGGAACCGCCAAATGTAGAAAAGTGGGTGCAAGTTCACAAGTTGGAGAGAATCCGACTCAAACAGCTGAAATGTGCTAACAAGATTAGAGAAGGTATAACTTGAACAATTTGAACTCATGATGATTTACGCAAAGAGAAACCAAGAAGAAATACAGACCATAGAGTATGAACCAGCCGACCAGTGTGCATTGTTATAAACGCAGTATTTTCACCTTCCTCACAGGGACACAAGGCTCGGTTTGGTTTGATTTCACGGGGTTAATGCATAATGACTAACGCTAAGAATCCAAACCAAGAAAATTATTAATAAAAAAGGAAAGCTACTCGTTCTAAGTTAAAGGCTTAGATAGGTCAACATGAAACAACGCCTAACATCAAAGTTTCAGAAACCTAATGATCCCTCTTACACTATTACCGTTAGAGCTTGTTTGCCACTCAGTAAGAGCCCCAACTACTAGCTCATGGAATCCATCTTTCATTTACCGAAAAGTTGACTATTGAAAGAAGAAATTTAGAGAAAACAAATGACAAAACAAGAGAGCACTATTTGTCCAACTTTGAATCTGGAAATATGAAGCATTATTTACAATTTTACATAATCTCAACTGATTCGTACAGGTCGACCATCACTCAATATAGGCACTTTCCATGGAAATACAATAACAATCTACAGACTCCAAAGTAGTTTTCTATCTTTTAGCATGGTCGACTCTCGAGCAGCTTAATCCTTCAACCAATATTTGGATTTTCTTCGTAGAGGCTGGCAGTTCAGGGTATTGTGTGGGCTGTTATCGAGTTCTATAGGCTACGTGACTTATGCCACATACTTATATGGGTGGCATCCCTTGGTGCCTTTCTTTACTTCAATGTTACCACTTAGATTACTTTCAAAAAATTAGGCTACTTTTATTGAAAGTTTGGTGAACAGTGAACAAGTTTGACTTAAGCTGTCGAGTTTCGAAAATCAATTCTATGTAATGGTAAAACGACAACGAACGCAACCAAGAGACCCATTTATATAACTACAATTTTCGAAGACCCATCAAACTACAATTTTCAAAGACCCACCATAGTAAGAGTACTAAGAGAAGAAACTTATGCAAAGTGACCCATGTCAGACCCGTTTCCAAGGAGATGGTTCTTGTCTTTCCCTGTTCCTTAGACACAACAACTTAGGAATAACCCATTTCCTAACTCACACTGCAAGTTAGACACTAATTTTTGGTGATTGCTAAACGGGGGTTCTTGGCTTTCAACACAGAATTCAGCGGTTTACGGTACATATATATGGTTATCCTTCCATAAAAATCATCCCTACATAAGCAAATGAAAGATTTCTCCCCCTTCCGAACCCAATTATAATAGAAGATTTTATTGTAAACAAATCAGAAACTTATACAAAACGCAGACATGGACAATCAATAAACATTTCGGGAACCCTCTCAGAAATTAAAACCCAAAGCCAAAATCCTATTTTTCCTTGAGGGAAAAAAAAAGTATCGATTTTTGAGAGATCTAAACAATTCAATTGAGATATCAAAGCAATTCAAGCCCCACAAAACCGAACGCAACATCAAAGAAAAACAAACATAACAACCAATTAATTACCCAACAAGTAAAGGGCGAGAAAGGAAATCAAATTCTGAAACCGATCATACGTAAGCAAAGATCAACCCAATGCTAAAAATGGAATTTTTTTTGGCTGAGTAATGCTAGTAAAAATCAAATTAAATGAAAGAATTCAAGACTATTACATACCTGTTACGAATTTGACAGAGGAACAAGACGGAGGAGAGAGAGAGAGAGAGAGAGAGAGAGAGAGAGGAATTTTGAGGGATGAGCGATGGTTTGGGGGTGGACTTATAGGCGGTGGGCGTGGGACAAGAACGTCTTAACCGCACAAATTGAGAACCCCGAAAAGATTAATGGAAACTCCTATTGCCAGCCAAGAAACGGGCTTTTGACAGCTACGAGCTGGAAAACTGTAGTACGGTGTGCTAATGTTCGGCGTATCCTGATTTGGTGGGAGATAGTTTTGGGTGGTAATAGTAAGATTCGACTGTACCCACGTGGACCATTCAACTACACGAAGTCAACCTTCGAAGACAACGTGGGAACCGTACGATGTTTATAACGACGTAGGACGGATGGTTAGGATTGCGGCACAGAAACTGGTTTTTCTAGATTGGGCGACTTTGGAAAGCCAAACTAACCCCCTTTTTTACAGATGTCTGTGCCAACTTTCACGCATATTAACTAATCTCTTTTTCGTTACAGTCAAAATAAGCCAGTTACTACTTTCTTATTAATCTAATACGGATAAACTTGATCAAATGCATGAGAACCAAAACAATCGACCAATTGAAATAAGAATAAACTTGATCAATTGCGTAAAGACCAAAACCATCGACCAATCGAACTAATCCTTAGGCCAGAGAAACTAATCTACACCTACAGCAAGTGATACAGTGTTTCTGCTTTACTTGTATCTTTATTTCCCGTCCATTTCCTCGCTTTCTTTTTGCCATTTTCGTGTGTAGTATAGATTTAGAATGTAAATAAAATAGAAAAAAAATACAAAACACCCCTTAATGCGTGATGAAAATACATAAAAGCCCCAATGACTTCATAATCATAACATAATCGGAAAACCAACATTTTAAAGTAAAAAGTGTCAGCCCCAAAGTACGTTGTGTATCTAAACCAAATCCAACGGAATTCAAACCCAATTAAATCCCCTTCGTATTAACCAAATTCTTCGACCAAGATAAGAACCCTAACTATGAAGAAAGTGAGTACTGTACATGCTACTGCTTTTGACATAATGAAACACTATCTATTCATTGAATAGAGAGTAAATTAGTAATAGATTTAGGTGGACACTCGCACCCTTGAAATTTTCAACTGCAGGATGAGCGGGTCAAATTTTGTCAAACACAAATAATAGATCATTGTTTCTTTTTGTGTAGGATGTTCTTCTTCGTGGATTTGTCTATTGAGATTAATTAGGTTAATCTGGACTCTCACACACAATTGACGTATTCTCTGCTACCATTATTTCTGTCACAACCCTAGCCCGCCCCTAAGGCTCTAATCACAACAAAGCGCCAGTGATTTGATCACTAAGTCCATACAAAAGTTAAACATCTCATTAACAAATGACTAAAGGGACTCAATTAACGACAAGCGGAAACAAATCCATTTTATTACATATGCCAAAAGTAGAAGTCTTTACAAGGATCTCTACATTGCAAACCACCCAGAGCTGTGCATATTTACATGCAAAAATGTTCACCAAGAACAACTCCCTATCTACAGGTCCACATCTACTTGGCACGACCAAAAGAAGACTGCACGTCACCATTATATTCCCCGTTGCCTGAAAGGTGGAAAAATTCATAAGCCAAAGCTCGTATGAATGATTAATACGCAATTCACATGCTTTCCATGGACAATGATAAAACCATTTAAAAACGAATCATTTCTCATAGCAACATAGCATAGTAATGCACATTCTCTGTTCATTTCATGTCTACCAAGCGTCCCCGGTAGTGGATAAGTTAAGACGTCTTTCGTTATCCGATATATTAGCCATGTCTTGCTAGCCTTTTAACACGTGTCCCTTAGCAAGCTGGGACGTGGAAGGATGCCATTAATAGATATAAAATATGTCCACCTTTCATTGATATTCCATGGAGTTCATATCAAAGTATAAAACATCAGTGAAGTGAAAAGCTTATAACAAACCATGTGTTTTGGGTATTAATCACTCACCTCGTATCCATGTGTCACCCGAACCTCCTAAGACAATTAGGCAACAAAACATGGTTAGAGGATGTCGAACAAGTCTATTTTTAATGAACACAAGATCCTAGGGTAAAATTATAAAGTTACGTAGCTAGCTTTAAACGAACATAATTTGTAGCTCAAACTTCAGCTCAAAATCTGACTTTGCACAGAAATAACAAAGACAAAATCTTCATGCAATTTTTTAGGTCTATGAGTCTAGTTTCAAAATCAAGAAACGGTTCGTTATTTCGTCGCTCGAGCTCAAAATTATAGCCGTTTCCCCAACACATGTCTGTCCAGTTAGCACAGTCCGAAACTGCGCGTTGCTAGATTACGAATTTCTACAGAATTTAATACTTCAAATATTATCTCGAAATTTTTACCATAGACAAAAGACTCATAGAGGAACTCTCAATAAAAATTTCATAATTTTTGGAGTTTAGGAACTGCCTCAAAAAAATTTCCCAAAATCAGGACAGATTCTAGGTTTCTCAATTCAGCAGATTTCCAGAAAATCACCTCTTGTTCTTTCTGTGATTTTCAACTCTTAAACCCTTCCAAACTACTTCTAACTCACATCAAAACCTCACTAATCATGCTCAACCTCATAGATATAGAAGAGCTACTTCAAGAACATCAAATTCATGCATCAAAACAAGCTTTAAACTCATCAATTCAAGAGATTCAAGTGGTGTTCCTCCCCAAACCGAAATTCATCTAATATATGCAAGATTCATCAACTAAACATGAAATTCAACTACTAAAGCATGGAATTCAACATACAAAACATGAATTCAAGTAGGAAATGTAAGAATTACCAAGTTAAATCTTCAATTTCAAGCCATGCAAGGTTTTCCCTAATTTTTCCTCTCTCTCTTCTTCTTCTCTTAGTCGGTCTCTCTCTCTCCCTACGTTTGTGATATATGAATAAAAGAAGAAGAACGTAGAACCCTCTATTTTGTCTTACCAGGCTTAGGAAAAATTATTGAGTGTGTGTGTCATATGCCAATTTATGCTCCAATTTCATTTAGCTAGCAAATTAAGCCCAAAACACATCAAATAATTAACTTAAATTATAATTAAAGATTAGGGGTATTACAATTTCTGACGTGATATATGCATGTACTCCTCTTTCCATTTCCCGACGTGGGTCTCCGGTCTACCCGACAATTAAGCCCAGCCCAAAACCCTCTCTCTGGCCCAAGTACTAAACCCAGACCCAAACCAGGCCCACTTCCATTTCCCAATTAAACGACTACTGCTTCTTTCGTCTTCTTCAACGGTCCCTTGCTTCTCTCTCTCTCTCTCCAACGATTCGTCTGTGAATACCCACCCCAAAAATGGCTTTCTGTACCCGGAAAATTTCTCTTTTGGAAGGGTTAGTCAGATTTTCCAGATACTACAGTTCGAATAATCGGAAGATAGACTTGAAAAAGCTGAGGCCGATGATTCTGAAGAGGATCAAGGATAGGGCAAAGGACTACCCGGTGAAAGGCATGGTGCCCGTAGCCCAAGATGTGCTGAAGGCCAGAGCTCTCCTCATCCAAGGCGTCTCTACCCTTCTCCAAGTCATTCCTGTCTTGTCTTGCAAGTAATCTCTCTCTCTCTCTCTCTCTCTCTCTCTCTCTCTCTCTTCAATTGCGATGTGGGTTTTGGTCCTGAATTTTTTTTTTGTAATCGTGGGTTTGATTTCTGCATCGATTTTGTTTGTGGGTTTTGTCCCGAATTTTGTTATAATCGTGAGTTTGATTGTTGCATTGATTTTGGGTGTGGGTTGGGATAAGGATGGACCCATGATTTTAACCGAATGTGTGGACAATAAGAGGAATTAGTGACAAATATGTTGCCACTTGGGAGGTGAACCTACATAAATGAATGATCTTAGAAATAAATCCACAGTTGGTAGATGGTTGATTTCAGATTTCTTTTGCTTTTTACAGCTTTACATGGTGCTCTTCAGAAGCTGCTTGCCATTCTTGATGCCACTGTGTTTGGAAAATAAATAATAAAAAGGCAACTATTGTCTTTTAATAGTATCCTGGTTTCTGTTAAGTAGCCTGACCTCCCTTGACCATTTAGTTTGATACTGTTCTCTTGTCAAGGAATCGTGCTTCCTTAGTGTTTTTAAGTTCACTGTAATGTTTGCAAGTTGGATGTGTGATGGACACTGACAACTATATTTTCACTGGCTTTTACTGATTGCTATGGGGGTGTTTAATTTTCACACCATAAATATAAGATTAGAACTGCGTTAAAGATTGTTGGTGCAGAATCGAATTACCTCTGCTCTCCAACGGATAATAGGTTTGCGGCAAATGCCAGCAATCAAAACAAGTTCCATCTGACTTAAATCGTTTAGTTCTGTTGAGAATGACAGTTCATGTCAGTGTCTGGTTAATTTTCAAGCAGAAGAATTAAGGAAATTACAGTGTTGGGAGTTCAATACCCAGACGGGGGTACTGAGAACCTCAATCCCAGCACCATCAAAAAGCAGGCCTTGAAATTTGCCAATAGTTGAAACTGACATCCCTAGAATAACATTCCAAGGGTCTTTCCATCCAACTGAACCTGTGGGGGCGTAAACTTAGCTATTAAACATAATGCTTTGCTATATAAAGCTTTCGTCCCTTCTCATCTATGCATTAAATTCCAGGATTTGCTATGTGATGGTTTCCTTCACGAAAAAACTGTTGTAGAGTTTTGTCGGTAGATCACAAAGTCATGCATTGTATTCTTACCTTGCTTGTATGCAGGGGCAACGCTAGTTAAGAACTACTGGGGTCACATGAACCCACTGAATGAAAGTTTCCTTTCATTCCTTCTACTAATCAATCCTTTTCCAGAAAAGTTCCAATCACATGACACCACTGAAGATGAGGCTTGAACCCACAGTTAAAAACTTATTATTTGCTCATTACTTTTACTTATTTAAATTACTCTATTTACTGCATGGCCCCACTAGCATTTTGTCATCATTCCCTTAAAATATAATCTCTGCTTTGTCCTCCTACTCTTCATATGACTCACCATGATATATTAGCATGTTCCTTTAACCATTTTTATAGGCATTAATAAGAGAAAATTGAAGGATGATATTGGTTTTTCTATTTTCACTACTATTCATAATGAAGGTATGTGCAAAGCTTCCAAACTACAAAACTAGTTGTGGTCAATCAGTAAATCTTTTGTTCTATCTATATTGTGTTTGACCTGTATATCTTTTTGTTAAAAATCTGAGAAGCCTAAACTGTTTTGTTGAATTATAAATATGGAATGGACACCATGAGTTCTATTTTGTTACAAAGGTTTTATCCCAGTTCCTAGAGCCACCGCTGTTTGTTTGTCACTTATTGCAGCTGTACTGTGCTGGGGTGCTACTCTTTCCTGACACTTTTTAGGGGCTTGCATTCATATAAATTCAGACTTGTGAGTTTATATGCCTTATCCATCGTGGTTAAGCTTTAACTCAACCAATGTTTGGTCTAAATCTTTGGTGCATTATACATTTATACCTGCATGCCGAAATGGAAGAAAATAGCAACAGGATCATAACCTTTTAAAAACAGATGGAAAATGGACTGATGGAGCAACTAAAAAGCATCCCCTTCTAGCATGAAATAGCATAACCTAAAATATTTTAGTGCACATGGGTTTGCTGGAAATGGACTGATGGAGTGACTAAAAAGCATCCCCTTCTAGTTGAAATACTATACTTGAAATGTTTAGCGTGCATGCGTTTTCGGAAAAGGACTCGTGGAGTGACTGAAAAGCATCCACTTCTAGCTTGAAATGGCAAAACTTGAAATTTTAGTGTGCATGGGTTTGCTTCATTCAACACAACCATTTTTTTTTCATGTTATAACCAGTTAGGGGGTGTTTGGAAGCTGCATTTTCAGCTTCTCATTTTTTGGTTTTTACATTTTTGGTGTTTGGTTGCTGCTTTTTAAAATTTGTTTTGGAGAATATATTTGCTAGCTACTTTTCTCATTTTCCAGTTTTTACATTCCAAGTGTTTGGCAGCTTTTTTTAAAATGAGTTAAGCCAGAATGGCTTTGCCAATTTTTGGTTTAGAGAGCAAAAGTGAAAAAGAGGTCCGGAGGTGCTTTTCCCATTTTCTCATTTTACATGCAATTACGAAAATACCCTAATCTGAGTTACCTTAATTTCATTCTATACCTTCACCTTACTCTTGTCTCTATCCAAACCCTCCGTGTGTGTTTTTTGTTCACTGGTTGGTACTTGTAAATGGAGAAAAAGTTCTTTCCGGATAAACGGGGCAAGGGGCTGTCCGGACAGCCCCGTGTGGGCTCCCTTCGCGTATTTTTTTTAAAAATTCGAACCGTCCATTTTGTAGGACTCGCAAAATAATGTATCAACGCAAAAAATTAACTTGTCCGGACATCGATAGATATGTCAAAAGTTGAGTTTATATATTAAAAAATGTCCGGACAACCCCTTGTCTGGTTGATCCGGACAGAACTTATTCTAATAATAAAGTTTGTGTGGTTTTTTATTTTATTTATTATTTTAGCGATTCCTTAATTTAATCGTTCTCTTATTTCTATGAAACTTACGCGATAATATTTAATTTTTTTGTATTAGCAAATAAAAATTAAAGACTGCATAAATTTATTTTCCAAAAACTATATAAATATAAATATAAATATAAATTTGTAATTAACATTACTTATGACAATTTTATATATAATAATAAAGAACCAAGAGCAACATGGTAAAAAACCAACCCATAATTCATATGCATCATATATCTCCCAAACACTACTCATTTTATAAAATATATTCTGCACATATTCATCCAAACACTACAGATTTAAAATACATTCTGACCATAATTCAAAAAGCTGAAAAGGTAAAAAGCTGAAAATGAAAAGACAAAAAGTAGGCTTCCAAACACTCTACTAAATTCAAACTACATTCTGACCAAAAAGCCAAAAAATCAAAAAGCCAAAAAATTAAAAATGAAAAGCCAAAAAATAAGCTCCCAAACACCCCCTTAGTCTGATGTTTCTCTTTCATAATTTAGTCTCGATGGATGTTCGATTTATTTCTCTTGTTGCTTAGCTATTTGTTTGGAGTATAGAACCATGTTTTTTTGGGTGGAGGCTGTAGCTAATTTGATCTCCTTTATGTGCAGATTTTGTCCGGAGGTATATATAGGTGAGCAAGGCCATCTAATTCAAACTTGCTGTGGTTACAGGCATCATGGCAAGAACCAGGTGCATGAGTGGATCAATGGTAGACTGACTGACGTACTCGTCCCTGTAGAAACTTTTCACTTGGATAAAATGTTCCAAGGTGAAATCAAACACCACCAAAGGTTCGATTTTGAAAGGGTCCCAGCAGTTGTTGAGCTCTGTTGGCAAGCAGGAGCTGATCCAGAGGATGAGAGTCTTAATCCTGGCAGATGGAATTCAGAGGATAGTGTTGGAGTTGGGGTCATTGGTGCTGAGTCTTTGTCACCTGATGATCTTAGATTGATAGCTAGGGGAACTTTGAGGGCTTGGGAGATCCTCAGGTCCGGGGTGCAAAAGCTATTGATGGTTTATCCATCAAAGGTTTGTAAGCATTGTTCTGAAGTTCATGTAGGGCCATCCGGACACAGGGCTCGGCTCTGTGGAGTGTTTAAGTTTGAGAGTTGGCGTGGGGCCCACTTATGGAAGAAGGCAGAGGTGGATGATTTGGTGCCTCCGAAGGTTGCCTGGTACCGTCGGCCTCAGGATCCTCTGGTTCTTCTGGATGAAGGGAGGGAATTTTATGGGCATGCCCCAGCAGTGGTGGATTTGTGTGTGAAGGCTGGTACTATTGCTCCATCCAAATATTTCTGCATGATGAAGGTGCAGGGTTTATCAGCATCTGTTTGAGTGCAACCTTGTTGCTTTCGACTTTTGAGTAATACTTTTGGAGATAGATTCTCATTATGTTACGTATTCCATTTTGTGAGTCCACTTGGCCCCAACTTTGCCTCATCCCCCATGATCTGAACCGTTCTATCTGTGTAAGGCGAATGTGGTTCACTCGTAGGGCCACCAGTGTCCGACCAAATTCATTTTTTTCAAAAACGATGTACTCAGAAACTACAAAAATTGAATGGTTCAGATCATTGAGACAGGTCTGGAGTGAGGCCACAAAATGGAAAACTGGACTGTGAGTCCTTTATGGAGAGAACTCTGTTCCTAGTACTTTTGTAGTTGGGTTTGGCTTCAAGGTAGGCAACAGAAAATTAGAGAGTCCTCTCAACCCCTTCAAGCTGGAGTTTAATAAACTCACTGTTCATGAAGGCTGAAGGATAATTGGGTACATCTCAGTCGCCACTGACTGCTGCACTATCTTCGTGTTTTGTGAGAAAAAAAAACTCTAGATTTTCATTGGAAACTGAAGGGTTGGCTTCTTGTTTGAGGCTCTCGTTTATCGGGTTTGATGCCAGGTTCAAGCCTCACCACTACGAGCTCTTCCTTTCCCTTATTCGTCTCCTACAGTCCTACTGGTTGTTAATACAATGTAGATCTTTGGTTGTAAGTTTTGTCCTCTTTACGGTAGCTCTAAATGGAGAGACAATCCTGACTTTGTACACACAAACACACACACATTATATCTTAATCCATTGAATCTGGAACTCCTCTGCTCTTGTGCTGATTTGTGATAGTGCCAAAGTGCCATGTCTTCTGTATCATGGTTCCAACAGTCTTGGATTATTTGTTTCAGCTCATCAGCGCTAGCACAGTGTCGGTTTCTTTGACTTCGAGTTCCAGTTTGTATCCCATGGCCGATGCCAAGTCTGAAATGTTCAAGTTTGTGGTTAGTAGGCTGGACAATGAGATATACAGTTATCATCATATCTCTGAAACCGTAATGATCTCTATTCTATTACTCTTTCAGCTCTGATGTCCGAAACCTCAGAGTTTGCTTGAAAACTTCAACCCCGGTATAGTCCTTTTATCTTTCGAGCTCACGAAAGGTTTTGGAGGTAGAGATCGAAACGACTGGCCTCACTTCCGCGCCTAAAAGAACAAATATGAATCGAAATATGGAGCTCTCTCTCCTCTGCCTCTGAGGTAGAATGTTTATGAATATTTCACGTTTTAAAGGAAGATTATATGACGGAAAGATTTTGTAAAAATGTACTAGTATTTTCTCAATTTTGGTGCATTGTCCTGCGTTTCTCATGAGTCGTGTTGTACCCCCATTTGGTTGTCGGCAACGTTACATCAAAAATAGATTCTTAGGAAAAATGAAGTGAGTTGAAGTAAAAGAAAATGAAATTTGTTTTTCTTGACAAAGAATCTTCCAAGAAAACTAAAATTTCTTCCTTTTTGGCAGAATTTATTTTGTAAGAACATGTTTTCCAGTATGAAAACTTGAAGCTGTGGATTCCATAACTTTCTTGGTAACTGAACACACAGAATGTTACAGGAAAGTTGATTTTTCTATCATTTCTCATCATCATTTATATATGTGCAACTAAACGGGTCAAGGTGCTCTGATTCTGCTTGCAATTCTTATTCGAATTGGCAAGAGAAATGAAATTCTCACATTGCAGTTAGCTATGAAACGCAATTGAATGAATTTGAGCCCAAATTTCATGCATTCAACTCTGTTTTGGCTGCCTATTGGATTGCCATTTGACAAACCAAAGAATCAAATTTTTTTTACAAGCACCTAAGTTTTGCTTATAAATATACTGGGTAATGTCTGTATAACATAGGAATTCTTATTCTTGTTTTGTTGAGCCACCGTTAGGAGGTCGTTGTTCATTGGTTATTCTATCCCTGTGCGGGATTCTCCTCCCCTTCGCAAGACTTTCTCATCTCTTTGGGGGCTGTGTCGAGTGTTTGATGTGATGGCAGTCAGTTTTCAAAGTGGTAACAATTTTGAGGCGTATGATGTAGCCCAGAATGCAGTAGGGTGCGTGCGTACTTGTCTTGTATTCCCTCCATGATGTTCTACTGTTATCTTTTCCTATCAAATGTAACTATCCTAAACTTTGGCAAAAAAAACAAAAACAAAATTAGGACCACATAATTAATCTCCTTAAATTGCTTCCAAATCTACTGACCAATTCAACCCATGCATGAATTAGTCAAGTGGAAAATTCACCATCTCGATTACGAAAACACCGGATAACCCAATGAATTGCGACCACCTAATTAGTAAAACCTTAATTTGCTTATAAATCTACTGACCGATTCAAGCATGAATGTAATTAAGTGCTAAATACACTGTCTTAATTACACTGTAATTACCATACAGACAGGTCATCCGTAATCAATCGTAAATGAAGCGAATGGAGCAGTAGCTCAGTCTTTCGCCGAGGGAGAAAAAATAAAATCAACCGTGTATGAATGTAATCAAGTGCGATATGTCGTTATATCACCGTCTTAATTACCCCGTTAATACACGACACACAAACTAACCCACATTTAATTAAGGCTATGCACCTAATTAATCTCCTTAATTTGCTTCTAAATCTGCCGACCAATTCTGCCATGCTTGAATCTAGTCAAGTGCAAAATTTACCATAATCAGGAGACACCGAATCACCCAATGTAATTGCGACTACCTAATTAATAAATTTGCTTTTAAATCTACTTACCAATTCAACCATGCATGAACGTAATTAAGCGCTAAATACCCTGTCTTAATTACACCTGTAGTTACCATACATACAATTAAAGTGCTTAAAATGTAGGTGCAATTATGGTACCCTTTACTTCCGTCAGAGAGTATTGTCCCGTCACACCACACCACTATCTGTAGGGGACCCCACGAGAGAGTATTGCCCCGTCATACCACGTTATTATTTGTAAGAGACCCCACCGCATCCTATACATACAATTTCATGCATATAAAACTGCAAACCAACAACCGAGAATGCAGCCTACATGACTACCTTTCATGTTATTTAAAAATCTCTCTCTCTCTCTCTCTCTCTCTCTCTCTCTCTCTCTCTCTCTCTCGAAAAATACTTGTATTGTGAATAGACCTATTAACGGTAGAGGTGAAATATCATCTACTGTCTGGGTTATTTGGATCTCCCACTCTGGGTATTATTTCTTGAGATTCCGCATGGAAATGAAGGTGGTAGTCGAGATGCTGACCGGAACACTCTTCTTCGTTCAAGTGAGCGATAATGCAACGGTTGCAGATCTAAAGAGAGAGATTGGAGCCCAGGAAAATCTACCTCACGATCGGCTCATCTTGATCCTTGGCGGCGATCTCACCCGTTTGATGAACGAAAACGATATCTCTCTCGTTGATTATGGCATGCGAGACTGGTCTCATGTCTACCTCATTCTTGCTCCCCTGATCGGCGATGGGTCTTCGAACAATGTTCTTTCACCTTCCCTATTTGAAGAAAACAACTGGAGTACTGAAACAATCATCGTGTAACGCTAGCTGGTTTTGTTAGAGAGTCATGTGTTCTTTCTCTCTTTCTTTTCTCCATTCATTGAAACCATAAAGAAATCTATTATGAACACCATTTTTAATTAATTAAACCTGGGTTAAAATCAAATGGGCCCCACTTTACTTATGGTTAAAAATATTAATGGCAAAAAACTCTTGTTTGATTACTAATTAGGGTTACAGAAGCTTCAGGGAAGAAGAAAAAACGGCAATTGATGGGATCTGGGTCACCGGAAAACTCATTTCTTCAAGAAGGGAAAAAACAACGGATTTTTAATTCCAAAACTGGACTTAGAGAAAAGACGAGAAATATCTAGGCTATAAATCAGAGCGGCTTTTGTCTAGACATAAAAACAAAGTGACTTCCATAGCTATCCAATCAAAAATTTCTCGTTAAATTGCTGTCGGATCACTTTCATTTATGGAAAATACAGAGAAGATCGATTCTCCCCTCCCTCTCTCCTCATTTTTAAAGTAATGTATCCATATTAAAATGTAGCCACTTATATAAGATCAACTAGGAAAACTTCTTAAGATGGTAACTCATGACGCTATGTGTAGATTTCGTTTCTCGTTAGAGAATGCAATAATTTATTTTAAGTTAGGACTATATTACGTTCTAACGTGCCTTCTAAGCACGGAGATCTGCTAGTATAGTTTTATTTTTTTAGATTGGCAGATCCGCTGGTACAGTTAATCCCAAAAACACACACACTCTCAACTAAATTTAATCACCTCAAGATAAAAAAAAAATCCATGCGGTGGAAGTGAAAATTAGGACTAATCACGATTTCGTTGTTTTTAGATGGCTCTGGCCTTCTGTTTTCATGAAGAAAGACTTTTTGTTCATGCTCAATTATCAAAGACCTGTTCGTTTTCTTTCATGAAGATGTGATTTTTCCGGTGATCCGCTATTGCCGTATGTTCTTCTTCACCTGTGCAGTAAGCGCAGTGTGTTTATCAAAGTCCCAAATGGTTTGATGCAATGAGAGAAATTTATTCACGGCGGAGCCGGCTCCACGCAATCTCAACCCTCTAAAAGTGTTTCGGACAATCCGAATTAAAATCAATCTATTAACGATAATAGTTATTAAAAATAATCTATTACCGTCAATAGATTGTTTTTAATCCAGATTGTTCAGAACACTTTTGGACGACCGGGATTGAGTGCCATAAACTTTATTTACGGCTCCTCCGTGAATAAGATTTTCTCTTGATGCAATTAATACAACTTGCCATGATTTGATGTTGAAACAAAATTTAACTACGTACAGTATTATTCTTGTTTTTGAAGGATGCAATTAGATATCAATGATCACATCTTTATTTCTTGTAAAAAAAAAAAGAAGCTAAAGTTTACTACTACCAGTCTACCATGGAAGGAAAGAGATTCATATAATGTTTGGTCTCCTAGTTTTGTGTTGGTGACAAATTATAAAAATATCTTAATAAGGAGAGAATAGATATAGTCTAAAAAAACATGTCAAAAATAGAAAGAATTAAAGAAAAAAGTAGAGAAAAACATATTAAATGAAACTTCCTATATATGTATGTATACATGTCGACGCATCGATCTCAATATCCTTCGCGACTCACGGTCCCTTTGAAAACGTAAAGGCAATCCCCATTCTCGACACCATACGACCGGAGGCTACGATTGTCCCTCATGATCCTCTGTTTATGGATAAATATGTAATCATCCATAGGAAGTATCTTTCTAACCAACAATACTTGCCTCAGTTCATTAACCGTGCTCGAGTCCTTCATTTCCAAAGGAATGCTGGCTCCGTCAAGCAAACTCGAAGAAGTCTGCACCACCAAGCCTAGCCTTCTCGAAGGAGGATCCGCTACTAACCGACTCATCGGTTTAAGAAACACAGCGATTTCGGAGAATTCGCAAATGCCATACTCACTTAAGTTCCGGAAGTCTTCATCCATTGCTCTACCGGAAAAGGACAGAGCCATTCTTTTTATAGGGGTGCCATCGATTATGTGGATTTTCTCTTTCAAGCTCCGAACTGTTTCCGTGCGATGATCAACCTCTATGTTAATCTTTCTCGACGAAAACTCAAGGACAATGAGAATCTTACTACCGTTTTCCAAATGAGGTTGTGTGGTGCATTTCATTGCGAGATCGATCTTTGTGCCTTCGGTGACAATCGGATAATCTTCCAAGTCGAGTCCATCAAGCAACTCCCACCCGGATACAGTGAGAGTTTGCGAAGTCACCGGGACGCCTAATACCTGTTGTATTATCTGTTTGATTTCAAGAATTGTTTGTTGCAGACTCACCTCAATGGTGAATTCACTTGCTCCTCTTGCTACAAGGGTGACCCTCATTGTTTTTTGCAGGTGTTGCGTGAGCTCGACCAGTATGTACCTGGATCGAACTTCTGAAAGACTTAAAAACTAACTAGTGCTTGTTAAATCGCATGCAGGGGACACTAACTCTGAGCCTTTCTGGTCATGTGCAATTACCCATTGGATGAAGTTTTGAAGTAGTAAAAGTCATGCATAGAGAATGAATGAATATTACTATCACTCTAGGTGTGTGTGTCGTGTTCATTCTGAAAGCATTTTTTGCTTTATTGCATGAGTGCATGTGAAATTCTGTTCAAAACAAAATCACTACAAGATGATTCATGTAGCTTTAATATTATTTAGCAGAAACAAAATCACTACACACCTCCGCCCCTGCTTCCATCGTACTTTTCTTTATAGTGACTATCAAATTATGTTTCTTGAATCCCATATTGTTATGCCGCATTTAATAATCTATATAATATATAGCGGGTTTCACAAAGCTTGAATATTTATATGCTAACTAAATGGGGAGGGTCCCATTGATTTAAATTTGTTGATTCAGGTCCCACAAACATGCCCAATTTTGATAAGAAAGAGAGGCATTACAATATTGTAGATTTCACAATGCGTGAATATTTATATGCTAGTAATTAAATGCAATGAGAGAGGGGGTTTGTATTGGTAGGGGGAAAAAAACCTAGCAACTTTAGTCTGTGATCCTAAAACAAAATTTTCTGAAAAACCATTGTTGGCAAATTGTTCAAGGAGAACCCTTGTTCTGCTCTTCTCTTTTGCTGTAACCTACAAAGTATTGACACGTCTAAGTGGTTGCTATCTCCCTGTCAAATATAAGCACTCGTGAAGCTTCCGAGAATTGACTTGGTTTGATTTGACTTGGTTAAGGAAGAATATCTTCTTCCGTTACAACAAAACAACAAATTTATTCATATGCCTGATAATTTATTTTGAGGCCTATTATTTAGAGTAATTTACTCTAAAGAAGGATTAAAAAGGCGAATCGGGCCTCCATGACTCGAGTTAATTGGGCCAACTTTGGAGACCGGTTCCCAGCCCAGTAAAGTATGGCCCATAACTTCCCCGATAGATACACCGACTCGGGCAAATCCTAAACCAAACCCTAAATTCTGAAACCCTAGCAACTAATCGCATCAAGCCCTATATATATCTCTCACCTCTTTTCTCTCTGTCATCATCTCTTCCGCTAGATTCTGCCTCCTCTTATTACTTCACCTTCTTGTCCTCGGTCCATCGTATTGAGATTTCATCTTCTGATCAAGAAATCTGCTTTCAGGGTTTTTGTTATTTTTGTATGTTCTTCTTCATAAATATGTATGTATAGGTTTACGTATTGATGAATAGGGTGTGCGGTGATGAAGCAATTTATGTGGACTAGAGTTTCTGATCTGGGTCTGGATCCCAGAACCTGACGACTAACCCTTGGCTGTCTGAGCACTCTCTCTCTCTAAATCTTACTAGTAGCTGTTTTCCCTTTTTTCCTCCCCTATATCTATTTCGAATTCATGAACGTAGATATGGGTGTTTTCCGAAAACCCTCTGTTTGCAAATCTTTTCATTCAATGGGGCTTATGATGATAAATTCAATTATCTTAGCGGATTTCAGTGAGGTTATATTAATCAATGATCTGATTTGTTACACACACT
This sequence comes from Rhododendron vialii, assembly GCF_030253575.1. Taxonomy (NCBI): domain Eukaryota; kingdom Viridiplantae; phylum Streptophyta; class Magnoliopsida; order Ericales; family Ericaceae; genus Rhododendron; species Rhododendron vialii. Next base: position 32,832,564 of record NC_080562.1, on the reverse strand, counting down.
GAAGCCTTGATTTTTTCCCCTTGTTATTTTTTTAATTTTTTGATTTATATTCATCTAGCTTATTATCGATTTTTATAAAAGGATTCGAAAATATGTGGAAGGAATTGTCTGCTGTGATGAGGCAAGGCACCAGATGGTGTTTATAGGGTAGTGGAAGAGGCAAACATTGCTCTCCGTGATCCCATTTTATAAACGACTTCTCCTTCCACTGAGCATCCCTTCCATTCCTATTTTCCCCAACTAATAAATTAGTTTTCAATTTTTAATATACTTCTATTGCAAATTTAGTTGTTTTCCATATCGGTATTTAATCTGTTTAGTGATACTTTTGTATAGGTGAATGGATTTTCTGTTCCTTTACGTATGTGAAAAGGGCAATTATTTGCGCCCATTACCAATTCTGGGGGATAATTTGTTCCTCTTGGTGTAATGGCTTGGGCGCGATATTCAGATTTGTGGCCATCCTGATTGATGGCTCCTTCAATGCCATTAGATCCCGGAAACACCACATAAATTTTTGCCTACGATTCTATCCTTCATGGTCTAAGATTATTGCCTTGAGAATTCTTTGAAGATCCCTGATTGTATACTTGGTTGGTCTCTTTGGTTTCTCGGAATGATCTCAGCACTCTAAGATGAACTGGCAATTGAAAATGATGTACCATAATCATCTGTGATGTGGAGAATGTCCAATAAAAATCTTGATATTGAGAATTGGAGAATTTGTTAACATGAATCAAGTACCCAAATCCTGGTCTGTAACCCGTCGAATGCAAATTCGGAAAAATGTTACAGTATCTGCTAAATATACGAATTCTGTTACACATAAGTTGACAAGAAATCTAGTTATGACCCTTGTGCTAATTGCATAGTTGCAATCTGGTAATTTATGATCAGTGGTGGACGCTTAACAGCTCCTGAGGAAAATGCAGATGGAGAAAACTGAAGCCTATTGAAATGGGTATTGATGCCTGAGTTGATTTACGAAAGCTAAATTCATCTGAAGTGCACCCATTTGATGTACCTGGCCTCTTATTGAAATGGGTGTTGAGATTTGAAATTGGAATTGATTCTTGTTCTATATGCAAAACAAAAGTCCTGATGACCCGATCTCAAGTAGCTATGATGGGGAATAGATACTAGTGTTGTTTGGTAGTTTGCCCAATGGGATTGTCAATTGCTGTTTGAACCGTTGCTGTGGTTTTGTCAAGCTCCAAAACCCTTCTCTTGAGTAGCACTTGACCCAGAACCAGAAAAGGATTTGTTCTACACATGCGTTGATTAATGGAACAACTCTGATTTGTTGAGTCTAAGCTTTGCCTGCCTGCCTGCCTGCCTTTTCCAAAACTTCTTATCTATTTGGCACTTGTCATTCACCACGACCCTAAAGCTGTGGAGTCGATGCTTTTTTGTCACAAATATGTTTAAATGCAGGAGAGAAAATGTTAATGACAGTGTAAGTAGACAAACCCACCTCCGAGTATGGTTTCAGTATTCTTCGCAAGGCTCCGGTTGCTTGTTGGATCCTGAGGAATGAGTTTACCCGTCTCACACTTGAACACCTTTAAATGCAGGAGTACGTTGGAATGCTTGTGTGTCACACCTTGTCACCTTGAGCACCTTCAAATAGAGGGATTACATTGGAATGCTTGAATGAATGATTCTACCATCCGGCAAATTTTGTCCAGCAGATGGCTCAACAACGCGTAAGGGTGTTGCTGAGACTTGATATACCACTTTGTCCTCCCTTGATTTTCAGTCCTCGTCAGTCGTCCCTTCACGATAATTGTACGAAAGGCCTTGAAGTGCAAGTGGCATGTATGGGCATATCGGACTTGGTCTAGGCTGAAGGATTCAAGGGATACAGTTAAAGGATCACTATGCTACAAGCTATAAACTTTTATGGAGTATTAAAAAAAGAGGGTTCATCATTTTATGAAGCATTTTGTTGGTCTCTGTATCAATTACTTGTTGTCGTCCGTAACTCATAAAGCCACTAGGAAAATTTGACATTGACTATACATGAGGCTCTTGTATATCAACTTCTCTATTAGACAGGTCCATTTGTTACTATCACAGTATCACAAGAGGATGTACCCAAAAAAAAAAAAGTTTCACAAGAGGAGGCTCACTTGGGATAGAAGTGTGTTGAAAACTTGAAGTATCATAAGTCGCAACCAATTGCATCAAGGCCTATAGACATTTTCACCCCCAATCGTTATGCTTTTGTATGTATAGTTTTGCATATTGTTCTACCTTTATTAGATTATCTCACGAAAGCTATATTCTCATGAAGTACACCACATTTGATGGGCATGCCTGCTCGAAGACTTTGCCGATGATGACAAGAAGTTCAATTTTGTTCCCATCTGCAGTGATCCTCGCAAAAACGGATGAGTGGCTTGTCTAAAGTAGCTCTTACGGGGAGTTGTTTACCAGGTAAGTCCAGCATTGAAGAACTGTGGTGCTATCAACCATAGATGTCAAGCTATGTAGCGGTAAAACTGGACAGTCCAAGGAGTTTTGCTTGAGGGCTTGCTGAATGGCATTTTTAACTGGTTGACCTGTGATGTGGCTTTGTCAAGTTCCGAACATTGATTTTATTGACTAGCAGCCAGAGCCCAGAAAGGGAATTCTTTTACAATTGTGTTGGATTAGAGGAACAAACCTGTTGTGAGTCACGCTTGCCTGCCTTTTCCCAAAATTCAGCGCAAGATATAACTTATCAGGAGCTGAAAGCTATGCAATTGGTATATCCGTTGTTAAAGTTATGACAGTGAAATGAGACCGACCCACCTCCCAAATGTTCTCGAGAGTGTACTCTTCGAGTGGCTACATGTTGCTTGCTAGTCTCCTCGAACATGGTCTGATCCTAAGGAAGGATGCTTACATTGGAATCCTTGAGGAAACGATTAAGCCGTCGTCCAACAAATGGCTCAACAACGCAGAAGGCTATTGGATGAGAGTTGGTGTGCCAACTATTTGACTTCCCTAGATTTCCAGTCCTCATTCCTTCATGAAAATTTCGTGAAAGGCCTCTGAAACACTAGTGGCATGTGCTGGGCATATCGGATTTGCATGTATGCTCAATAATTCAGGGGATGCGGTACGGATTACGAAACTATAGACCAAAATTGTCTTGAAAAACAGAAAAGTTAATTTTTGGAAGCATTTTGTTGGTCTGTCTAGTTCTCTGTATCAACTACCTGTAGTGATATGTATTCTTTAGCCACTAGGAAAAATCGATCTTGACATTATCTGCAGCTCTCGTGTATCAACTTGGCCATCTAGAGCGCAAAATGGATTGTACAAAAAGGGAACAAAAAAAGTATATCACAAGAGGAGGTTCACTTTGTGATAAAAAGTGTATTTGAAAGTGTTCTCAGAATTCGCAATAGATGATTTTATTCACCGTGTTGTGTTTCACATGACCCGTGCTTGTCAAAATTTAAGAAAAAGCCTCGTTGAAAACGAAGTAGAAAATGAAAAAGAGAAAGCCATTAAAGAGAATTCATGTTAAAAATTTGAATGGATTATTGTTCCGTTAGAGCTAAGATGAAGAAAACCAATGAGAAAGAAAATGTAATTAGAAGCCAACATATTTAAGCAGAAGTTGTCACTCCATTTTACAGATACCATCGATTGTGGAATCTGGATTAAAAATCCCAATCGTAAACGTGGTCTTGAGGTATGATTTTTTATATATTTTTTGGCATAATTTTTATATCTTTGGAATTTTTTTGATAAATTGTTGTCATTTAGGGCTCTATGCACACATGAAAGTATATATTTTTTGTAAATGATATAATTTTATAATATTTTATTTTCATTGTTTGAACTGAGAAAAAAAAAAACAAGAAAGTAACAAAACAAAAATTTATTGAGCAGAGTAATTCTTAACACCCATGCACATGAGTAAAGTTCGATTCCCGTAAGCACGAGTTAGTTGAAATAGTGTGGATCTCACCACAAAAATAATTTTATGTTTACCAAAAAATGTATTATAGGGGTGAGACCTATACCATTTCAACCAATAAAAGAGAAGATAATATTTAACCCTCTTTTAAGGAGGGTGAACAAAATTGCACTCCCGTAAGGACTCATCCTTCCCTATGATAGAGCATATTATGTTTAACGAAAGGAAAAAAAGGGAGTAATTCTTAAGGGTCCGTTTGAATATGGTAGAAAGTGACAGAAAATGAAAGAAAAAGAAAATAATTATTCCTACATTTTGATGGTGTTTGATTAGCATGAAAATCCAAAAAAAGTGTAAGAAAGTGAATTTTCTTGTACAACTCATTAAAGCATGAGTACATAGCTCATAAAGTTGCCACATTTTATGACAGATTCAATTATGTCCATAACTTTTTATTTTCTATCATAATCCATTATGTATGCTAAGGGTAAGTTGGTAATTTTCTTTTTCTTGCAAGATTCTTATAAAAAAAAAATTCATTTCAACCAAACAAATGTATGCAAATAAAATTCTTTTCACTTTCTTTTATTTTATTCTATTTTCTCTCATTTTTACTTCCCAACATAATTTTCTTTTCTTTCTAGTCAAAAGGACCCAACACTTTCTTATCTTGATTTTCCTTCCTTCCTTCCTTTCCACGACTTCTTCCAAACAAACAAGCCGGCAACTCGTATTCCATTCGAAAGCCGGGTTTACTTTCGTTCTATCCCTCTTGTAATTAGGGTTTCTTCTGCGCTCGTAATTCAGGCATATATCGGACGAACTGCTCGATCATCTTCGTCACTCGAACTCGTATTCTAGGGCTCGTTTCGATCAAAGGACTGCTCTCTCACAGTAGCGTTACGAACGAGGTGTTGATTCCTTATTCTCGGCGCTATTTCACCCTCTCTCTCTCTCTCTCTGATTATTTAAGGTCGTCCGCGATTATATACATACACAGCGACGATGGTGGAGCGAAAGCTATTCAAGACGAAGCTATGCGTGCTGTATCAGAAAGGTCATTGTCATCGCCAGACCTGCTCCTTTGCTCATGGAGATGCTGAGCTTCGGCGCTTTTCCGGTTCCTTTAATGGTAATTTCGATGCGATTAATCTGTTTTCTTTATGGTTAGTGTCCAGTTTCGCTTATTCAATTGAGTTCTCTGCGTAGAGCATGTTTTCTGAGGTCAAAATGGCACGAATTTTCATAGGAAGCAAAGAAAATAGGACAGAGGGAGGGAGTATTAGATTAATGAATCCCATTTTCGTTACTGGCTATGTTCGACCCTGTTTATTTCCTTCAACATTATTCATATGTATGTATGTATGTATGTATGCATAGGTGTACTTGTTCTGACACACGCTATGGAAGCTGATATTGTGATAGAAAAGACTTGGGAAATCAAAGAATCGTATTCACTGCTTTATCTTCGTTGCATGTATTTAGAATTATCTGGTTTCACTTCCAATTTACCATTCTTTATCTCTGTAGTTTAATTTCTTATTGAGTATGAATAAGATAAGGTGTTTCTGTTTCCTCTTGATTCAGTCTGACAATTTTAAGGTTTGCCAAAAATTTCCAAAGATTGCTTGAACGGTACTTTGAGACAGATATGTAATCAAAGAAGTAATGCATATCCTACAATGCACGGCAACACTTAATGTAGCTGATTGATAGCTAAATGGATTCTCTAGAATACCATTAAACCTCTAGAGGTCGCTAATGCAGATGGACGTACTGTTGATTTGTTTGGTTAAGTGGCCCCCTTAGGTTTATCCTATCATGTATTACTGGTTCTACCGTTTATGCCTACATCCCATGTTCTTTGTTTTTGGATTTAAGAATTTTGATATAGTATTCGATGTGTTGATCAACGTCTAATCCTTTTAGAATCATATTCGCTACCTTATCTTTCTTTTTTGTATTTTATGTTTATGGGAGTTCGCTTTTGGTTTACCATTTTCTTATCTCTCTAATTTAGTTTCTTCGTGGGGATGAATAACATATTCTTATTCCCTGGCGATTCAGTCCACAATTGAAAGGTTGCCAAATTGTCCTTATCTCTCTAATTTAGTTTCTTCGTGGGGATGAATAACATAATCTTATTCCCTGTCGATTCAGTCCACAATTGAAAGGTTGCCAAATTGTCCCAATATTGCTAGAAAGTTAATGAATGTGGAAATTACAAGAGTGAGAAGCTGAAGTCGAGCATTTACATGAGCTTTGATCTATTCTCCCGGACTCCCAGTGTGAATAAAATAGTCGACCTCCTTCCCCAAATCTTCAAACCAATGTTTTCTTTTTTGGATAGACTGTAATTCTCTAAGCTATATTAAATGGATCAGCTGCATGAATCGTTTCTTCGCCATTCTGCAATGTCAAGGGCTATGTTTACATATTTCAAACCCGTCATTCAGTCTTTCAGGTTGGCCGCAGGAGGCGCACTGGTCTTGTATTAACCTTTTCATTTTACCTTCCGTGGTCTTGGCTTCCACCCATTAGTAATTCTAATGTTTATTTTATTTAATCTACCTTTAGTTCTGCATATGTGATAAGTCGTGTAAAGGTGCCACCCAAATGTGTGGATTATCACGAAATATGTGTGGGAAGAACTCTATTATTTATGGTTGGTATTCAACGGGTTGGGCATGCCATTAATCAGTAGAAGGTCATGTTGACTGACAGTTTTAGTAATTTCTCATCAGATTATGCTGGTTGGGTTTATCTTAATGCTGCTTGTTCCTCATGGTATTATTTCTGAGGAAACTTCTAATTGGTCTATCCTATGCATCTAAGAAACAGCAGTTTTGTACGAAGGATCAGAATTAGATGTTTGTGGAATATAATCTGTTCCAAATCTATATATCAGAAGCTGTTCGGTGGAACATCCAATTATTTTTCTCTACCAACTTCTGCGGTTTATATTGGTGGAGCATTTGGTATATTCTCCATTCTTCATCTGTGACTTCTTCTTTAATGACATTGCAATTGGATCTCTTGGATGGGGGATGTGCTCAAAGAAAGGCCAATTCATTGCCTGTGTGGTCGATTATTTTATATCTTGATGTGGCACTTGGATCCAATCTGTACCATACAGTTTGCATGTTCTTTGCTACCTATTGATCAAGAAGAAAGGAAAATCTACTATATCAGTTGGTTCTACCTATGACATTCAAGTGGTTTTCTCCACTGGTGTAAGCTCAATCACTGGTATAGCTATATCTAACTATTGTATGAGAGCGCTAATTTCCATGGCCCCTTTGGAACTGGCAAGAAGGCAATTTATATGTTCTTTATTATGTTACTCATGTTGTACAATGTAATGGTAAGCCAAGCTTCATTACCAGCGATGGGCTCTCTGCTTACTTTTCGCTTTGAAATTAATTAATCAGTCTGTTGACCATACTAGAAATGCTTCTCTTATTTCAGGTAGACGTGACTATCGAGGCAATGACTTCAGAAATAGGCTCGACCGAAGGCATTCTCCACGGCGGAGGTATTCCCCTGGTCGAGATGCAGGAGGTCGACATACACTACGCGGTAGAATTTTCATCCTGATGATTCGGGAAATTCCTCTCTAGCTGTGTTACAAGTGTCATTATTTTCTAGTTTGAGTTCTTGATTGATATTCTATGGGTGAGAGTGGGTTTTTTTTCATTGCTGTGGGAATATACTGGCTCTTGACCTTTCAGTTTATATCTTATACTCATTATGGTCATGGATGGTTGCCATTCAATACACACACACACACACACACACACACACACACACAACTTCAAGTAAGGGCGCCCTTACCGTGTTAAGGACGTCCCGTTCCCGACCAATTTGCGATGATCCGAGTCGCTCAATATGTTCAGAACGTGATTTTAAGGGTACCTTGAAAAAAAAAAGACCGGAAAGGGCTTAATCCGAGCAGTTTTTGTTTATATTTTATCGAACGGTTCAAATAAAAACTGCTCAAATGAAGCCCGTCCCGGTTATTTTTTTTGCTGATTTCTCGCTGGTACCCTTAAAATCACGTTCTGAACACATTGAGCGGCTCGGATCATCGAAATTTGATCGGGAAAGATGAGAAAAAGGGACGTCAGCATTTTATTTAAAATGAGGACGCCCTTACCTGAAGGGGACTATATATAAAATGAGGACGCCCTTACCTGAAGGGGACTATATATACATACATACATACATACATACATATATATACATACATACATACATACATATACATACATACATACATACATACATACATATGTATATATATATATGTATATATATATATATGTATATATATATATATGGTCATGGATGGTTGTGGCGCTCTATTTTGCATTTCCTGTTACTGATTATTCTTCCTCTCAATGTGTTTGTTTTGGTTTTGTCTGTAGGATACAGTCGCAGCAGTTCTCCTGGGAAAAGGAGGTAACTTGAATAGATTTAACTTGGATTTTAATTTCTTCTGTATTGCTATGTCAATTATTCCGTGCCAATTTGGTTACAACACAGTTGCACTCATTGTAGAGGGAGAGAGTGTGATAATGTACACTGAGAGTATCAAATCTCATGTAAAACCTTTATATTTCAAATAATGACACAGTAAAATCTAAAACCAAAAGTTATGGAGGGAAACACAAATCTTAAAGAGAAACTTTTCTCACCTTTTTGCATTGTAGTAGCAGTTGAATTTCTATCCCGTATTTCCGGTTTCATTGTTGTTCCCTTCTCAAGAAAGTAGATCAACAATTTTACATATTTCCCGAATTTGGCATCCATGAAAACAGTTTTTTTTTTGGCAATATTGTGTACATTGGGATACAACCAGATGAACTAAGAGCTACATGTAATGAAAACAGCTTACTCTTCTTCACTTAGCAATACCAATTTTGAGGTTATTCTTTTGGTGCTGGATTGATTTGAAATCTGAGCTGGCTTCTGCCTGGGGCATCGTTACGTTCGACTACTATTATCCTGGTTTACAATGGTACAACTGGCTTTGCGTACCCGTTGCCATCTTTTATAACTTCGGGAGGCTTGAATGTGTGTTACTGTTGTTTGAACCTTCATATATATGATTTAAGACATGTCATGCTACCAAGGACATCAGAAACTTACACTGATTTCGGCCGTAACATCTCATTTGGAGTGGGTCCTTCTTTCATATGTGTATTTGACATGTCATGCTACTGAGAACATTGGAGACTGACATTGATTTTAAGTCTAACTAATAATTTGGATTGTCCCGCTTCTTGGCTTCATAACACAAAGTAGACCCTCGAAGTAAACTACAGCAATTTCACAGTGAAGGGCTTGCTACGTCTATATCCAACAGAGGGCATGTAGCCACTCTTGTTGATTGTTTTCAAGTTCTAAGAAGAAGGTGTTGCGCACTGCCCTTCGGTTTAATATCTGATTTTTGCATAGTTGATATTTCTGCGAGGACCATAAATGTTTCCCTTTGAACGTGTACACTTCTTGTTATCACTTATCACTAGTTGACGGAGGCAGTATTTCTTCTCATAGAGATTTTGTATTATCATTTATTCTTGATTCTCTATTGTTCTTGATTTTGTTTTCTCAATGGAGATGATAGCGACAGAGATTTTGAAAACATAGTTTTCTATTTCCTCCATTTTTCTTATGATCTTGGATGGTGGATAACTTCATGAGATTGGGAAAGTTTCTCAAAATAATTTCCCCGATGTTCATCTGCATGTACGGGTTTTGGTGTTTTCATCTTGTCAAATGTGAGTACATACGACAGTTGTCATTAGACACAACAAAAATGATCAATTTCTATTCAGTAAGCTAGGTATCGAGACTTATTCGATAAGCTAGAACTAGTAGTAGGTAACTACTGCTTATATCATTATGTTGCTGTCCTGTCCTTGTAAATCAACATGAGTTGAAATTGTCATGTATTGTTTATGCCAGTGAGAAAAAGCGTCGAAATAGACAGCAGCTGGATGGTCAAAGTGATTTTTCTGGAAGTGGGAAAATTTCAGATGGGACTGAAGATCATATTCAAGACAGAAAGCTGACACCCTCTGATTCCAAAGGTGTACTTAGGGAGCAGGTATGGTTTGAAGAATTTGGTTCACTGGAGTGGAACAGTAAATATTTGGTCTGAATTTGCTGATGATAGTGCTCCCAATTCTCTTTTATCAGGACTTGATTTTGTTTCTTCTTTTGATCTATGAGCAGTTAAGACAAGTGCAGTCAGACATCAACATGCTGAGTAGTCACAAATCTGAACTTCAGGTTCGTGTATTCTGTTTGCAGTTTGAAACATTGTACAAGCGTGCAGGGTTTGCTATCTAGATTTTTCAAAATGGAATATTTGCGAATGAGTTGTGTTTCAGCGTAGTTTCATTCCTTCAAAAATCAATTATACGGAATGAAAGGGGTTGTGCAAAAATATATATAAAAAAAAAAGACTTATGAAGCACAATAAAAGAAAACCTTCCTCTCTGGTTTGATGAAGGGAAGATAAGGAAGTGTAGGTAGGAGAGAAGGGAAAGAAAGGGGAAGGGAAGGGTTGCTCTTGCTTTTGGTTGGATATAGAAAAGGAAAAAAATGTAAGAGAAGGGACTAAAGCTGTCTAAGCCCCTCTTTTCCTTTTCAGCTATGTGTAGTTCGATTCAAAGAAAAGCAAGAATTCTGGGCTTAGGTTTTGTAACTATTACTTTGTTTTTAACCACCTCTTTTTTGAAGCCACACAGTTCTTGTAACATTTGTTGGTTCTTTTCTTTCCCTTTCAGTAAGAGACCCTCTATTTTCTTAGATTCTTTGTTATTTTATTTCAAGGTTTAGTATCTTATTATATGATTTTGGGGTTGTTGGAAGACATACTTGGAAGAGAGGGTCCAAGAAGTAGATTGTCTTACTTCAAGAATCCAGGAGCTAGAGATGCAATTGGGCCAAGAGAAAGAGGAATGCAAAAGGTACCAGCAAATATCATTTGTAGTAAATAGAAGAAAAAATCCTTCTGGATAACATATATAACTTGATTTCAGTTCATGTCATCTGCTAACAGGCGTTTCTTCTGAAGTGTTCTTTGGTGATGAAAGATTCCTCTTTGTTTTTTCTTGACATCTTTTGTCTTTTTTTTCCCTGGGATGTAGGATTACTTCAACAATTAGGAAGTTCGTTAAAGCGCATAATAAGTACAAAGGCTTACAAGATCAAGTAAAGAGGCAAGCCTCAACATTTTTTTTCCTTTTTTATTTCTTGCCTCTGTTCTCTTCTGCATGCTTAGTTGTATTTATCATTTGTCAGATAAATTAAATTGGGTTCAATGTATCTTGTAATATGATTACTAACTGAAATGTGAAGGTCGCATGACCGACTTCAAAAGCTGGGGGAAGAGCTGGCCTCAAATGCTACTAGGCTTGTCAATGAGGAAGATTCAGGCATCAACATTTTAAGTGAAGGAGATATTACTGGTAATCTAAAGTTGAGCCCTCTGAATGAGCTGCAAAAGATTGCTTCTCCTAACAAGAAAAGGTTACGAGTGAATGTGGAAACTGCCGAGGAGTTGAAATCTGGTAATCTCCTGTAACATTGCAACTGCGTATCCTTTTACGCTTTATATCATGCTATGCGAAGGCATTCAGGCTTCAAGCTTGTGCTTGTGTTTGTTGTCCTGATATTTTTCTTCTTACACCCGCAAATCTGATGAAAGGAGAAGGAACTTTGACAGGAGTGGCAAGATCAGTGAAGCATTCCCGGTGGAATGAGCAACATGCTCAATTTAACAATACGAGGGATGGGGAGGTAGATTATAATGGAACCGGTGATCATAGGACTGTCGCCAATGAAGCCATTCCTAAACGAGGGAAGATTGTTTTTGCGAATGTTCCCTCTGCAGAAAAGGTACATGTTTTTTTGGTCTTGGTATGCATTTCTGTTGCTTGTCATACGAAAATTGAAAAAGGAAGGAGAACCTATATGAACACAAAGAAAGGGAGGGGAAGTATATGTTGTGGGGACACCCAATCTTGTTTCCTTCCGAATAACCACCTTATTACCGTGAGATGGTATTCATTACACGAAGTGCCCTCGGTTCTGTACTTTGTAATCAGATAAGGTGTCTAACATAGCTAGAACCCTCAATCCCAAACTGATTATTCTTGTCCAATGGATATGATGGTTTTCATCAAACCTTCTTTTTGGCACTTAGCAACTGCAGATCCGCTAGAATAATACAAAGTAGAGAGCCCCTGATTCTGTTTGCTCTGAAATTGCTACTTCAGAGAATTTTTGGTTGGCAGCATGGTAAGGGGTCACAATGTCATTGTAGCCAAGTGTTTCACTATTGCACCAAGTATTAAGCATACTGCATACAAAGTACAGAACTTAGGTCAGTGGTGTCTGGAGGATTTTTCTAGGTCCTTCCTATAAATACTGATCCCTTTTCAAGGTCCTTTCTAATGTATGAGGTTTTTAAGTCGCTGAAAACATAGTTTACATGATTACCAAATTGGAGAACTGCTCTCTCTCTGTGAGCAAGTGAAGTCCATATATGTATAGACTCCGATGTTTGCCTTATAAATGTGCAGTCCAAGGGTTCTGAACAGGGCTTGGTGCCGCCAACCGGCATGGCTGCTCATGCAGTTGATGAAGGTCTCGAAACGATGGAAGTGGAGGGCGATCTTGACGTTTTTGAAACAGCTTCGACAGCAGTTGAGAAAGGAGCTACATATGGGGTGCCAGGCTTGCCATTTCCTCTGCCGCCACCGCCTCCTCCACTCTCTCACCATGCATATTCAAAGGTTACCTTTCTTATTTTTTAGCATATGACACCCGCATCTGCGTTGCTGCTAGCAAGTTTTAGTTCTCAGAATAGCATCTGCTTCTGTTAACAATATTAAGTATGCTAGTTTTGGATTCAAACTGCTATTTGTGGTGCTTGTTTAGTTGTTATCTGAGATGAACTATTTGTTTTGCTTGCAGTACAAGGACGAGGATTTGAAGGCCCTTGAGGAGGAGATGGTAGAAGTGGACGTTGTTTAATGTTTTTCACCATCATGAATGTCTTCGTTTCGCAGTTCCTAAAACTCTAGCCTTCTTTGATAATCATGTAGGTTGGGAGGACTGGTGTTTTCAGGTGTAATTAACATTCCTCAAATTTTTTTTTCTTTTTTCTTTTTGTTTATGTAGAATGCTTGGAATTCGGAGAAAGTTGAGAGTTTTTTTGTGTGCTGAAAGCTTGTAATGAATGGAAAAACCTCAAAACGAGGGAATTTTGAATAGGAAGTAGATTGATGCCTATTTCCCCTTTTATTCTTTTGTCTGCGGATGTGCATTTTCGTAGGGGGGGCACTTGAGAGTAATGCTGGCATGAACTTGGTAACTGTCTTTTTTTTTTTGAACGGAGATCATTCTTACTTTGACACTGATGTCTTGGCATGTCTTGAAGGGCTCACTAAGAAGGGTGAGAGGTTCTGCAATTCATGGAAACAGATGAACTTATATGGTATCTGGCTTTTCATTTTCTGCAATTCATGCTTTCAAATTGTGGTGGTTTGCTCAATTTTTTCACGTTTATGGAACAGAGATTACGGTGTATTTTGGAACTCCTAATTTTGTATTTGGCAAGGGAAGAAAAAAGAAAGCAATATGGAATTGAAGGCGGATCGTTATAATCTATCAGCTTGATCTACCAAAAAAGTGTGAAAAACCCTAGTTTTCGGCATATTGTTTTGCTGGAATTTTTGTTCGGTACTGGTCATGCTCAAGTAATACGTCAATGAATCATATAGACCTGAAGTGTTTGTACCTTTGTTTACAGCCAAGAAGAAATAATGCTTCAACAAAATTAAATTTCATTTTCATCTAGTTAGGAGGCATTACCATGGGAGGGATTAGTACTGAGATGTTAGATACAACCTTTGGACCTGTTGTATGAATTATATAAATCTAAAGCAGACCTTCCCCAGCAAAATGGGAAATTACAACCAACCAAAATAAATATTATGTGAAACTTAACAATCAATGGATGAAGTCTCAAACTGATTTAAATGTTCTTCAACGCAATAAGTTAAACAAAGGTGGAACGCTTCTGGATGATGTCCAAATCCTGTCAATATCAGAAGGCAAGCGATTGTTTCCCATGGCTGTGTGTAGCACCACCATCATCACTGAAGGATGTTTTAGGCTAAATGCCTCACTTCGGGGCTGGAAAAAGTCTTTGATCTGAAGGAGATTACTTCCTGGGCTTGTTATGGCTCTTCTTCTAAGCATTTCTGACACCGGCATCTGAAACCGTAGTCTGCTAGCATAGCTTGTCGCTCTTCACAAGGAAGGTCCTCATCTATGTATGATATGGTTACCTGCAAACATTCAAGGATGCCAAAAAAGTACGTTTGGATCACAAGGTATATGATAATAGAGCTCAAAAGAAAGCCACATTGTGACCGCCATTGTGGAGCTTAATAGATAGAGGCACTGTGTCTAAGATATGCCAATCTGACGAGATTTTTACCTCTTCTCCCTTGCTAATTGACCGAAGAGCAACTATAGTTGCTTGACCGTCCCTGTCCTGCAATAATGAACATAGATGAATCATTATATTGGGGTGAAGCAACTAGTTGCAAGCATAGCCGATCCTAAAACCATTGCTGCTGTATTTGCATTGTGATCTTGATAAACGTGATGATGCCAATATGCCATACCTAGCAGTTTGAATGGAAAGGAATTATTTTCTTCCTTTCTGTTAGGTGGTGAGCAAGACTGCATCTTACTGTGTCATTTAAGACTAAGAGCTTCTATGAAATTGCCGAGAGGCCTTTGGTCCAACGGGGAAAATGGAGGTTAGGAGTTCAACTCCTCTTCCAAGGTGCAAAGCATTCTAACAAAACTGACTTTCGCAGATGAAACACAAAAAGAGCCTTATGAAATTATAGAGCAAATAAATAGCAAGGATTTAAGGCTGAGTCCAATACTTACTAAGACGCCGTTAGTTATTGACTCATTATAAACTGCTTCACATCATAAATCAATCTAATTCCCAACTGAACTCCCATCAAACACCAGGGAAAATGATCCTATTGTCTTAAGAGTACCGCTTGGAAAACTAATCACTCGTGGCTTGGAACTTGGCACATGCCAGTTACTACTTATAATCAATCTAATTCCCAACTGAACTCCCATCAAACACCGGGGAAAATGATCCTATTGTCTTAAGAGTACCGCTTGGAAAACTAATCACTCGTGGCTTGGAACTTGGCACATGCCAGTTACTACTTATAGCTCTCCAAGTCTGATTTGAGGGGATCCTAATTACCTCCACTCCAAACACAAAGAAGAGGGGAAAATAAAGCAACGTGAAAGAAACTTATAAATATTTGACGAATAAATTTGAACATGGAGCCATCATCTCCCCATTAGGTGTCCATTGCCTTGAGGGCTTAAAAGCTTAAACTAGTCTGCAGGTATCCCAGCCATCTATTTCAGATCAACCAACTTACCCAACTCCCCAGCTAAGGTGCTTTTAACCTCCATCCTCTTACAATTGCTAAAGTTGCTCAACTCTCATACAGGTCAATCTGTCATATACCAACTATCCAGCTATTTGCCAAAAATAGTTTCCCAAGCACAAAAATTTATGCTACAGTAACAACTAACAAGCCCAAGGATTTGCACGTTTAACTTCTTTCCACCAACTTTACCATTGGGAAATCCTCCCAGCAAACAAACAAGACTCGAAAAAATTCCCCTTCATGTAACCAATTTAAGCATACTATCTATACCTTCGTGTGGCTCAAGGACATTAATGGATGAGCATAATGCACCTATATAATGGTAATATACAGTCTGCCACTTTCTTGTTACCAGCCAGGCACATACGTTCTCAGATGCATTCATGAAAAAGAGGATGATAGAAGTTCCCTCCCAATAAATAGATACAGAGTTCATAAGTCAATGACGTATTGTGTGTATATGCAACAAAAACAACCGAAGGTCTTTCACTTAAAACTCAAATTAGTCAACATTGGGAGAAAAGTAAATCTGCATCAAATTGCACACTTTTGTAATTTGAATAATCAAAACTACTTTACAGGGAGAGATGAGAGAAACAATCCAACTACAAATTCACGAGTATGAAATGATTATTACCTCCTCTCTTTTGAAGGCCCTTGCATTTGGATGACAAGAGTGGTTCATACAACTCTGAAGAGGGAAAAAAGCAGTGCCTACAAATGATGATAATAGTTGATTTTCATTGATCATTGGCATGTAACAAACACTTCAGTAATCGAAAAACTAATAAAGTACAACGTGACAAACATAGAACACAAAAAATTCACCCTCACTTTGAAAAATCAGTAGTATACATTTAATGCATCTGACAAAATATGCAGGACACATTCTGAAGTCATAGCATGCTATCTCAAAATGCATAATTTTGGCAACGACAGTCTATGTCTCAACCAATTATTTTATAACAAAAAAGAAACATCTGTATTGGCAATTGCGGAAACTATATCAGACACATTATAATCACGAAGTACAGATCACAGAATTCAGTATGGAAAATGTAAGTACAAGGCACAACAGAGGAAAGAGGAAGGGCGTGCACTTTGCAAGTTCCCTTACATTATTTTCTCCAAAAACGGGTGAAATTAACTTCGGGAAAATTAAAAGACTTATTCTTCATTCAGGCTTCTAAACTTGAACACTGCAAGTACCAATCCAGTGGAACTGAAGTGACAATACTCGTTCCCAGTTTTCCTGCCTTCAGCCAAACTTTAGTACAAGGAACCTTTTCCAATAAGCAGTCAACTTCGACACAATATGTTTCAAAGTCACAACCCAACCTCAATGCTTTAATCCGACTTACTTGCTGTATTTCCATAGTCTAACCGTCCAAAAATAGCAAAACTTCTGTCCAGTCATAAGCTTCTCTCTTGCATCACTCATGTTCATTTTTACCTTCTCCTTGTAATCATGAGTCCTTGAAAAATTTCCCTTGAATCAAACCAATCCTCACTGGCATAGCTCTCTGTTCTACATGATACCATGACATGAAAGAGTCATCTTAGGTGACTTTTCATCATCCTGGCTTAAATTGCCACATCTTGCTTCTCTCTCCTGCATTCATATGGGATACATCATACATCTCATTTTCAGCAATTCATCTATCTCAGTAATTTCATGTCCAAATTTGAAATTACTTTTGCGTGTTAATTTTTCACTACAAATTACAAAACATGCCTAACCATATAGCCGACTAACAGCAATTTCCATACCACTTGATTTACAGTCAACCATCACCCTACACCATTAGATATCTCGCTTCATCATCCAACCACAACTTCATACACTCTCACCTGTCTCCCTTCCGAACCTCAGGCATATCCTTCCACATAGATTTTTAGCTTCCTCACACCAATTCCTATTTTCGTATTCCTAGTTAAAAGATGATGGTATCCCATATGTTCCGAGTTCCGTCTTTCTTTGTCCTCAGAAACATTCAGATTTTCAAGCGATCTTCCATAATTCCAGTCTCAACTCTCACCATTCAGAGTTAAATTCAAACTTTCAAGAAACATAAACTGTCGGATGCCTTCCTTAAGACATCCAGCAAGCTCATCTGCAAGATATCTTCCAGAAACAACTTGACTGTGGGCCGTGGTTCGTTTTCCTCTACTCTAATTGTCCATACACATGCATTCATCTCAATATTTCACAAAGATAGCTCAGCCCTTTTTAGTAGTTCCATAAACAAAAATACGTCTATTGCATAAATTGCAAGCTTACAAGCATAATTATTAAATTACTTTGTCAATATCTACTGCGTCTATTCTGCAATTTAGACACACCTTGGCAACAAATGGAATAGTCATCACCGAGTGCATCCAGAGCAGGGCGTGTAACTCTTTCTGCTTCTTTCTGCCAAGAAACCATAAAGAAATTTGCAGAGAACCTGTCCATATAGTAAAAACTATAAGAATGTCTTGGGGTTGCATGCTTACCTTTTCAGATTGCGGAAGATCATCAATGTACAGAAAGTAATCCTCCACTGGTGATGCAACAACCAAATCACTGTTTGACAGAAATGCAGCATCTAAGTGGAAAGAAGATGTGCCATGTGATATATTTCAGGAAGCACATAAGAACTTTGTCTTCAACTGCTAGAAGAAGGCCACTGCAAGCATTGTACTTTTTGCATGCACACTTGCTGGCTAGCAAAAGCCTAGAAGGCTACCTTGAATGGTGAATAAAAATACTTACAGATTATTTAGCTCAAACATGCCGATAATATGCCCATAGATCTCAAGGGAGAATACTTAGAAGAGTTAAGAACCTTACAAAATCAAGAACCACCAAGTTAATTTTTGTTTCTGTGTTTTCTGCTAAGTGATCATGAACTGGAAAATATTAAACAAAACCAACTACAGAGGATTATCAACGAAACAAAACTTAAAAGGATACATGGTTCACATTCCTTGTCAAAGATTGCTGCCTTCAAGAGTTGCAGGGACTGAAAAAAATTCAAACTGAATCATTAGTGCTAAGTTGCCAGATTAATCCAGTGCTGCACAAAGCACACATCAATAACAGGTTACAGCAATAGATGTTGCTTAATCAAATAATTGGTCTAAGAGCACTTATCATACCCTTACAACTGCATGGAAAAGTGTATACATTTTAATTCATGCAAACCTATGTTGTACATATGGATAATGCATGTTATTGTGGAGGGCGATACTTACATTGCAATACTAAGAAAAGAGAGATATGGATAATGCATGTTGTTGTGGAGGGCGATACTTATATTGCAATACTTAGAAAAGGGAGATACTCTAAGGCAGCAGAAAAGTCAATGAAGCAAACAGCAAATGTGTCAGCTTCCAACAAAATGGAGGTAGTTTGATGCGATGAACTTGTAGGCTATAAAAATGATCTTTTCCCTTTTTCCGAACAAAGTTATGCGGAAGCTCACCAAAAACTCTGCATGACAGTACAGCATGAGGCCATATTAATATCCTCTAGGTCATATTAGTGCAGGGACGAAAAGGCCAAAAAGAATCCCTGAATTCTTATGCTTTAACTGGACATTGAACTAGACAGGTTTCAAAGGGGACTTTTACACGTGAAACTAAACAACTCAGACAAGGCATAATTATGAAAATTCTATTATGCTTAATCAGTTAACTGAATGGGATAGCTCGGCCCAAAGGTTAAGATTTAAAATGGAAGCATCAAATCTATTCTTGATTAGAGTGGAAGATTCCAGGTACAAAAATGAAGATAACATTATCTACAGTTTGAGTATAGCAACATATCATTTGTATCCTCTACTTTATTTATCTACAAGAACTGTCAAGATGGACATATTTTACCGTGAATGCCAGCTCTTTTATTTGCATCCTAAATGCAGCTTCGTCACAACCATCGACGTCATCTGGCAAAGCAATGCACTCCCACCACCTATTGACAAAGTGCAAGTTAGTGTCCCAGTTGTCATAATAAATGCCTTGCAGAAAAATGGATGCCTATTAAAAAGAATGTTCAGTGAACTTTTGTCATGGTTATTATGCCTTATTTGCTCAAGCGGGTTAAGTGCTATTGTGCCTTTTTTGCTCTAGTAGGTTAAGCGCTACTATGCCTTATTGCTCAAGTAGGCCAAGTGCTATTATGCCTTATTTGCTCAAGCTCTCTTTAGTGGGTCCAAGGTAAGCCACTTTCAAGTGAATACTGGTCAAAGCTGACTTGACGGTCTTCTTCCACCACAAACATCAAATCCACCTTGAGGCAAATGAATCAAAAAGCTTCCACCAAGTACATTCAATGTCAATGAAGTGATTCCATGGTGCTTGTAGTGGGCCGAACCGAGCAAGGTTTGGGCCAGACAAAATAGACCAGGCACACAATCCAGGTCGCATATAGGTCGAACCAGGCCTCGTTGGGCCGAGAGCTGGTATGGGTGTGGAGGCCTGGAGCTAGTTGTGTGGCCGGGCTGGCATTGGTCAGACCCGTGGCTCAGCAGCCAGGTTGGCTCAATGTGGATGCCAAGTGGCATTGCTTGGTGACAGGATTCTGTCTATGTGGCACTCGGTGTGTCATACATGACATCATTCGGATTGACGATTTTGGGTTCATCAGGCATGTGCCTACTACAAGCTTGGAGACCCTAGTACAGCCTGTCTACAGAAGGTACATGATATATCCTTGTACGCTTTTACTATCTTACTGAGAGCTCTATACTTCTTCTCCTAGGAGTTGTGACTTAGGGGAGTGCCTTCCAGCTGCATACGGCCGATTAGGCACTAACTGGTGGTTGCTTTTAGGCCTAGGTACGTCAGGAGAGAGATCAGATCAGATTCAACATGTTTGGAAGAACCAGAGGAAGAATTGTATCACACTCCCACAGTGCCACAAGGCTACCACCATCTTCAAAGGGTTGCAATGTACTTCTTCTTGTAGCATCTACCTTATGGAATTACATCAGATCATGAAACTGCCAACCTATGCTAGTCCTACCAGTACATTGTTAAGTCAATAGTTACTAAGACAACCAAATGCAATATCGCAACAATCGTTTTACAACTGACATTAAATTGTGCTGTATGCATCCTGAAAGTTGCCCTTCCATGATCCTCTGTCAAGTTTGCAAAAGAATAACTTGGTTCTGTTGTGTTCCATAAATGGAGATCAAAGTACATTGGTGTCTTATTGCTGTAAGTACAGGAAGTTGTTGTGTACAACATAGAGCTCCACTCTTTATCATCTAGAGACTTAGGGTTTTATGCCTGCCTTAAGAAGATGACTTTGTTTATTAACTTTCTTCTACGACATTTTCTGTCGTCCTAAACAACATTTTGACCTTTTTATGAATCTCCTGATCTTCATACTGATGTGGCTTTGCTACATGCTTTTGCAAAGTTGTTGAGCAGTTGAGGGCCTATAGGCTAGTAAAAGTTCACATGCTTCACACGAACCAAACCTATCCAAGCGTATTGCCCATTGCACACGCTTCATGAAGACAACAAATTCAAACAGCCATTACAAGTATGGTTTCAAGTTAAAGGAAATAAATTTACACGATCCTCAACAATCATCATATACTCATAGCCTAGTGTACCTGCCAGCGAAAGCATAGGACAAATTTTGCATGATAAACTAGTTAAGACTTCATATGCTGTGATTAAAAAAAGGAGGCAGCGCTAGCAATTACAACTACCTTATCTTGTATCCCATTGATACAGGCTTCCATGCATCCGAAAGCAAAGAAAGATCACAGTTGTCTGCAGTGCACTTGCCTTGGTCTTCAGGATAAGATGCTTTTAACTTTCTGTATTTTAAAATGGTGAAAGAAACCACCTGTAAAAGAAAATCAACAAAGTTTGCTAACAGAAGATCACTATCATATCATACATATGTAACAACAATAAATAGTTCTGAGGAACTGACTTCCATTGCGTGTCACTGTTACAAGTAGTCCGTAGTACCATTGTAAGCCAACTTTAATACTTGCCAGAGACTGGAAATGAGGATGCATCAGGTTTTTCGAAAGTTGCCTCCTTAAGGAGACAGAAGGGGCAATGACATGGAATGGTACTTGTTAGTTGTGTTGATTAATTACGTGACCGTGAAATGTTCCTTGCAAACATGAATAAGATGGCCCAAGCATACTATGCACTAATTTTGAGAGTCAAAATTTTCTTGTCAAACAGAGGCTGAACAAAGTAAGCGAGGTTAAATAATAGATTGCTTTCTTCATGATTTAGGCCTTGACATCTTACCTTTTAGTAGACTGCAACCTATTCTCATGGTATGAATAATGAAGGCCAATTGCCCCAGCGCAGAATGCAGAATGCAACAACTAAAAGCTTCATTAAGCCAATTTTAAGCTGAGGCCCTTGGGAAATGCTACTTGTGTCCAGATCCTAAATAATATTTGGTTTGTAGTTGTATAGGTCCATTATGGAGTATGTGTGGTAATCAGGTAAAAAGATTATCTAAAGTAGGAGATACTTACATACCTTGGCAGCAAGCAGAAAGATGTCATTCGTTTCTGGAGGAAAAGCAATGACAGAAAGGAAAAAACTCAATGAATCTGGCATAAGGAATATTCCTTAGCTGCAGCTAAGTACTGGTTTAGAGCCTTACCATTAGCATGTTGCAAAAATTTTAGTAGTGCCTCCTTATCAGATGATTTGGACCTCGCCCCCGTGCAAAGCAAAGAATGAAACAAATCCCAATCAGCCTCCGCACATAATTGGCTACAACAGTTTGGCAACAATGAAAGAATTGATTCACTGAAATTACTGAATAATTGGTGTAAGTGAGAAAATGAAAAAGCTTTAAGCATACTAAGAGAGAGAAACTGCACCCTTGAAACAGCCATATAGAGGGGCAGGTTAAGTAGTATCAGTGGGTTTACTAATCCACATACAGATTACAATTTACAATAGATAATCTAGTCCGATATATCATTCAAAACTACGTTTGTCAATCTAATGGCACGGGCAGTGCCGCTATTGCTAAATCAATCCTCTCGATTTTCATAGTCATAATATTATTAGGCCTTCGACTCAGACACCTCATCTTCGTGTGGACAGAATAACATTATCTGTTGTCTTTGTCAAATTATTGCAAATAAGTACAAGTAAAATGATCCGCCTAATTATTTGAGTATTAGTTAAAACTTAAAATGGAGCCACTGAATCATCTTCTGTTTTGCACTTAATTGCACTCAGTTAAAGCATCCTTCATTTCTACAATCACTTTGTTTATTTGACAACATTATTAGAAGATTCCCAAAAGGGGAAATAGATTACAAACCTGAAAACCATAATCTTTAATGCTGCTATACACACCCCTATTTCGGTGTGTAAAGTATACACCCCCTTGAATCGCTTTGAATTCATAACATTTCATATAAAAATACACAGCATTATAAGAATTGCATAACATTTGTTTAAGAATTCATAACATACAAATGTTATGAATTCAAAATAAATATTATGAAGTTATGTCCAAATATTATAAAAAAAAATGGTTAAGAATTCAAGACTGATGTCATAAATTTTTATGCAAAACGTTATGAGTTTAAGGAAATTGAAAGGGTGCATAATGTACACACCGAAATAGCGATGTACATTGTAGCATTTTCCCTAGAAGAAGAAGAAACATTCAAATTCTAGGAGCCTCTCAGGATCAATTCTACTGCTGCTTATTCCTAACAGTTAAGGTCGCAGCTTTCTAGAGCAATAAACTCTGATACAAAATTAGCGTTAGAAACAAAATTTGCTACTCAAAACCTGGTAAATAGAATTTGTTTTTGGTCAAGTAAGGGCAGGTATTATGAACCCTACCTGCAGTAGAAAGCTTCTCTACATCCACCAAGACAAGAAATAACTGACGGCAATGGGAACTGTTCAGAATAAGGCAGAACCAATTCACCATTCATCAGTGATTCCACGATTTCTTTAGGAAGAGGGGTTCCATATTTAGAACTAGTAGAAGCACATTCTTCCGTGCTTGTGGGATCTTTAACATAAGAATCATCCTCACTGTCAGATGAATTGATCTGGCATGTCTTTTTTGGGATATGTGCTAATGTCTGCCTATCACATTCATTGTTCGCTGCAACCCCCAAATCTTGCAAATAGAGTTTCCTTCCAATCTGAACTTCTATGGTGCCAATGAAGCGGAAACAGAAACTACACACTAAACAGTCAATCTGCAGAACAACAAACAAAACAAAAGGAAACCTGAAAACCACAAGAGAGAAAAAAACTAAGAAAGTAAATCCCAAGTTGATATCTTCAATTTCCAAAACCTTATTAGCAGAATGTTGAGAACCAGCAAGCATTTGGTCCTTTAAAACAAGGTCCCCTTCTCTGAAATCCACATCAGCATAGACACCTGCAGTTCACCATTTTCAATGCCAACATGAAATGTACATCAAGATAAAAACATAAAAGGTAGTAGCATCACAATTCAAAAAACAAGATGAGTGACCATACTATGATTACCCTGCCTCTAAATTTGAAATTGCAAATTGGTCATAATTTACAAGAATTAGTAAGATTTCTATTCCTTCCAACATTCCTTCCTTGTTTAGCCATTACTACATTGTCCTACACGACCGTCTTTTTTTTTTTCTTTTTTTGATACAATAGTACAACAGGTATCTACTGGAAATAACCCCACCATTACTTGTTGCATTCAAATACAAGAAATGTGATCGCCTCAAATTTGTAGTCCAATCTATAGTGGGCCGGATTGTATGACTCGGACCAGGGCACCATGCTCGAGTTACGGCCGAGCCCAATGACCCGTAGATTCGTCTGGAAGCGGCAAACGATAAATGAGCTCTTAGGCTCGGTGCCATAGCTCAGCATTTGGTCCGGCATTAACAGGGCTGATAGCCCATTCAATGCGATGCCGGTGCCAACAGGCGTCGGTCCAGTGTTCGGTCACTGGACTTGGCCTAAGGACTTGGCCTAATAAGGCATTGCCGACTCACTCATGTGCGAGTAACCGCCTTATCCGGAGTGACAAGTATGACGTCATCCAAACAGTTGCCAAATGGAATAATCATGAGCGCACATGGGAATGACAGCTCATACACAAGGTTGTTACTGGCCTTATCCGCTACGTCAGATGACGTCAGCCGACGCGTGCCAAGCACATGGACGTACTTGGGGAGCAAGTAAAAGGAGTTCTATAAAAGGGAAGCAAGATCAACTAAAGAGGTACATGCTCTCCTACTCTTAAAACCCTAGCCCTTTCCTACTTGCTCTGTACTCTCTCATCCGTATGCTGGAGGACCATCCCGGAGTCCTTCCAGTGTGGTTCTTTAGCCGTGCTGGCTTGTGCAGGTTAGGTGAAGATGCTAGGCTCGAACCATCTAACCCAAACACTCGAGAGGTGCTCCAACCGGTGAATCAGAGCCCCACACAATCCCATGCCTAATCGGGCCAATCAAATGGGCCACAAGAGTACAACAGTAAAACAATATAGTGACATACAATGAACTGCAGCATAAAGCAATTTGTCTATCCCCCTTATATCTGAACTTGTGCTTGTCAATTTGTCAACTCCCATTAAGAATAGTCGCACTTCAACTAAAATTTGCACTACTAGTCTTCCATTCAGATAAAAACTTGAAGAAAAAAAAAAGCAGCTTTCTTTTACAAGTGTCAGAGCCAGCTAACACACACCTCGACTAATCTTGGGCCCGCTTTCACGACAAGAATCAAACAATGGGTATGCAACAAGCAAGTGGCAACTGGTCTTAAAATCTGCACGAAATCCTATGGTTGATGGTTCTCACCCCAACAGTTTGAAAGCAAAGCATAACAGGAGAATAAATACTAACCAAACAAGAAATGGGTAGTCAACAGAGTAATTTACAGCTAACGGAAATATGTGAAAACATACCCTTGCCATGCGCCCCATTTTGTTTTACTTTGAGTCCAGTGCATCCTCTGGTTGTTATAAGCTGGTCGAAGTATTCCTGGGGGGTTTTACAAAAAGGAAAAAATTGAAAATCTCCCTCGGCAAGATATATGCATAGTTCTGTACCAGATAGAGAGAGATTGCCTGAGCTTGAGCAGAGGGAGGAGGTTGAAGAAGAGCGGAGATTTCGTCAGCGAAGTGGGCGTCGATTGGGCAAAACACTGTGTCCATTAGGAACTCCGGAAAGTTTCAGTGTGTGCAATTGTTGGTCTCCTGCGCCTGTCTCTCTAAGCCCAGTCTGGCTTCACTTTCTGTTTTTTTTTTAAAAGAAATTAGTCCTGACAACAAAATTCTAAAAAGAAATTTTATTTTCTAAATTTCTTGCATATTTTCCATTTTTGTCCAAAACTTTTGACAAAATACTTAAAAAATTCTCACTAAACATCTCTCTTTTATCTGCGGCAAACATCAATATGATAATTGATACGTAGTATTTCTTGGTTTTAGTGACCCTTTTTTTGTTAAAATTTTGAGATTAATCATCCCTCAGTACGAGAGAGTTTTATAAAGTATGAAATCATAAACCGAAATTTCAAAAATTCTAAAAAGATTGAATGAAAAAATAATGAACAAATATTTAGTGCCTTTTTTGTTGGTTCAGTCAAAGCCAACTCCGGGATAAGCCTCACAAGACCTCGATTTTGGATAACCTTTGCCATGGAGCAACAAGAAATAAAATAAACTCCGTAAATTCAATAAAAAAAATTAGAAGCCCAAAAAGAAAAAGGCAACCCTCACCATGGGAAAGTTGTTCTTTTTGAATCGGAAAAATTTCAAAATAGCACATGACTTTTTACACAAATCATGCATAGGCACTTGACCTTTTAATATTATAAAAAAAAACACCTGACCTATTTAAAAATTCATCAATTTTTCATCCGCTGTTAACTTTCCATCCGAAAACAGATGGAAATGTTGAAATGGCCTACACCTGGTTATTTGGAGGGAAACCAATATACATTTTGGAAAAAAAATACATTACTCTACTGATTTCTTCCGCCAAAACTCACCTGTAGGGCCATGGAGTTCCAATGGTTTGTTATGGGAGTAATGCTTATAAGACTTTATCTTGGTTATTGTAACTGTTTGTACTTTGAACTGGTTATTGCACATTTTGGGGATCAAATTTGTGTCATTTTTTTCTGCAGAACTTGAGATGGTGTGAGGCAAATGAAGGAGAAGTTTGGAGATGCTTGGAGATTTTGGAACATCCCCATTCAACTTAACTTTTTCTATAACTTTTAGTTTTGTTCTTATTTGAATTTTTTCCGTATTTTTTAGTTTTGCACCTCACTTTTTTTGGTTTTTTGATTCGTCTCGTCAAGACGAATCAAAAAAGCAAAAAAAAATTATATATTTACCCAAATATTTTGGGAAATAGTCAATTTTTTTTTGACTTAAAAGTGGTTATTTCTTAAAATATTTGGGTAAAAGTAAAAAATAAAATATACTTTTTCGATTCGTCTTGTAGAGATGAATCAATAAGTCACAAAAGATTGGCGCAAAACTAACAAACGTGAAAAAAAGAAAAGAAAAACTAAACTAAAAGTTATAGAAAAAGTAAAATAGTTGTTATTGTGACTCTATGGCCCCGCAGGTGGGTTTTGGCGGGAGAAATTAGTAAAGTAATGTGTTTTTCTCCAAAATGTATATTGGTTTCCCTCCAAATTGCCAGGTGTAGGCCATTTCAACATTTCCGTCTATTTTTGGATGGGAAGTTAACGGCAGATGAAAAATTGATGAGTTTTTAAATTGGTCAGGTGTTTTTTTATAATATTAAAAAGTCAGGTGTCTATGTGTTATTTGTGTGAAAGGTCATGTGTTATTTTGAAATTTTTCCTTTTGAATCAAATCGTGCTAAAAAAAGCTGTACAACCAAAGTTATATTTATATTATGATTTTTATGATATAATTCAAGCTGAAAACA
Source organism: Rhododendron vialii (assembly GCF_030253575.1). NCBI lineage: Eukaryota > Viridiplantae > Streptophyta > Magnoliopsida > Ericales > Ericaceae > Rhododendron > Rhododendron vialii. The sequence continues at coordinate 32,805,205 of NC_080562.1, read as the reverse complement.
CAATATGTAACCTTGATTTTTGCCTTTTTTTTGACTTGTCCGTATTTTTTTATTTTTATGACTAATAAGTAGACAGTCAAGCTTGAGGTCGTCGGTCGGGCTTGGGTAACCCAACCATCGGGAACAACACTAGGTTTAGTTTATAATTTTTATTCAAGGAATGATCTATCCAAATAGTACAAATCTAACAAAATTAGAAGGGCGAAGCGACATAGGTAGGCTACCGCAAGGAAGACGAGAGCAGGCAAGTTCTGTGCATTTTTCCCTCGTCTGATCGGATCTGTTCTGTTCATTAACTTCATTTGATCTAAGAAACTTTTTCCCTCTTTTTACCACCACTCTCTCTCTCTCTCAACACTGGAAAATTATTCATTGCCCCAGGGGTAAGAACACGACAACACGTGGTGCCCCAACCCCTCTCTCTACCGTACATTGTGTGGACCCCACAATGTGTGTGAAGCTCATAGAAATATGTGATGGAAAGAAGTGTTGGAGCACCACATGTCCTTGCCCCAGGGGCACAACATGTCACCCTCCCCAACCTCCATCACTCACCATTAGGGGTGTGCACGGGTCAGACGCGTCGGGGGTTCGGCCCGAACCCGACTGGTCGGTTATCGAATTTTTTGGGCCCTGAACCCGAACCGAAGGAGGGGGAATAACCGTCTGCGTAACCGATTTTTTTGGTCGGGTCGGGTCCGACCAAAACCGAAGTGGTCTATATAAATTGGCCGGGTCGGGCCGGATTTAAAAAAACAACACCCCGAGCCCCAAACTGAAAAACTGATTTTTTTCAAAAAATGAACCTGTACCCGACCGAACCACATGTTCAGCCCCTCCCGAAACCCTTCGGGTCGGGTCGGGTCGGGTCGGGTCGGGGACTCGGGTTTTTTGCACACCCCTACTCACCATCATGACAAACATGTGTAACTGCACTGGCACCACCCGAATCCAAATCCTTGTATTGTACTGATTCTTGACCAGGCAATGAAATCCTAGTAATCAAACAGCGCAAGAATGGCCGATCAAAAAAATGAAAAAAAACAGGGAAAGAATGGTTAGCATCACTAACACTAATCACTCAATAAGGATAATCATCAGCAGATGCTGATTGCAGCCTGAACAACTTTGCAGGAACTGGTGAGGTCCAAAATATTACAAGTTCTTTGGTTCAAATACTATCAAAAGAACGCAGAAGAAATACAACACAAGCCGATTCCGGCACTATAACTTCATTTTGTAGGTATCTCAACCATAAGCAATGGACTCTGACAAATTTCTAACTTTCCAAGAGAAGACAAATCATCAAAATATCATGCTCAAATTGCCTACATATAGACATATATTTAACTGGGATGAAGCTGTTCAAAAAAAAAAATTTAACCGGGATGAAATCCAGACAACCATCTTTAACAGTTAACGTTGGTTAAATGTAAGATAATCTATTTCACAAAGCCGAAGATGGAACTTTTTTGCTTGAATTAGCGAAGTATTGCACGTTCAGCGTCTCATCCAAGAATCAACACCTGTTAAATAACACACAGAACATTGAGCTGGACATTAGGTGTGAACGTTTTTTCAACCCAAAGAAAAAACAAACAATACCATTTGTTCACAAAAGATACCTACATCCTTTAAAGGTTTTCGGGTCAAACACATCCAAAGAACTGCTCCAAGGATGGCGAGCTGAAAACATTAGCAGCAACTCGCTCGGGTTTGATGGGTGAAATGTGAAGTTGATATTTGATGAACCTCTGCAATTGGTCAACAAAAGAGCAAGAGAAAAAGTCAGTGGCCACCATAATATGTAGCAAACTAAATATTGGCGGACTCCCTAAGGGAATCTACAGAATGTGGGTTCTTGAAATAGTACAAATACAAAATGTAAAACATCAATGTGATCTCTTCCACATGGGTTGACAAGCACCGTATACATCAAATCTCGATAATTCCACAACCGACATGGTACAAACAGGGATACCACATACTACCTACATCCACAATTCCACACATTGCCTCTACGTAAACAAGGAACTCTTCATGGAAAGAATACAATGACATTTACCAGAGTCCCTTCACATCAATGAAAATCTTGCCATTAAATTGAAACTGGTGGAGAAATTTTGCAAACTCAAAATTTACAGTTTGACATTTCAATGCTAATGCTGTCGTGCCAAGTTGATCAAACAATTAGGCAGTAATAGAGTTACATTTCACTTTCATGTTTCCCTCCACTTATCTTTTCCCTTTTCCTTGGGATGTAAGGTTCTATCTGCAAGGAATCATTGTCAAATTTTGTGCAATATGTCTCCTTGATCATGATTTATCAAAATAAACTATCCCCTTATATATGAAGAGAAAAATATCAACTTGATCATGGTGTTTTGATGTTCTCTACGAAAAGCGGAAGGTGTTTTGTTAGGTACTACATTCTTTGAATTTTGTAGTCAAGATTTCTTCTCATTATTTATCTAATAAGTTAGTATGTTGAAACTTGAATCTGTATGATTCAAGAAATAATAGGCAGTTTAAAAACTGCACTGTAAGAGAATTTGCAATTTACCGCTAGCTGGGAGACGATTTCGAAACTTGACTCAATATGCCAATCTGGCTCCAGTTGCCTAACAAAAGATGTCCGGCCATTCTCTATGCTACAAAAGAGAACCTGGGGATGCATTGGGTAAGTGAGAAGACAATATATAGCGAAAAAAGAGAGGAAAAAATGCATATGTACAAAAAAATAAATGCTAAGTTCCTCGTACCAGCTACCCTATCCATTCAACCCAGCATCAATCTACCAGGGTTTTCTAACGAGGAGAAGGACTTATCAATTAAATGAGGATTCAACAGAGAGTGTCGGGATCTTATATCTCAAACTTTTAACTACGAGAACACAAACTTACAATCACAACACAATCTATCTTATGATTTTTCGCCCTATCTGAAGAGTGACTAACAAGTTAGACTTCCTTTTCAAAAAAATTTGGAAAAGCTCAACAAAAACCAAAGACTACAATTTTAAACAGATCATAATTTATAGCGTCAGAAGAGGAGCAGCAAATCTTATTTGAAGCATTCAATCTATCACTGTATTATCACCATGTTCCTTGTCCATACTCTCTTAGCAACCGGGATAAATGTGAAGAGGTGATACAAAGCACATGCACAGTGAGGACTGAGGACCTATGTTACACAGACACGGGTATGTGAATCGGGTGCGGGTACATATCTAAGGGTCAGACACCTCAAAGCTGAAAAAAGAGGATCCAGGGATATGTATCCGAATTTGGATACGGGTACAGGGATCCGCTAAATATTTATATATATATAGAAATTTTTATATTATTTATAGAAATATAAAAATTATCTCACTTTATACAGTACTAATTTGAGATTAATTTATCTCATAAATAACAAAACATGTCATATATCATGTTTTAATGGGCCAGATAAAAAAAAAAGAAAAGCCTTATAACAAGTTTTGGTCCAAGACAAAATTAAAGATGCAACATTACACATTCTTATTAGTGACCCAAGCCCACATAGGCCCAAGACCTACAAATAAAATAGTAGATAGGCCCACACCGAGTAATTAAAGAATTAACCCTAAAGAGTCTTCAGCAGTGAGGTCTACTCCACGTAACCAAGTCTTGTCAACGCCCAAGTTGAAGCTGCTCTTGCCAAAGCTCTTTAACCAGCTCCTCAAGGACAGGAAAGATAGATTCGATTATACTCCTATCAGTGCAACGGCCGCTTTCTCCCTACCTGGCCTCAGCCCACCCTGTCTCTCGTCTTCTTCTTCTTCGTCAGATCGACGGCGACGCAGATGCAGCAGCAGGCTCTCTCTCTCTCTCTCTCTCTCTCTCTCTCTCTCTCTCCCCTTCTTCTTCTACTTCTTCTTCTTCTTCTTATTAACGTGTCTTGAATTTTCTTGGACGAATCCGGTGTGGATCCCACACCCGCACCCGTGTCGTGTTGTGTTGTGTCGACACAGGTACTCCAGCCAAAATCACGGATCCATGTATCATAGGTGAGGACTGAGGAGTGCCATTGCAAGACTCAACTATTCTCCTCAAAGAAGCATGGAGACGGACATGGTACACGACGCAAAACGACACGGACACATGTGCACCAAAATTTGACAGAAAATTAGGACATGGACCTGTTAGGCGTAAGTTGAATATAAATATATTTGTACACATTCAAAATATGACCTTTTGCTTTTATATTGGCAATTGGAATAGATACATTACTAAAGATAGATATTTTACATATATCAAATTCCTATCTAAGCAATACTGGTTATATCAGATTAAGAATGTCATAATCAATATTAACATCATGATGATGTTAAAACAACAAAGTCCCCTAAAAAACTATTTAAGACTTGGCATCCACACGGACCACACCTGCTTTTAGGTATTGCAGTTTGACCTCCTAAGGTGTCCAGAGCTTGTCCTAATTAGTCCCCTGACCAAACAGTATACTTCATCTCAAAATTCTAGTCCCTTTTGGCAGTACCGACTTTTAAGGGAACATGCATTTATTGCACTCATACTCAAATCAAAAGGTATTCCAACACTGCCCTTTTTATCCCACCCTTTTAAAAGTATTTATAACCATTTAAGGAATGATGTTGAAAGGTTAAGAAGTTTTATTCTTGGACTTTCCAAATTGAACATGCATTTTGAGATATCCCAAATTAGAAAGATGGACTGACGGAATGACAAATAATGTCAATATAGGATACATAGTGGTTGGGGTGTAAACGAGCCGAGCCAAGCTTCGTAGTGTTCAAGCTTGGCACTCGAGCTTGAGCTCGGCTCGTTACAAATGAGCAAAGCTTGGCTAATTTACTTAACGAGCCCCTTTAAACGAGCTGAGCTTTTGCAAGCCGAGCCGAGCTCATTTACTAAACGGGTTGAGCCGAGCCATGAGCTACTCGTGAGCACCTCGGTTTGTTTGTAGCCCTACACAGTGGGGCATTCATTATTATTTTATAATCTTCTATACTAAAATATATGATCAATCATACACTGGACAATGCCTATGTCTAACATTTATTTAATAGAGATATGATCTGTCCAAACGTTTTCTCGGCAGCTATGGCAGGCCACCTTTACTTTCGGTCTCTGCAGGCCTGGGACTCATCCAAACATATCCTATTGTTCAAGGTTGCATTAACAGATTGCTAAGGTACTACTTTTTACAAATCTTGGGAGTATCTGGAAGACAAGAATCTACACATTTTCAGTGCTCGTAACTGTAATTTCCAAGAGTCAAGGGTGGTTAGTTTTTTAGGGCTAAGACTTCATGTTTTGGCAGAGCTTTATCTTGGTTCATTAGTCTTAGCTTTATCTGAACCTCAATTTACAGAGTCAATTAAAATGCTTTACCCAAGGGTATCTTGCACCATTGAGAGGGTTTGAATTCATGCAAATTAACATTCAAGGTACAATTGTATTCAGAACTATAGGGTCAATTGGGGATTAGCTACTACCCAAACTAGATCAACGGTAAGTTCTTCTACTCCAATGAAAGAGCTGGAATAGCCTTTCCTGTATGAGAGGAACAACTTCACACAAATATATCCTATGCCGACATCGCTTGTTTCATTGGCAATCAGTAGTAAAGAAATTATAATTTCCGGCATGTCACTTGATAATGGAAGAGGAAAAATGACTCTAAACCAAGCTAAGAAGTATCACATCTCCAAGGATATTAATTGGAAATATGAACGGTAATATTCCAAAATACTACCAGAAATCAATACAAAAATTACCTTATCTTTGACCAAGCCACCAGATGTAAAAACCCCAGCATCTTCTAAAGCAAGGAGAACGTTTCTCTGCATGAAAATGTGTTATCCGTGAAAATAAGGATTTTTTTATTGCAATTGACGAGTACGGACCAAATGAAAATCACAACAAAGAACTGGTGCAAAAATTAAATTATGTCAAGCTACTAATGGTGAAAAAAGGATCCTTGTAGCCGAACATAACATGCTAGGGGATGAGCTTAATTTGGTTTGGTTTGCCAATGGTACGAGCATGCAGCATAGACTAAGAAATCATCAAGCAGGCTATGCTACCAAAAGGCAATGCTTATCGAACGTACGGATGAGGCAGGCTATGCTTGATGAATTACCCTCCAAATGCTAGATGCAATAGCAAATTTGTTGTATAGCCATAAATATGTCTAAGCTTGTCATTTACATGACTTCAATACAAAGTATGAACAAGACTCCCACTATGACACCTTAGAATTCATCCACAAGAAATGAAATGTAAACACACCAATCGTTTTGAGCATTTGATGTCATATTCACTTCTCCTACGAATTCAAACTAATCGGGAAATTGTTAACTGTAATCGAGTGACCAATAAGTCAGCCAAACAACAAATTACATAGTGAGAAAAGAGGATGATTAAAAAGAATGTGGCAATGTGCACATCAACTATTTCCAGAGGAATACATGCATGGCTTGCTCAGGCACGATAAAGCACATGTCATACAACACATATCAGCAATACAAAAAAAAACAATGACTAATAGACAAAATGAACAAGAAGACAGTTTTAACTCACTTCACTTTCATCATCCAGAACTCTTTCCATGAGATAAAGATCACAGAATTTTGTAATCTCCAGCAGTACTTCCAGCACAGATGATCTCACAGTCGCTTGTTTCTGCCCAGAACAAGATAACCACAATGTCAATCATCTGTAATTCATGCAGCAACATTATTTTACAGAGGATGTCACACCTGAAGCTCCTCTGGACTGGTTTCCTCAAGGATTACACCAAGCAACCGGCATGTTACCTAGAATCAAAATTAAACCAAAAGTGATTCATAAGTTGTACAATTGAAATACGTTCATATAGAGAAGCCTTCCTCAATTGAGAAATTAGATAATAATGCAGGAAATAACACTTGAACCAACAAAGGCGAGTCCAAATAATAACCAAGAACACTTTGATTTCAGAAAAGGATAGCGTTGTAAAGATTTAGTACTCCAAAATTTTCATTCAGGAACCTCAATTCCAAATATGCTTTTAGTACTATTAAACTTTGTAAACCAGCAGTAACAAATGCTTGAACGCCTAAGAAGCACTGAAACATCTAAGAGTGGGGTGTGTCTTGTGACTCCTGTCGGAACCAAAACAACACAAATCGGACATTCTCAAGATATGTCAGACAACCGTCTGAATTACTCAAACCAAATTTTTACTTTTTGAGAGCCAGATACACATTGAACACTTGAGGGACACACATGGCACTTAGACACAGACCAAAACAGGACAACAGTTTGAAAAAACAAGTTACTATGATAAAGCAAAAGACATGGAGATTTGTTAGTATTCAACACTTGTCCTTCAGGCTTTAGTTGTAGGAAATAGGAATGTTGTGCTAAGACTTAAGATGTTATATGCCACCTTGGTTGAACAATTTTTCCTGAAATAGATGAAACACAACTTTTGTGCATAAAATATAAATGATTACATCATGGAAAGTGTGATAAGTTGCACTTTGTAGTTTTTATAAACACACTTGTCTATCGTCATAGCCACAAACATATATCAAGGGAAAATCCATAAAATCCATATTTTCGTCATGGCCTTAGCCTGTGATGTCCTTTACTTATTTTAGATTGGCATGTTGGCATGTCCATGTCATGTCCTTCTGGGATCAAGTGACTGTGCGTGTTCTTGAACATCTTTCACTCCAAAAAATACAAGGAATTAAAGGATAACATTTTACATTTCTGACTTGAGAATATAACAATGATGTTGAATATAATTTGCCATAATGAACTGAACTTATCCAAACTCATCAAACTCTAGCATCATTTGAAAACGACCAATTTAGTAGGAAAACTGAGTACTGAGATCATTGACTCGCGCGATATGTCAGGTTCATACTCAAGCCAAGAAAACTGACATAATGTGATCTCATAAAAGAATTCACACTCTAGTGGTTGAGAAAAGTATCAAACTTCCTCTTACAAAAAGAACAAAAATGATTTGGACAGTAGAAGTATAACATCATATTTAATAAACAAGCTATCTTTACAAAGTAACAACATTACAAGCAGAACTAAACACGCAGGGCATGCACCAAATAATGGCACACGTGCACGAACAAATTACCTTCCTTCCATCAATCAGCTTCTGTCTAACTACTTGTCCTAAAGTTGGCTGCAGGGGAGAAGAAGACAGTTAAACACAAGTTAAATAACAGTCAAGCAATTTACAACTCAAAAGTGAATAGAAACAAGTAACCTTTATGGGCTGGAACAACTCATCAATAACATTGTGTACTCTTGAATCTTCTGCAGATGTCAAATTTGCATTTGAATAAGTACTTAAGCCAGAACTACTAGGAATAGGAGTCTGACGTTCGGGTTGCCTTCTTTGCGGTCCACTAGGTGTTCTCAAAAGATTCCAGGTAAAGAGTATTGCAAGGGCAAGTCCTGCTAAAGCCACAATAGATTGTGAATCCTGCAACCAATTGCAAAGAAGTAAAAAGCATCATAATGCAGCAAATGCAGACTATCCACAACTAGAATAAGTTGCATCATCTATGCATGGCTATTTACTTCCTAACAATAAGTTTTCAATACTATACACTGAAAAGGTTAGGATCCATAGGGCAAATGTTGTAGAATTTGTGTAGCTAACTTAGTGTTTGGCAGCCAATTATTTTTTCGATTTTGGATTGTTGATATTTGTTCAGATTATAACCAGAATATGTGGACGTGTTTGGATGATAATGGGCTGCATTCGGCTCTAACGTTTGTCTCAATCTAGAAGCACAAAAGAACTTAACTGTTGTGAGTTGCGCTGGCCAAATTCAAAAGTAGAATTTACTCATAGAAATAAGCATAGATATGGCCTTAAAAAGACCATTATGGAAACTGGATCACCGCTATAGGAGTAACTTTAAAAATGGACATGTCGATTTCATGGTTCATGCCGATGTTTGGCCGCCTTCTGTGCAAATTGATGGTTGATACTTGAAGACAGGTCTTCTGTTTTGTGGTCAGTGGTGAAACTTCCAAGTGTGGGTATGCGGAAGGACTGCACGACGTCGCACTTACCCCTGGACCCATAACCCTTCATAGGACAAGGGAGTCCTTTACGAACCATATCCTTCCTCATTCCAAAAGTGCCACTCCATGTCTCTACCCAAGGACTCCTCCATGAAGCCTTCACACTACTACTAATACTCTTCTCATGAAATCTCTTACTTACCTAAACACTAAACATGGCTCCGATGAGCCTGGCAACTTCACAACTGACAACAGCCCAGGTAGGAGCAAGGTCTAGGTATCTTGCTCAGGACCAAATGACACGGGTGGTTTAGAGGCTAGAGCAAAAGGATTGTCAAGACTCATCCTCCAGAAGGGGAGCCCCGCATTGACCGGTCATAGAATATGGGGGGGGGGGGGGGGGGGGGGGGGGGGGGGGGGTGGGGGTGTTTGTTGACCAACATCTAATGCATTCGAAAATATATCACAAACATCTCTTGTCATCTAGGAGTCCGTATCATACCCACCGTCTGACGAAGTTCTGTGATGCGGGTCTCCACATATCACTTAAATTACGGCTTTGGAACGCACGAGACAGAGCTCAAGTTTCGCATGTAGTACTCAAAGAAGAGCCTTGTCAATGACCATTCTGCCCACAAATGAGGATAAAGCTTGACATCTGACTTCCTTCCAATCCAAGGTTTCTAGACTGCATAAAGATGGCTAGAAATGATAAAAAACAACTGTGCTAGACAGGAGAGGCGTTCTCTCAAGTTCAACTAGAAAAAGTGCTACGACTACGAGGACCATAATGAACTCGGACATAAAAATTCTAAGTTATTGTCCAAATGGAGTAAGTATGAATAACGATTTGTTTTTCTCCATCGTGGTATGCATTTTGTGTGTAATTCACTAAAACATGTGGCCTCAGCTGTAACATTTCAATCAGTAGCCAACCTGAAAATGATAAGAAGGAGCCTTGTTTGCTTATTCTTTTCTAGTTTGTTTACTTTTCCAGGTTGAAATTTGACTTAGAAAAACATTAACACACCTCCCCTTCGGTTCCAATATGTTTGGGCCAATCAGTTGAAAACATTAATTCAGGAACATCAAACACAAAGTTCCAACCTTCAATTCCTTCCCAATTTCTCATAAATTTTACTTCACTTGGTTCACACGCTATTCTGTTTCATTATCACGTAATACCAATGCATTAGTGAAATTCACTTTGACACCAGAAATCACTCAGATCCGCGATACAACCAATACAACATTTATATAGATACAAAATGCGTACGTAAATTGAAGAGAGAGAGAGAGAGAGGAACGAACGAGACTGTCGAGGGAGAGAGAGAAGAGACTGGAGAGCTTGATAGTGAGGTAATCAGCAATTCGCTTGACCAGCTGTACTAAATCTTCCTTGGAGTTATCAGCCATGGCCGAAAGAAGTAATCAGTCTTAGATCTTGCCGTCCACCGACGGGAGAGAGAGAGAGAGAGAGAGAGAGAGAGAGAGAGAGAGAGAATTTGTCTTTGCACGTTCTTTTTGGTCGTGTTTCGGCAACGAGGGAAAGTCGAGGGTATATCGGATGGAGGCGTATCGCGCAGTCTAAAAAACAACGATTCGGGAAAGAAGTGGTATAATTAATTAATACTCAACATTGACCGAAGCTTCCTACGAAAATTCTACTTCTTCTAGGGGGGCTCGAGATCTTCTGTCTCCATATGCTGTCCCCATATGCTGTTCTCATCTTCCTCATGCTGCCACGTGTTCTACTTTAATCCCAACCTTCCGTTGAACCCCTCTCTCACTCTTCCCTCCCTAGCGAACCTGTCTGTAATCTCCCGCTTTGCCACTCATCGTCGTCCGCTAATTTCCACGATACCATCACCCTTCCTCAACATCACAATTTACTGCACCAGAGCATTAATTTCGTTGATCATAAACAACACCATTTCCTTTCTCGTCTTTTTTTTCCACAAGTTTCAACTTTACCGTTCCCTAATTTCATACAGACTTCACGTAAAGAATTTTCAACACCAAATACCTATTTCGGCCTTCCCCCACCCCCGCATTGCCTTCGTCATCGAATTCAAAGAAATTTTTTTAAAAAAAATGTAATTTAGAAGTCAAAAAATATATATTTAAGCAAATAATTTTTCTACTAATATAGATCTTATTTGATAGATTTCATTAAAAAATTTTAAACGGTGTAAAAAAAATTAAAAAATTATTTTTTATTTTCTTTATATTTAAATTTAAAATTATTTTCTTTTTATTTTGAAAGAAAGCGTAGCGAGGCGGATCCAACTACCCTCAGTTCCTTTTTTAACTATGATGATATGAGATGGAACATGAAGAAAAAACCCCCGAAGTCGTTGATTTTCTCAGTAAACATCGCATTTGCCATCGTTGCGGTGTTCGATGGAGAAGTCGAGGTGATTAATTAATTTCGTGGCTGGAAGCTGGTGATGTCGTGGAAGTTTGTTGGAGATGGACTGCAGAGGAAGAGAGGGGTTTAGTTCCACAGGAGCATTAGGGACCAAAAAAATTGGCAAAAAAAATACTTTTAAAGTGTATATGAATGGTTCAGATTTACTGTGCAGTGCATCTGAACCGTTCATATACACTTTAAGGATATTTTCTTTTTTTATTTTCTTTACACTCAGTATTTCTTTTAGTTCAATGGAGGGTTGAGATTAAAGTAGAACACGTGGCAGCATGAGGGAGATGGGGAACAGTATATGGGGACAGAGGATGTCAATCCCCCTTCTAGAGTTACGAATCAACAAAATTTGAGCACACTATAAGGTTGGTTGGTGGATTTGATTTTTACGCAATTGACTAGGTTTGAATATTGAGATTAGACTATAAGACTATAAGAAATTAATTTTTTATAAACTTCTTAGCCACGGTGTGAATGGCCTTTGACAACCGGTGAAGGAATTAGTTGAGATGTGCCTAAATTGTTTCGGACACCTTTGATTATTGAAAAAAAAAAAAACAGAGACAAAATTTGTCCATGTTTGCAGTCTTTCTTTGTAATTTTTTAATATGATGTTTGCATGTCACCCACTTGCTTTATGGAGTAT